>NC_135259.1:3623830-3949544 GCF_964204865.1 Styela clava
CAAATTTCTCAATACATGATAACAGGCGTTGCTAATATTGACAGTTTTATACACACATATGCTACTTTTCTAATGCCCAGGCATGGGGTTTAATACATCGCAAATTCGTCGTCTGCACGAACGCGGAGGTAAATATTGAGTCATAGACTTTTTCGGCTCGAATTATTACATAGTCATTGTTTGTTTGGGCATACTCTTCTCAATTCCCAAAATGGTTTAACTCCGACTGGGATTTTTTCTGAAAACTTTATCCATTTAAAATTGCAGCCCAAACTATTTTGTCTGAATAGAAAGATGATGCGATGAATAAAATATATTGCCACAGAAAAATAAAAACAAAATTAGCGAAATGAATGCATTGTTAGCATTATTGTGATATAAAATTGAAATTTTCATTGAAAATGATGCTAACAAAATTGTATTTTTTCAGTTGCGAACTTTATTCCCGATATCTGGGTGGCAGATAATTAAAATAAGTTTACATTACAAACTGATAATATACTCTAATTTCTGATCAAGGCAATGATTTAGCAGTGACGACTTATTTTATCTAAATCTACTATTATCTGCATCGTTAGCTTCAATCAGAAATAAAATGTGTTTAACATCGGCTCTGCGAAAATAAGGTATAGACAAACAGCCACTAGGGGGCATGAACTTGGAAAGTTGCTACGAGATCATTTTACTTGGTAGAATTGTTCATTGTTATAAAATTGAAAATTTCATGGAAGATTGCGAACGTTTTTTTAAACGACATAACTCTAATTTATGACTTGGCACTGTACTGGACGATTTGGATGACTTTACAGAAAACTATATTGTTGTCGTCATTACAAGCCACGTCTATGTGTGCACACTATGACTCAAGCGAGTTTTACGTTCGTAGTTCTTATGGTAGCAATTGGGGCATAGCAAACAACTTTCTTAATATATTCACACAAGACATTACACAAAAAAAACCAAGGAGATGACTTGGCAAAATCAGATCATAGCAAAATTAGGCATATTGACACTTCTGCCAAATAGTTTAAAGCGGGGCTTCTGGCATATATTTTTGGGAAAGTTAAACCTTCATAGAAATTAAAATTTCGATGTATTCAAAGATGTTCGTTAGGATCGAGCTGTAACCAAACAACGGAAAATCATAATTTCGCAAGATGGCGCTAAGATTCCTCTCTAAAATGCTCGAAATTCAGTCTCAATTTGTTTATTTTTGACAGTGATCATTTTTGTGTAGAAAATTACTCGTAAAATTAATTAAAAGAATTTTTTCAACAGTGATCAAGAAATAAATGGAACTGACAGCTAAGATTACCTAGCAACAAACTAAATAACATATTTGAGATACATTGGTGATAGCACAACACCTAGTTAGCAAATCTGCAAACTTTTTTTTTTACAGATGACACAGCAGAAATTTTAACCATCAATCTCCTTTCCAATAGTATAATGATATGTCAGTTTAAAGGTAACCATAAAAGCTCGATCTTATCAAGTTGCCCTGTCTACAGACATACAGAAACTTGGGTATTTTTTTTATGTGAATATAATTATTCATGTGTGTCCATGAGTGTTTGTTCAAGGAGTTGTTACACTCACGATAAAATAGGAAAGTTTGTAGACAATCACCCCAGAATAAACCCTATAACATGAATTGTATGTGTATTCCTAATGCCTTATCTCAAGCAAACGCCTTTTTTCAGTTATTCCTCGGAAAAACAAATAAAATAAACGAGGAAGATATCAATCAACAGTGGGTACAGTATATATTCAAATATTAAACATACGTTTATGAATCAATAAACTTAGAAAAACAGTTTCAAGATATGATGTCTAAGTATTAAATTAATGAAAAATCTGATTAATTGCAACTAAACGACCTGCTTTTTTATGTGAATGATTTTTTGAGTATGATTTTACTGTTGTTGAAACTCCGGTGAACGGCCGAAAACACAAAATGCCTTTTGAAATCACTCCCGTCTATTAAATTTAGGATTCTATAGATTTACTATTGATTTAGTTAGTTTGCATCACAATGAAACGATCCTACGATCTTTGTGCTACCAATAAAGATTTTTGATGTTTTAAATCTTTCCACCGAGAAAATAAATGACTGATGTAAACTGCTTCCCTTTGTCGGAACACGACAAATATTTAACCACGCATTCAACTGCTGGAACAATTTATGAGACTGAAAAAGCAAACAAATGCACATGACGGTAATGGTTGCCATCAAAATTCGTCTAAAAATGTACGTAAAGTTAGTAAAAATGCTCAGTATTTTTCACCATTTGGTATTGGGATTGTAGAGTTCCCAGGCATGTACCATTGGTACATCCAAATAAAACTGCATGTTCAATCAACTGTATGTTTAAAGTAGACACACTAAAAAGAGTTGTGGAATTTTAGTAATTTTTCAACTTTTTTCAAATTATGTCGTTACTGTATATTTGTCATAAATTTTTGGACTCATTGACATTTTAATCAGGATTTTATCAAATGAGTCTTGTTCTTCATCATGTCAGTAAACACGCATTGTTTATAGACAGGATAGCCAAGGGTTTATGTCAACCCCGTGTCAAAGCGCAAAGAGATTTCATGTTGCGAGGTACAAAAATATAGTCATGGTTCTAACTTCATAACTAAATTTAGTTTGCAAGATTGCTAAAAGCTTATATGAAGACAATGATATTTATAAATAATTATAGCTGATTTCATTTATCATATTAGCCAATTCTTAATAATTTATAATTTGGTATGTTAAGAGTACAAAGCGTGTTATACTAGGTTTCCGCGATGTTGCACTGGCTCTCCGCATTACTGAAAAAACAGAATAACACATTAAAAAGGTTTAAATTAAGGCAGGCAGGGCATACACCGGGACAGATTGTCATTTCAACGTGACAAAACTATTTTTTCTAACATTATTTTACATTCTATTCGAACAAAGTTTAATAATAGCTATATAGCCTGGACAAAGGAGACCTCTTCAATGCATCTTTCTCCATCAAAAATATTTGCACAAAAAATATTGAAGAAATACAAACGTTATATATAAAACAAAACTGCATTTGAGTCGAGTGTCATAGTGTATAATAGTTATTATTTGAGGTATTGTATCTGTATTGGATTATTGCAGAAATATGGCTAAAATGTTTGACCGAGCGATCGGAACAGTGTATGCCAACGCGGTTCCAGATCATTGGGTACAATGTTACACTGTGCAGATGTTTTGGAAAAAACTTGTCATAATATTCGGAGCGATTTGTTTCAATTATTGCTAGTGAGTGTTTATAGCCTAAACACAGACCGAAAAACATTCTAGCGAGAATGAAGATATAAATTATCAATACGATATTGAAAATTTAAAAACAGTCTTTTCTATCATCATCGCGTGATAATATTTTAATGTGCGCGATTAGACATCAGAGGTATTGTACTAAACTGCATGAATATTGTATAAAAATGACACTATAAATTATTTCTCCTTTGCGTACTTCTGGTCAGAACACCAAGATTCTCGATTAATATTTATTTTTGTACAGTTTTTATAAATATAGCCAATAACTTGATAACCATGGGAGGAACGTATGACACCATGGGATCAGGTAATATGCCCAAAAATGGATTTTTCCTATCAAAAACTGCTGTTATATTGGGTTCAATTGTTGTCGTTGCATTGTTTGTTGTTGAAGGTACGTGACAAATTACTTTTATTTATTAAAGTGAGTATAACGTAAGATATCTCATTCGTCTACATTTTAGGGTCAAGAATGCACCGCAGCGAATAAAATTTTATATTAATTTTTTCAAATTGTCGTAATACATTGTTGGCCTGTTAGCTGCGGATTGTGCAGCAAACATTTTGCTGTACAATATATGGTCATATATATACGATGTTACACCTGATTACATTCCATTGTGTTTGCCGAATTCGCTTAAAATATAAACGCAAATAATTGAATGCAGGATTACAGGCACCGCGAAAAAAATATGAGTATCCCGAAGACTACAATATTTGGTTAAAACCGCTTGCATAAGCAATTATGGAAAATAACTTATTGAGTGATATCCAAGTGCATCAATACTTTTACACTGAGCCATTTGCCTTTGCAAATTGACATTGTTAGCTACAGTGCTACACCACAAGTCAACCCACGGTTAAATCAAAAACTGATGTTGTCAGTTTAATTTGATGTTAAAAGTGATTTTGTTAAAATTATTCTATTTTTTAAATATACCTATTCAAAAAGGTGTCTCCTTCCAACATGGCTGCTCTGTTAATATTTTTGGCAATCGAGAACAATAATGAATAATGTTAAACAGACGTGAATTGTAACGCTTCCAAAAATTTAGTTACCAAATAGATAAATCCGTATAGCTATTTGAAACAAATTGAATCCATAATCTTCATTATCTGGAAATAGGCATTTGCATATATATAAAATATATTTATGCTAGCGCCCAGGGGTCGGCAACCTTTTGTCGCTCGCGGGCCAAAATTAATGATTGCAAGTCATTGGCCGGTCGCACATATTTTTACAAAGTTTATAACCGAGTAGATGATACTTTTTATAATAAAAACAAGCAGTGATACATCTTTCGAATAGAATATAGATTTATTTCCTCATTGCATTGCATCTCAACAAATCCCATTTGAATATTTTCGGCGCCATTGAACCTTTTCTGCGTTTTGTTGCCATTTTTCTAATTATAATTAAGTTATGGGCTCATTAAACGAGTAATTGTGAGTTTTATACTTGTTACATTATAATATAATTTAGTCTACACGTGTTTCACAATAAATCCTGTTACGTAAAAAATATAATCGTCGAAAGAAGTGTTTTGTTACTACAATTCAGTGGATTGTCGCGGGCCTGATTATATGACCCCGCGGGCCGTAGGTTGCCGACCCCTGTGATAGGCCAACCCGTTTTGCAAAATTTATGTACGAGGAACGGTAGAAATTGCTATATTTATATCTATACACTGCGTCTGAACGCAACCGTTTTTTTAATTTTCTTGAGTGCGTGGCTCGGATTAAATTTTTAATGTTTTTTCCAGGTCTTCTTATTGGACTTGTTGGTAGACCTGTGTGTGAACCGTACGCCCCGCTGCCAGAGTCTACTAAGGCGCCACAAAGCAGTTCAACAACTGCCGGTACTTCTACGACCACAACAGATGCTACAGAAACGGTATGTGAATGATATTTGCAAATATACTACGGTCAGTGGAATAGGCACAGTTTCAAAAATCCTCAAGATAGGTGAGGACTCGAACAAAAATATTTTTGTAAAAAATGATTTTATATAAATTCACATTAAAGCTATAAAAGTGTTTGACCCCATATTGGATTTTTTATTACAATGACTGACACCCCACGCGGGCGTTTTGGTCTTTTCGTTTTATTATATAGCAAAATAAAATTTGAAAAGATGTTTAGGAATAGGTCTTTTTCAAACAATGAATGAATAATTAATTTTTGAGTTTCAACATATCTTAACTGTTTGTCCATTAAAATAAAATTTTAACTATGTACCCCCTTGAAAAGTCTCGTGATTTATTTATTGCATCATGATACGTATAGCATCTGTTATATTTTCATACATTACATATACGCTTTGCACGACCATGTGCGGTAAAAATTATGAGTATAAAAGTGTTTGCTTTAATTCACATTAATGGGATATAACTACATTGTTCGAACAAATTTGTCGACCTGTTGAGCCCATGTGGAATGTAACGGAATCATTTTGTCGAAAGCATTTGTAAATTGATTTGTAAAGATTGGATTGTGATCAAATGAAACAAAATCGAATGGCATTCCTTTGCGAAATACTTCGAACACATTTTGATGACGGTTTGATTACATAATGTTAGCACACTTAAAGTAATAGAAATGTTTATAAAATGGTATTTAGTTGAAACCTGAAAGCCAGATTGGATAAAAGACAACTTCAATGATAAAAAATATAAAACCACAGTCCATACGATTTACTTTAGATTGAAATTTTCTGTTGTTTTAGATTGTTTTAATTCACATAAAAATATTGTTAAACTGCTTTAATGACCTATTTTCACGTGGGAATTATTGTCGATTGTATTGGTACCTGGTGATGAAATAATAGATGTTGCATCGATCCTTGCAAATGCAATTTCTAGTATTATTCTATATATAAATATTGAAGAAGAATCCAACTTAATATTCGATAAATTATATTATAATGAATGCATATTGTTCAATTAAATAAACAGACTATAATGACTTCAATTACAGTTAAATGCCAAAAAGTTTTGATGATGTTCTGGTGAAATCGCAACTAAACATATTTTGTTTGAATAGGGTCCTTGGACAAACATACGTTTGCCAAACAACCTAATACCGGATGATTATGAGGTAGAATTGAGACCGGTATTAGAAGCAGATACGGCTGGAAAGTACTGGTTTTATGGGACAAGCTCAGTGTGGTATAGATGTGTCGAACCTACAAATCATATTATTATTCATTCAAAGTGAGTTATTTGTATTTTAAGTGCTGCATCGTGGTATGTGATTTAAAATCATATTTTTTTTTAAAAACAAAGTACATTTTTGTTCCAAATATTATCTGAAACCTCGAATTTCAAAAGAACAGTCCAACGATCCAACTTGTGTAGCAATGGTAATAGACAATCGTTCAGCCTCTGCTACCTAGTTTCAACAAAAATTTTCACTTAAAATGTTGATATATATATTGGATTGGAAAATAGTTTCGAATTATTTGAAATATCACTCTGAAACTGAATTTTATGGTGATTATAATTAGAAATATTTTTCTTACGTAGCAAATTGGATTATGCGACGGAGAACCTAGTCTTGGAGAAAGATGGCACCATAGTCAACATAAAGAGTTCGATGTTTTACGTACCTAATCAGTATTTAGTAGTCGAAACCGAAGATCCATGCATAAAAGATGGTTATTACAAATTAACTGTGAAAGATTTTGTTGGAGAATTAACTGATGACTTAGCGGGACTCTACAGGAGCGAATACGTTAACAGCGCTGGAGACAATGTGTGAGTTTGCAATGTTGTCGCTGCTAAGATAACAATCAAGATATCCCAAACAGTACCGTTCATGCAAAATAAATTTTTCATTGCAATAGAATCTATTCTATAACAACATATTACTGCGCTCATGTTCAAGAAAACATAAACGTATTACTGAAACGAAAATTTGATGATTCAAATCAAAATCTGATACATATTTTGCTTTTTGCAAGTCAACGTTTAATTCCAGTACTGTACTAAAAATCAATACAATAACCGTTTTATGTCGCATCTTGTGATCAGGTTGGGTCATCGAATACAAGAAAATATTGTACCTGTATGGTAGCAATTTCTGCGTAACGTAATTTTGTATATTGTATCTCATTGTATATTCATTATGGATTTTTATCATGTTCGTGCTTCCTAACCTATATATGGAATATCGAATATATTCTTTATTCACGATTGAAAATAGTGATAACGGCCTACTACCAACCTTAATTTTATTAAATCAATAACAGTGTTTATTCAAATGAAAACCTTGGCAAATTAATTAAAATTATTTAATTGAGGTGTTTGTCAACAAATTTTGTGATTTAGTGTCATAGCCACAACTCAAATGCAAGCTACAGATGCACGGAAAACTTTCCCATGTTTTGATGAACCAGCCCTCAAAGCCAACTTTACTATCACACTATGGGTAAAAGACGGGACGTCCTACTTTCCTCTTTGCAATATGCCTAAAGCAGGCACAAAGGTTAGTATTTTATCATTTTAAAAATAGGCTGTATCGTTATAAACGTGTTTGGGATTGCAGCACAACACAGAAAAGGAAAGGTTCATTCTTGCAATTACTTATCTTACACTCTTATCTTACTATTATATTCTTTTCTTTAGACGGACACGTTTGACGGTGAATCATGGACGGGCACTGTTTTTCAAGAAAGCGTTCCAATGAGCACTTACTTACTGGCCATGGTAATCAGTGATTTTGGTGTGGCTGAGAATACAACAAGTGACGGTACAGTCCAGGTACGACACAGTTTTCTGATGTAAACCATTATCAAAAACAGTGATATGTGTGTCAAAATATTTTGCACTGCAAAGTGTAAGATAAGTTTATTAATTTTGTGGCATTCATTTATTTTTATTTTTTGAAAACTGGGTTATATCTAGTATATGAGATACGGAACAGCATAAAATTCCTATTAGTGATAAAAGGTCGATTATAGGTCTAAAACATTTGTCGAAAATCAGGTTATTTTACTTGTTCGCGATTGATGGAGTCAATCAATGACACATTAAGAATGGAGAATAGGTATGGAATTTCATGGTTATGTTGACCAGCTGTTATGTTAACGAAATGAATAATGACTAAGAAACTCAGCATGCTCACAATCAATCAAAATAATTAAACCAGATATGATCTTCAATTGAATTAACATTTTTTAACAGACAAATATATACGGGCGTAAAGAGTTGATGGCAAATGGCGACGCAGCATATGCGGCTCTTGTAACCCCTGCCATTCTGGATTATTTTGCTGACTATTTCAAGATACCATATCCCCTTCCCAAGTCGGGTAATATATTAAATTTTATACGGCGTACCTTTCTACACAAAGCGCTTCCGTTAATTAGAATTTTCAGGTGCCAGACACTCAAAATTTTAAAAAATTTAAATTTAAAGATTTAAAAAAAAACGAAAAATTTAAGATGTTTAGGTAATTTCAATAATTTTTCCTTTTTATCTTTTGAAATCAATTCAGACTCCGGTGCTTCTATTCATGATATAATTAAGAATCTCAATGAGTGAATTTCATGAAACGTGCATACTGATACAACTCTTTCTTAACTTAGATCAAGTTGGTGTTCCGGATTTCGGTGCTGGTGCAATGGAAAACTGGGGTTTGATCATCTATCGAGAGCCTTATATTCTTTACAATTCAAGCACAACTGCATTCAACTACAAAATTACTGTAACAAGCATCGTTGCTCATGAACTTGCGCACATGGTTAGCTCATTTATTTTTTCATTAAAGGCACGATTTTAAAATTGAATAGGCGTTATTGCACAAACAAAAATATAAATTTAGGAAAAATAAAATGTTCAGGTATATGAAAGTGAATGAGACTTGAGAAATGAGAAGTATGAATCTACTAGAAATGTATTATTAAAAAAAAATTTAGTCTGAGTTTCCCTCTGTGAGACGTATTTCATTTTTCATCTTAGAAGTGCAAGCATTGATCGGTACACTATTATATATAAAAATTTTCTTTAGTGAGATTAATTTAGTTTACTTCTTTAAATTTAATCTTTCTTAAAAAAAAATTGCAAACCAGCAACTGTATATTTTGTTAAAAACTACAGTACTTTTAGCAAAAAGCATCAAAACGAAAAAAAAACATCATTGTCTTGAAAATTAACATTCAATAATACAATTATTTCAGTGGTTTGGGAATCTTGTCAGTCCTGCTTGGTGGGATGACTTATGGTTGAATGAAGGATTTGCAACTTATCTTTCTTATCTTGGTGAAGCAGCCGTGCAACCTACCTGGAAATCGGTAACATATATCTATCTGATTCCTTTGGGCACAAATATAGCAGTATAACAATATCTTGTTAACGATATTCAAAACCAAGCATTCCTAAAACATTGCAACATTAATATACTTAATATTATCTCAATACCATTGTTGTCTGGTGTAACAAAGACATCACCATTAGTAAACAATAATATTTAAATCATGTTCTAATATTTCACATAAGTTACATTATTTCGTCATATTTTGATATGAAAATTGCTTTGTGTATCAACTCACCCAGTTGTTTCATTAGAGTTTAATTTATTCAACCTAGTCCGAATTTTATCGTCTTCTTTTGGATGTCTCGCTATTCCCATTTCCAAATAACATTTCTACGTGGACAATATGCTGTTACAGAAAGAACGATTCATAACTGATGATTTACAAGGAGCTTTAAGTGTGGATGAACTCACGACATCTCGTCCACTTGTAACTGAAGTAAACACACCTGCCCAAATTTCTGCTCAATTTGATACAATAAGCTACAACAAAGTAAATATCATTAATTTTACTTGTTTTTTTTTCTGAGTCACATCACCTGTCAAAAATTTATTAAATATAGATAATGTTTCAGAGTCGCATTTCAAGAGAAACCCAAAATCATTAAATTTAACTTTCTTATATATTACATTTACGTACGATTTTTACACAATTTCTGAACAACTGAAGATGACATTTCATATGGACTGTTGCCATGCACTATCTTAATACTAACTGATTGCAACACAAATAACCAAATATTTATACATTATTTAGGGAGCAAGTATTATTCGTATGATCAACAGTTTCCTGGGAGAAGAAAATTTTGTTAATGGCTTAAGCGTAAGTTTATTTTGCTTCAATATTGATTTACATTCGTTTAAGTATCATTTATAAAGTTGACGCAACATATTTACACACAGGTTGTAACATTCCTAATTAAAGTTCACCAACGTAATAAGATGCGATAGTTAACGCTATTCTAAATATTTGCAGGAATATCTTAAAGCTTTGTCATATGATGTTGCAACTCATGGTGATTTGTTTTCCTACTGGGCAAAGGTATGTTAAAATTTTCTATACGTATATTCTAAAAATAGAAGCGCCTTAATTACCATGGAATAGTTTTACTAAAAAAGATATTGCTTAATATATTCGAGCACCAAAACAAGGCGCCATCCGGCATAACAGTATCAAGCCAAGTCTCTCTTGAAAGCTATTTTATTATTACTGAATATTCGATTATTATTAAAAGATATGACTACAAGTTACCAAAGAGAAATTTTCTATCGCGTTAATTTTGTAGCATACTGATGGCATGTCCACGCGATTGCCAACTGATCTAGAGACTATTTTGGAAACGTGGACTCTTCAAATGGGATATCCAGTTATCAACATACAAGATCTTGATCCGTTATCCAACATGTTCACGCTGTCACAAGAATATTTCTTAATTGACCGTTATGCGGAACCAGTTCACACTGAAGGGAGTAAAAAATATAAGTATGTGCTTGACAACATTGCTGTTATTGTTTAGGTTTACATGTTATAAGTTACCATTATCATCTATGTTCGAGAACAGATTCCACTTGTCCACAATTAAAATGTTCGGTATTGATGTAGAAATTCGTACTGAGAAAGTTAACATTTATTTTGAATCAACAAATAAAGCGACATCTTCATACATGATAATATGTTCTCATGAACCTAAATATTCAATTCTTCTAATAGATACTAGTTCCATTGTGCTTTGTTATTATTTCAGCTACAAATGGTATGTGCCGTTCACTTACATAAAAGGAAGCAATCTTGCCGCTGGAATTGTAGAAACTGTTTGGATTGGACTTGATGATACTGGTATGATTAATATCATGACCTGACAACAATTTTGTGAATATTCGTACCTGATAAATATTTTTGACACCCATGTATTAAAATGGTCATTCAATACGATAACTAGTTTAATTTAATTTTATGAACTAGTTTTGTAAATCCATGCATACTAATAGTTTACAATTTGTATAAACTAGACTATACAATTTGTTATTAGTTTTTTTTATCTAACAACTGGAACTGTCTTGACGAATTTATAGCGTGAACCATTTGTTGAATGGAATAATTTGTTCTAGATTAAAATTGCAACGCGGTGGAGCGAGTTTGTACGGTATACTTAACTACTTAGCTATCGGAATTTAATTTGAAATTATTTATTAAAAAAAAATGGAGCCGTGAATAAACGAAAAAAAAAACGAATATATTCGATATTGTAATGAATGCAAAATTATACTTGGTAATATTTCAGTGACAATCAGTGATTCGGATTTCATACTTGGAAACATTAGAGGTGAAGGTTATTACAGAGTGAACTACGATGGAGACACCTGGGGTAAACTAGCTGCAAAACTGGATTCTACTGATTATCAGGTATGGTATATGCAGTAATATTTAGGACATCATCATAGGCTTACTCGATTGAAGTTTGCATCTTGTTCATTAGTGTTGAAAACGCAATATAATGTAAATATGCTTTACACGGAAATTATAATCGCGAAAAAAATAGAACTCTTGAGATGATTTTATTATATGACATTGGTAAAGAAAGCTTTGAAATTAGATATGTTCTTGATAACGCAACTCTGTTAGACGTTAAATATCAAGGCCTTGATTACTTTGTTCATTTTTAAAGTGAGTGACGTACCATTTAATTTCAAATGGTATCCAAACTATTCATAACAATCCATATAAAACAAATTCGATATCGCAAAATGACGTGTCCAATTTGTTCTACACCAACCTTAGAAATGCCCCACCTATCCCACTTGTCCCGCTTTTCCACTGTCCTGAGCCAGGGTAGATATATATTGAGAGGCAAATGGTTTGAATAAGAATATAAAATTGAATTCACAATATGCTTTGGGCTAGGATAGATGCAATACTTTGATCAGAAAGTTGGAGTAAATATATGCAGTGTGATTCAGACAAACGAGAGAAGTTTGATACAAGTGAGACAAGATTAGGGCAAGTGGGGCAAATGTGGAACAATGATGAAAAGTGCGAGACAAGTGGAATAAGTGAGGAACCCAAGTGGGACAAAAAAGACACAATAATTTTGAAAAAATCAAAAAAAAAAAAAATTAATGATAACTTCATACATGTAAAGTAACATATCTTTTTACCACTATTCAAGGATATACCAGAGGAAAACAGAGCTCAGTTGTTGGATGATGCCTTCAGTCTTGCAAGGTAAAAGTCTTTTCTGGTTATCTTCTTTATATTGTTTCACTCGTTAGTATAATATTTCGAATTATCTTATTTATGCGTAAAGCTTCCTTAAGATAGGTAGAATTGTATTCCTACTACATATCGTGCCTGTCCTGGTTTAGAAGTTTCGCTTTTCTTTAGTAAAACTCATTACCGGACTTAGGATAAGGAGTACATTTAGGGTAACTAAGTATCCAAAGTACAAAATTGCAAGAAAAAATATAGGTATATTGAATATGGGAAAATAAAATAATAATAGAATAATGAAACCGATGATTGAGCATACCTGGACAGTTTATTTATCACTGTATTTTGTTGAATATCAAGTGGGGAAAGACTTGGAATTACGGTTCCTCTTGAAATGTCAAGATATCTGTACAGAGACGATAGTTACATTGCATGGACTACATTTATGAGAAATATCAGATATTTTGAATATATGCTAGGAAGAACACCGGTGTTTGGAACATTCTGCGTGAGTCTAAATATCACAATCCATTCAAATTAGCTAAATAATATTACATGGACAGATATATAATTCTAATATTAATGATATTATTATAATTCAATAATTATACATGTAACTATATTGAATTTCTAACTAATAAAATCCATCAATCAAAGGAAAACTTGTGTGTATGCAATGCAATAAACGTGTATTCAGTTTAGCTAATAACAAAACGGCTTTGACTAGAATAAAACTGGAACTGGACTAGAAAGTCACATATGATATTATATTACCGTGTATTTTATACTAAAATTACAATACAGAACTATATATTGGAGCTTGTGGTCCCTTCTTTATATGATAAATATGGATGGGAAGAAACAGATGTGTCTGATGATGCTGTAATTGAAAGGTTTGTTTTATTACTGTTCAGTAATTGGTAATTGACTATAAATTTAAATTTTCTGAACAAATTGGTTTAAACGGCGTCTCATATAGATAAAACTGTATCTTTCTTTCGATAGTACTGTAAAGGTTTACTTTACAGTACAATCGTTTACAATTTTTTACTTTCTTTGTTCTCGTTCAAAGATTAACAAGGCAGGTTGGCATTGATGCTGCATGCTATTACGGTAATGATGAATGCATTGGGAATGCAACCGAAAAATTTCAGTTGTGGATGAAGAATCCAGATAACTGGGGGTAACAAGAAATATTCTATTTTTAAATTTAAATCATCTTATTATAATAAATATGTATGCTTCACTGAATTTAAACGTATAAAACAAAAAGAAAACTATATTGAAAGCTTATTGTCAAGCAGTGATGAAAAAGCATTCCTAATTATTCGATAATTGCCAGAAATCTTTACAACAAATCTGTTATGCCATATATTTATGAAATTACAGTTCTTTGTCAATCCCAGGGTACTTAACTAGATTGTTTACCAATGGAATCGCACATTATGAGTGACTAGTAACTATGAATTCAATCTCATCTATTATTTTAAGATCAAGAACCACGTTATGTTATTTTAAAAGCAGTGGGAATGACGCGTTCTCATTTGACACTATATTATATCAGATGTATCTCATTCCACTTTTCTATGTTTCAGAATAATTGATTCCAGCTTCCGATCTGATATTCTCTGTGCAGCTATCCGTAACTCCGGCATAGAAGAATGGAATTTTGCCTGGGAAAGGCATGGCGCTGCTACTGATAATCCTACTTTTCAAACTAGTTTAAGGTTACTATATTTTTATCTATCATGCGAAAAGTTCTCTTTCTTATTTAAAGTAAGCAGTTTCAAACGCAGAGAATATCTATCTAGTGTGATGCGTTTAATCTTATCCTATCACAGATACCATTCACTGTATTTATAAGCATCAGTATTTTTACAGACTTGTTTACTTTCTCTAACGATATATAGTTACAGCACAAATTTAAACCATTACACTTACTTACTTGAACGATTTAGAAAATAAATATGTTCAAAATAAATTAGTGACTCCATTGGATAAAATATTACCATGTATCTATTCAAATATAGGTATGGACTCGCCTGCAGTAAAGATCCATGGATATTGACTCGGTACTTGGAATACACGTTGGACCCAAAAAAAGTTAGAAAGCAAGATGCAATCAGAACTATGCAGTACATCGGAGGAGAAGAATATGGTCGTGACATTGCTTGGGCTTTTATGGTTGATAATTGGGAGTTGTTGGTGAACTTGTAAGTTTAAAAAAAAACATTTGAAAAGTGTTTCATATATTCTTCAAGTCACGTAGTAGTTTCAGCAGGGCAATTTCCCTCTGTCTACCTCTTTTTATCTCTATTTATCGAGCCTTCTATTTTAGATTTGGTTCAGGATGGTCATTCGACGGTTTAATAGCCACCATAACAAAAAGATTCTCTACGGAATATGACTTGGAAAAGGTGAGAAAATACACTCAATTTTTCGATTAAAATTTATATCACGAGTTATTTTAGATCTTAGAATATATGGGAAGTTAATAATTTACGCTATTTTAGATTCTCCAAAATACCTAAAAAAACAACCGACATTGCTCCGCAACCGAATTCAGTATAGTACCTTAAATACTTTTAATAGCGGACGCAGGATCAAATTTCTTTGTGTTGTATTATTAAAATACATTTTATTGCTTCAAATTTATTTATTTTTTCGTGCTCGTTTAATTCGTAGTTAATCCATTCAAATAATTTGCTAGATTTGTTAGATAAATAGGCAAAATCTGGCCCTGCGGCCCTGAGGCGAAATCACGAGGGTGACTTTTCTCATTTGTCGTCTTCGCCTAAATACGTGCAAATTATTTTAAATGCAAATAAAGTTGACGCTTCGTTCCTCAAATGACGTACCAACACCAAAACACCATGCATAATTAATAATTTTCTCTAAAACCTTGATTTTACTTCAAAGCTGGAGGATTTCAAAAGTAATACACCGGATCTAGGAACAGCAGTAAGAGCAGTTGATCAAGCAATCGAAAAGACAAAAATAAATATTAAATGGAGAAGTGATAACGAAGCAACGTTAACAGCTTGGTTTTATGACAATGTTGGCACTGTACTGTAACTTTTGAAGGACTAAAGATAAAATAAACTATACGTTATTTGCCACCATTTAATTTTCAAAGTGATTTATAGTCATGAACGCACTTCAAGATAATAGTAAATAAATTACATATAAATACGGAAAAACTAGTTAAACTAACTAAAATGGCTAAAGTTTGTTTCAGTAAACGTAGTACGACAATTTAATTCTCAGTATATGATTTACAAATTTAACTATTGTAATTTAATTTTTTGTAGTCAATGATTACTGCAACAATGCGCCTGAGTTAATCATTGAGATCTAACACGTCAGAAGTTTATCAAATTTTCATACCTGAATTTACTTTTCTTTGCTTCAATATTCACGAAAATGACGCAGTTGTTAAAGCGCAAATGTCGTTTAGATTTGTCACGAATCAGTTCTTAAAGCACTACGCCACATTGAGCAAATTTTTGTGATGCTTTACCATTTTCAAAATGGATCTTAGAAGTTTTATAATTATCCACTGTTTCAATAAACTGATAATTTTTCATTGTGACACGCGGACTTCTATAATAAGAATTCAGTAGAGGAAGATTGAATTTACTAACAATATGAAACAACAAGGACAATAGAATAGAGTATATTGATATTCATTCGCAATTATCCTGCGAGTTGTTCTCCACTAGTTGCCATTGGTACGATGAAGAAACGACACCAGTAACCACCATAGTACACAAAGAAAAAACTTAGTCGGGAAAAAACTAAATAGTGATAAAAAAAATCTTAAAATTCTGCCAGCAAAAGGAATTGAGTTGACAACGTTAATCGCAATGTGAATGAACTTTCGCAGGTGAGAAGTTAGTTTTTTTTTTCACTTCACAAATTTCAGCATAATTGATAGGCGGAACGTAGGCCGATCGATTGACAGTGTACTGAGGCTAACATTGTAATATTAAACAAGGAGTAATATAGTTTAAAAAAAATTAGAATTCTTAAAACAGCGATTTGGAAAGACTATTGAACAAACAGTTTTATATATAACCGTATTGATATTATAACAGATCAGCAATGGTGAATTTTAGAATGTCTTTGAGCGATAGAAGCAAAATATAAACAGTCACAAAAGTGAAATAAATTCTGCTTGATAACAAGACGGTTTCTGTGTACAACAATTATTCAGTTATTAATAATTATGGACGAGGTCAATATTTTTTTACATTTGCTAAAACATTCAAGCATTTACTATAATTTACTTTGCACAAAAGTCCTGTAATATTCCATATGTGTAAGCCAAATTACTAAAGATGTAAACTGATGGGCACAAAATAGCAATAACGTTGCATGGTAAATAATATTTCAAAGTTAATTTTGCTGTTTTAAACTTACACAGTTAATTTACAAGCAGGTTCAGTAAAATGTTTGTTCGTAACAGTCGTATGAATATTTCAAATCGCCCAGCTCTTCTTACTCCTTACGTTGTGGAATGCGGTAGCAAGACTTCATTTTAAGTGCTACGGTGATAACAGTGATATCTGATGGATTAGACAGAGAGCAAGCATGGGCCGTTTTTAATTCATGATAAGTAGACACAGCTAAAATGTACCAAGTTATGGATTTTCAGCTACGAGGTGGTCGCTTATCAAGTATCACTAGTTTTGTTGCACTGAAGAAACACTCGTATGAATGATAAACATCTTAATCCAACTTAGTTTAACCACAAATGCATATAGTTTATGAATATGATGCACTGGATTAAAGCGTGTACGATTTTTAGCAAAATATTGTGTGGTATTTGTTCAATAATTTAACAACAGCTAGAAGAGCAGCATAGCCGGTGATAGCCAAATACATACGAAAAAAATCTATATCCATGGCATCAGATTTCGGATCATGGTATGGCCGTCTGTCAAATTACCTGAAACAAAACCTTTGGCATCTATATGGTCTTTTATGTTTGGTTTTCTAATTTGTTATTCTCTGCTACCAATCCGCTCATGTTAAGTCAGCTATGTGATTTCGATGTCATCATTGAGTAACAGAAGCATGGGAAAACGAATAATACACGATTCTACTGTCCGCTGCCCTGAGGGTAGAAGTAAAACTATATCATATGAAACCTTCCATATAAATACCCAGAGGGCTATATAGATATAATCATCCAGAAATCGAATTTACAGATACGGTAATTCAACATTTGTGTTTAGAAATTTCTTATCACGAGTATACGGTTTTGAGATTTTTATTAGGCAGAACAGCAGTTTATCCTAGTTATATACATATATATATTTTATCCTCAGCATGACAGGATAAGATATGTTTTGACTGTTTATCACATAGGCCATTTTTATATTATGAATAAATGAAGAATTTCACTTGGTTTTCAGTAATATGTGAAATATATGCTGAGTAATATGTGAGTTTATACTGTGTAAATTTATTTTTATTCGGATAGTGGACTATTTAAAATCAGGTTTGTAAATCAGAGACAAGACAAAATACTTTTTGTTTTTGTAGATATGCTCGGAAAGGCTAAAACTACGAAGCTAGTAGTGCTCTTTTGCTTTACGTCCGTAACTATATTATATGGTTGGGTGAAAAAACTGACAGACCATTCACAAATATCTTATAAAAACGACGTTGAAAATGAAAAGATGTACATAAGAAAAGGCAAAGTTGTAATTTTGCTAAGCAACCAAAGGTCTGGTTCCAGTTTCGTTGGAGAATTCTTTGCTCGATTCAATCGAGGGTTTTACTTGTACGAACCTCTGTTGCCATATGGTACAGATTGCGACCAACTGAACAGCGAGCGACTGGAATATCTCCAGAAAATCTCACAATGTGATTTCAGTACTTTGAAATCAAGCTACAGATATGCTTATGCTACAAATCACATTCAGTCACATCATGAATGTTTGTCAGCACAAGTATGTTCACCCCCGAGGCACAAAACTATACTCCAACGTTATTCCAAGCTTTGTCAGAATTTTTCGAATCATTCTATTAGCCAAGCGAAACCGCCAATTGTTGAAACAATTAAACGTGGTCCATGTGGCTTACCATTGAATCTGACAATATGGTCTTCATTATGCCATTCCGCAGATATTGTAGCACTCAAAGTTTTGCGCATTTGTACCGTGCCGTCATTAGAGGGCATTGTAGAAACACTCACCAATTATGGCAATGAGGTTTACGTGATAGAGCTCGTAAGAGATCCAAGAGGAATTATTAACTCAGCACTTAATCTTGAGCTGAGAAAGCCGGGAGTGGATAAACGTCTCAACAGAATATGTGGAAGGTTCAGGAATAATTTTGAATTTGTGGAACGAGAACGAGGAGGTAATACAATATAAACTTTGTTGCTTCTATTTTGATATCGCGATAATTTGTCTTGCCCATATATAGATGATTTCAAAACTGCCGAAGTAAAATGCAAATTCTTATATTCCAAAGGCGCATTTTTGCTATATATACAATAGAAAACAGTATGTTCACACAATAATTTTCTAAAAATTATATCATATAGCCTATTGTATGCGATCTCATGAGGAGGAGGAAGAGTGTCAAAATGGTCGTGGTAATCTTTGCCGCATGTTTTTCACATATAAAATATGTGAACAATAATTAATATATCGATTTTCCTATTAAGAAGTCTAACCGATTCATGTGGTATGACGATGAGTTTAGCTGATCAGTTCCGAGGTACTGACTTACAAGATTAACAAATATTGCAGATAAATTTTCAACCAGCTTGATATCTGAAGGAAGATATTTGCGGATACGATATGAAGACATCGCAACTGATCCCGTTAAAGGAGCAGAGAAAATGTACAAGTAAGCCCATTGCTCACTGAATATATCCGTAAAGTCGTCTCACTAAATACGGTTGTCTTACAAATGTCCTGTCGCGCACTTGTCCCACTTCTCCAATTGTATGTAACTCACTTCAAAAATAAATACTTCAGTATTCTGCCTAAGTTAGCCCAAAACATAACATGATATTCCTATTTAACATTCGTTCCACAAATTAGATCTACCCTAACTCCTAATAATTGGAGCAGTAGAGCAAGCGGTTGCTGAATTTTCTTCTCAATATGATTCACAGCAAAGTAATCCTGTTATTTCCTATGTAATGTAAACGTTTATTACGTGTAAATGAAATGGGAACTCGTTGATCAAAAATATAACAGTATCAAATCTTATAAAGGTAGAAAGTGGTAGCCGCATCGCATATATGTTAAGTTGTATATATATTCTTCTGGTCATGTTTCAGTAACTGACGGAACCTTTCGTAAACGTCCCTAACTGTGAATTTGAGTATGTTTCTGACATTACTTTAAATAAATTTGCAAATGAAATAACAAACTTATATCCAGATTCCTTAACATGGATTTACCATCAGAAGTAAGAGAATGGATACAAATGTCAACAGCAAGTCCGTCCGAAAAAATTGAAGAGTTACAAGCTGAACTAGATAATAAAGAACTAACTCTTGAGGTTTGTGCAGCTATTTGTTTAGAAGGACAGTATAACAAATTATCCGCTAGGCCGTCGCGTTACCATCTAACCTCCTAGATAACCATCCTTATCACTCATATTAACTTGATTATTGGGTTAAATTAGTAAATGATACCTTTTCCTAATTGGATGATACGTATTTGAAACTTTCCGCACAACAACGTTAGCTAGTTTAAATTAAGTCTGAACTCAAGTTTAAAATCTCGAAATTATTTTCGATTGTTCTGATGGCTTTATCAAATTGACATACGATTAACTATCCAAAGCACCAACATATCAGTAGATCGCTTTTTATTATGCGAGAATTTAATAAAAGCCTAATAATTATTTCTACAGGAATTGATGAATTCGAAGAAAAAGCTATCACAAATGAAAAAAGAACAAAGAAATCCTTACGGCACGGTTAGAGACTCATCTCACGTTGTCGTCAAATGGAGGAAAATGCTCAACATGGACATAATTGCACAAATACAAAAGAAATGTGGCAGTATCATGACCAAATTGGGGTACAAGTTAATTAACAGCATAGAAGAGAGAAACGACTTGAGCAATCAACTCTATTGAACATAAGATCTGATCGGAGATGAGCGTTCTTCTTGAACATTTAAGTGGATGTTAAAGTTCTACCTCATTACAATGATAGGATTGAAGATGGCGCTGTCCTAGAACGAGTGGGATAGAATGTAGAGCTTTATTCCAATACAGTGATGGTTACACGAGAATGAACAATTATAGAAGGCTCCAGATGTTATACTTTGTGACGAAAAAAACGAGAAGATGAAGTAAATTTTATTGTTCAAAATATTTGAATTGATATTATTCTTTAAATGCGGCCTGTGGTACAAATATACGCCATGGACATTTCAACATTTCTCACGAATATACAAAAAAATAAAACTCTAACGATCAAACTTATATTAAATCAAGAAGTTTTCAGCAAAAGTCTCGCATCGACTTCTATAAATATATAAATGTTGGTATATAAATCATAACGGTATATGTACCCTGTGATGTAATAATTTTAATGCATATGTTTTGAATTGCGTATTATATGACATTGTGGCTTTTGGTAAAGACCGAAGTGGTAACGATATGTCTTATCAATCTATCGCTATGTTTTAAAGCCGGGAGAAATCCTGACTCGATTTGATCTGGAATGAATATATAAAGTTAATATATATCGTTCGCCTTTGTGTGTGTACTTGTGTACATTTAGAAATTATTGATACGTCATTGCGTAGACTTATCAATCTATCGCTATGTTTTACAGCCGGGAGAAATCCTGACTCAATTTGATCTGGAATGAATATATAAAGTTAATATATATCGTTCGCCTTTGTGTGTGTACTTGTGTACATTTAGAAATTATTGATACGTCATTGCGTAGAGTATTGCTGTCACATTTAAACATGTACCCCGTGTTTGTTGTGGGGCTGCGTAAACAATTCAGGAAAATATTAAATATTGAAAAATTGAAATGTTGATGTGTTTATTATACATGCTGTTCACTACAACACATCACTACAAGCTGTTTTACTGAAAGATTGATCATCGGACATTAACAACGCACATTGCATCCCCTTATTAAATTCTGTTCTTTTTTTTGTATTTTTTGGCAGTTTTATGGTCACTGATAACTTTGTCAAGTGTCAATATCTTTACTTATTCTTATATCTTTACTTATAACTGTGCGTGAATTTGATTTGAGCGGATCATAACTTAAAAGACTGATGTGCAGGCTTACTTCTGTACTGTTGTTACGCAACGTACATAAAGTACACAGCGCCATCGTCCGATTCCCTTCAAAGAGATCAATGTAGAATCATTTTAGCGATGTCACTCGATAGCACAAGGCATCATAGTTTGATAATATCCTAAAGTAATGTTTTTATTTATCCGAAAACAAAACACTTCAATGCAACTAAACAAATAAAAATCGAATAAATTCATTTTTGACGTTGAGTAAACAGACCAATGCGTTGATTCTTTTTCATATATTAAAACGAAATGGCCCATAGCAACGCGTAATGCTAATTATATAATATAGACGGCTGAGTCCAATCACTGACCAGGAGACTATTTATGGGGTCATTTTATTTACTTATAAAATGATTATGTCATATGGAAATGATCAGATTGTTTGAGATTCTCGTTTCCCAAATCGGTGCTGTGCGTGGGAGGTACATTGCAAAGAATGTGACGGATGATAGGTCGTTATTGCAATTCAGATAGCTAAACAACGCTTCATTGCAGTCGCGAAAGCGTATAAAGAGCCTTTTCTAAATTGTAAATCACTATAATTGAGGTTTCGTGTGGGTATAATGGTTTCTTTAGTATGATTCCGGTACCATCAATGCGACAACATTGCTCTCAATAAATTTATTTTGCTGTTTATGGTACATATATACAGAAAGATAGTTAGTTTCGACGCGCCCTTGTCGCATTATATGCAAACAAACGCGATTAAATGGGAACAGAAAATTATAATACTCATGGAAGTATCAAGGAGAGATTAGTTTTTAAATAAAGAAAGAGTAAAAACAGTACGCAGCACTGACTACTTCTTGAACATTTTCAAACTTTAGCCAGGAGCTTCGAAGTATAGAACCATGAACGTCAAGTGTGCTCGTTCATTGAGAGCCCAAGTGAATGATTGCGTTGAGTCGCTAATTATCGTAACAATTCTAACCAACTAAGTCGAATACAGATATATATATATATATACTTTTAGGTCTGTTCACAGTGCGTCAAAATTAACATCGCATACTGGCTTGCAGTATAATAGCATGATGATTTTGGAGATTACGGGTTAAAATTCCAAAATACCCTTATTCCAGTGGTAATTAAATCAAGCGCGTCCGCGTATTGAAAATGGAAAACATGTTCAAAGCGTATAGATGCCCACCTTCCTTACTCTACAGTCTGTATGCAGTGACTTGTTCCTAATATCACGGTTCATGTTTTTTATCCCTCATACATTGGTGTACAGATTTCAATTGTGTGACGGAACTTCATAACTAAGTCGAATAATATGTAGGTATATGAACTGTGGCACAAATCAAAAGTAAATAATTTCAAGTGTTAGCCTACGCGAGATATTTAACCGAGTGCGATGACATCTGTGTTATTTATTCACGTTGTACTGTTAAAAATTCCGGCGGCGTCAATTTTTCTGTACTTAATTGATAAATACTACCAAAACTATATATATATAATTTATATATATACATATATTTCAGTAACCTCAGTTTTAAAATAAATATACATAAAAGTAGATAGCTGTATTCGACCATCCAAATATAAATGAATCTAGAACAATTAACGAAAATGTGTGTTTTGCTTTAATCATTATGAGGTAGGCTAAACATACTAGGACTGGACGGGTATGTAAACGTTAGGTTTAACATTGGGCCTCACATATGAATTCAAAGACGGTAGACGCGAAACTGATATCAATGTCAAGTACGGGGGGGTTTACGAAACTTTTGTTTAACGGCCTTTTAACAGTACATTAGTTGAAACAATTGCCGAAGTTAACTCTATGTATAGTATAGCATTCCCTTCTTTGTCCCTTCTTTATCGCAACGATATGAACTGTTTGTCTGCTGCATCACAATATCTATATGCGTTTAGGATTTGAGTACGGCTTCTTCATTTGAAATTAGGTGGCGAAATGTATATATATATATATATAAGAATTCTCAATATATTTTCAGGCAATATTCCAACATATTACGAAAATAATAGTTTATTGCGAAGCTTTAATATGAAGAAGCTGTATATACTGCATGTCCTTTTACTTATATACACTGGATTTAGTCTCTCGACGACAATATATTCTATGGCATCTTCTAAGTGGCTAGTGGCAAAGAACAACGTTGCCCATCAGGGATTGTTTCATAAATGCGGAATTGGGAATGAGATCAACTGCACATTGAACAATGGAACGAATTGCGTGGCTTGCATTGACTCTCAAGATACAAACGTTACGTGTGTTACTCATGGTAAGTTACAACTCAACATGTCAAACAAAACGATTAAATTAAATTATGTAATATTTCGTCCGAATATTGGTCATCCCTGATCTAGATGTACTTGAAGCAAAATCTCTGCACTGAACCAAACCAAACTGAAGACGTATTGGGACAACTGACACCGCAAAGGTGGTAAACAAAACAAGTTGGGTGATCAGTCCAATGAGATTAAAAAGTTTAAACCAATGATTGAAATTGCTTCAATTGTTAATTGGTAATCAAGCTGTGCATTGATTTTCGAAGATCCACTCAATGGCTCCTGAAATCGTTTTTGATATGCTAATATTCAATACTACCAATAATTATTGGAGTATCAGAAAGTTGTCTACATTATCAAAATACCCACGGTTTTCATTAAACATTTTGTGTTCATCTTCGGTAATTCCATGTTAATTTATTGTCACTTGTGTGTTTTAATTTTCATCAGAAACGCCACGTAACCTATATAAAATGGTGATATATTTTTTATCAGAAAAAGGAGTCGATGAAAAAGTTGCGATCGCATTTCTAACGCTGACAATGTTATTAAGATTTTGTTCGTTTACTGGACTTATTCTGGAAGTCTGCAAAATTTTTGAAAGAGGAATTTTCACTTTAGTAATACTCGAAACTGTTTGTGGTAAGTACACTAAATATGTTTTTATTTTTATATTATTGTCCAAAATGATCTGGTACTTCACCGGAACAGTTAGTAAAAAATAACCTTGAAAATTTAATATATAATAAGTAGCTATAATAGTTATTCAATAATTAAATAACTGATATCCTTTGTTGCAGTGGTATTTGATATTATCACAGCTGGTGTGTATTCTGGCTTCAACTCATCTCCTGGAATTGATTCAGAAGCAGACATTGGAAAATTATGTGCTAACTTAGGAGCGCCAGTTTTTCTAAGTTGGGCCAGGCTTGTCGGACTATTAATACCTATCGCCAAGTTGATTCATGTAACTAATAAAAAAGCATTCGTAGTAAATGATTATTAATTAGTCGAAAGTGCATACTGATTGTTTATATATGCTATTAGAGTTAATGATTGTGAAGTTGAACTCGATAAGCGAACTCGTCTATAACCTCTGTAAAAACGGATGAAAAAAATCGCATCGATTTCTGATACGATGAGTCACATGTGCTATTTGTCTAAAAATTGTTGTGTAACTTTATTGAAGAGTTAGAGGTATATAAACCCAATTGGCATCTCTGTTCCAGGTTTAAAATATTATTGAGAGACAGTTTCAGTTTTGACAGACAGGATTATCAGATCTCGATAACTTGATCAACAACATGCATTAAACTACAAAATTAGCCACGACTTGAAAAACGTCGATGACATATAGACGTAAACTTTTCCGATAGTAAACTTTTGTAGAAAAATTAGTCGTTGCAGTATACCAATTTTGAATCCATCGAAAAAAACTATATTCCTTCAGTTAAATCCAATGAATAAAATTTCTAATGCTTTCATTCAAAATTAGATTGTGGGGGAACCCGCTTAACCCACATTAAAATGTTCGAACATATTAAGGGAAAAACAAGTTTTGGTTGTTATTCATTGTACAAGAAAGTTGATGTCATGCTAGTCACATTGCTCAATCTTTTTCGAAAAGGTACATCCTCTTATCCTTCACTCAAAATCTGGTACATCCCAACAATCTTTCCTTTCTCATCGCCTTGAAATACTATGCCTGATCATACCGACCTAATACTTCATTATTTATTCAATGTTAACGTTGCTTTAGGATTTCACCAGCCAGTTATACAATGCGAGGTAATAATAAGCTTGTTTCGAATGTCTCTCTCGTTAATATATCTGCATCCTGTTTATTAGTTTTATGGGGTTTACCCTTGTTTGGAAAAGCATGTAGTGGGCAAGACTATAGTACTCAAAAACTTATAAAAGTGCCAGTTTTGTTGTAGTTTTTGTATGTGTTGAACTCCGTATCAAATTTGATCGAAATTCACGAAGTTCACCAAAATGATTTACGCAATAAAAACAGAACGCCCCCTGATGAATCTAGCGGCTGGCATTATGACAAGCAAGAAACAACGACTTGGGAGACGCTCTACATACGATGTGCTTGAGTTCGAACACTTGAGTAATTTATTTGTGGCAAGTTACCAATTTGCTCTGAAAACATTTAGGACAAGCGTATTGCGTATTAGAATATACCCTACAACATTCTATACAACCCATCGATGTGGCACACCCTTTAATGTTTTTGGTACACTCTGGGTGTACTCTACACCCGGTTAACGAGCACAGTGCCAGAACCATTTAAAAAAGTTAGAGGCACCTGCACAATCATTTCCTTTGCTTAATTAAGGTTGTATATTATCAACTAATTGATCAAATCAATGATAATCTTATAAAATCACTTTTTTCCTATAAAACTTTTTGCTTAAATCAACTATTTGCCCAAATCAAGTATGTATAAAAGATAAAAGAAAATTATTGATTCTTCAAACAATTACATGACATGCCGTCCATTTCAGTTAACTACAAATGTGTGACGTGACATTATAGCCTGGGGCTGAAACAGGTCTAACTTCTACATCGAGCGACATGAGCTGTGCGACATGCTTTATTCTTTAAAAAGCTGCCTGTTTCAGCAACAACGCTTGGGCTCATGGCGATAAAGATTTGGTATTGTATAAATAAGAGATGGAAAGCGCTTACTAGCTTATCTTTTTTTGTATTTCTCGTGTTTTATACTCGTCAACATCGAAAAGTTGTTGTAAAAGACGCACAATTGTATCCGAACGCAACTAAGATAGTTTTTATATTAACTAATCAAAGGTCAGGATCGTCATTTTTCGGGGATCTTTTCAATCACAACGGAAAGGCTTTTTATTTGTTTGAACCGCTTCTGCCATTCCGCCCGAGCTGCGAAAACGAGGAGGTTCAATTGCAAGTATTAAAAAATATTTCGCTATGTAACTTTAAAAACTTGACCAAAAAATATACTGAAGCATTTTTAACTCAAACAAGGAGTTCGGAACCAGCGGGACTGTGTGGAAAACAAGGCGTGTGTTTTAGTATGAACCACGCGCCCGCACTCAACAGGTATGCTTCGTTATGTAACGCAACTCGATCAAAAAAGCTTGGGACGTATTCTGCCAGAACTCAAAGTAGTCTATTTGATCCCAAATCACATTTTTGTGGATTTCCCTTGAAAACGGAGCTTTGGTCACAAATATGTCGACAGGCCGAGCTTTTGGCCTTCAAAATTATTCGCGTTTGTTCACTTGCATCATTCAAAGACATTGCTCGACATCTAACTCAAAAAGGATATGATGTTCATATAATTGAACTTGTTCGAGATCCTAGGGCTGTTGTGAATTCGGCGATGAAGTTGGAACTTTCAGCAAAGGGAATAAGCCGAGCTTCCAACCGTCTATGCGATCGATTGAGAACGAATTTTGATCTTGCCGAAAAGGGAAATGTTATAGGTAAATGCAAGCCTACTCTTACGTTCTTCACCCATTTTGTATTGTTCGTATCAATAAAGCTAATCAATGAGGATATGAACTAATGCGTCACTTCTTATATTATATTTTTCAGATACTGAAAGTCAGTTTATGAAAATTCAGTTGTCTCATGCCAGATATATGCGAGTACGATATGAAGACATAGCCATAGACCCAATCGAAGGAGTCAAGGAGATATATAAGTAAATATTTTGCATGATATATATGTGATTTTGCATAAAGCTTTGTCTGTAACTGGAACAATATTTTACTGGAACCCCGGGTTACAACATCTCGTGATTAGCATATAGATCTGAGGAATTAAAAAAAATAAATGTTATAGTGATTGAAGGAAAACTAAACTGTTTATTTTAATATTATTATTATTATTATTATTTTAATAAAAAAGGTATCGTAGATTAAAAGCTTTAGTAACTAAATGAATGTTAAGGCAAGAATGCCTTTTCAAATCCTATAACATCGAATTACCAACGAAATATGGGGGCTAGATCACTAAATGCCGTTAAGTACTTCTAATTAGCGTGGCACAACTATTTTTGCATATGTCATTTTTAACTCCCATTTGACTACGTCACAGTGACGAAATAAGGCCGGTCGATGTATACGGATTGTCGTCCAAAACGCGCAAACGATCACTCGAAATCAAGCATGCTATTTCTCTCGTTTTCTCGTCGTAACGATCCCGATATGCAAATATGAGAGAGATCACTGGCGTTAGCGAGTTCGTTATCGTCGACGGAGATGCCGTGCGCCGAAACATGTAATTGAACAAAGATTAAATTTGATGTAGGCTAATTCAACCGCACAGAGTCGGCTGAATATACCTAACTCCTTCTATTGGTAGCAAGTTCAGTAACCATGCATCCACAAAATAACTTGAAACCGTATATGCCGATGTAAAAAAGTCAATCCATATCACAAAGTGCAATCTACACGCACTGAGTTAAAAATATTGCGGGATAAAAATTCTAATTCTTAGTTACTACTCATAATAGTACATACGTCTATTGTTTTATAAAACCATAAAGACTCTAATATGAATCGAAATACCAAATGTTTTCAATTTGGCATATCGCAGGACTAATTTATTATATTTTTAGTTGAATTTGTGAGTAGACAGTTTGAACTCAAAACGACTGCTAGCTACTAAAGTATATTTAGGCCGAAACGAAATTGCCTCAAAGTTAAAATTAGCTTTTGGGTCATCTGAGGCTTTTCATACTTTTTGAGTGGCTTTTGTCATTTATGAACAGTTTTTCCTCGAAAAAAGCTTAAAAATGTATTCCAATGTATGAAACAATGACTGCCCGTTTAAAGTTATAAACCCGAACTCAAATTCATCAATCAGCACACCTGGTATGTTTGTGTTGGAGATTTTATTCTGTACTGTCATTTTATACTGTTCTATTTTCATATTAGCAACATTGGATTGGAATTACCACATGATGTCAAAGAATGGGTGGACGAGACATCGATAAATCCGTTACAAAAGATAAAAGAACTGCAAACTACCGTACAAAATTTTGCAATTCCGGAATCGGTAAGATGAAAGTCAAAATCCGACTCTTGGAACTCCTATGAAACAATCTAATTATAATTCTTCACTGCCGAGCGATACATGACTAACTGATAGTGATAGAATTTCAAAGAAAATATAATGAGTTATCTTTTTTAGGATCGAATTCGCGCCAGGATCAAACTTGCAAAGTTATTGAAAGAATCCAATAATCCATACGGGACAGTTCGTAATTCACGTCAAATTATTTCGAAGTGGAGAAAACAATTGTCAATGGATATAATACATCAAGTTCAGGACAAATGCAAAGACGTTATGGACAGACTTGGATATAAATTATTGCACACAACTGAAGAACTTAATGATTTGTCAATAAAACTTTGGTAAAAAAAATTAACACTAGTTATTGAAATTATATTTTATTAGTTTCAAGCTTCTATACAAATACAATTTACTCAATGAATGAGATAATTCTTTTAACAAAGCAGTTAACCATGAAGGGAATTTTACACGAAACACATTCAGTTGGTGAATAATGAAAAAGGAGCATGGTCTTATGGGGATAGATAGACAGTGGTCAGAAATCGGTCCCTTTGCCATTGAGATTGAAACATAGATCTTATCGAGTAAGAGGAAGAAACGAGCACGGTCGTTAGTTCTGTATTAGTGTAGGCCTATATTAGAGAAGTATATGGCCTTGATGAAGATTTTGGATGCGTTAATAGATAAATGGATATGAATGGATGTATTGGGATCAGTCACATTCGGTAAGACGTGAAACAACGACCTTTGGTCCCTTCACCCTTCCGCACTTTTCAGTAATTACCGAACTCTGTGCAACATCTATACTAAGAATATTTTGAAAAATTCAACGTAATCAGTAGTTTATTTTTCACCATACATAAAATACACTTCGTGAATATATATTGTAAGGAAGCAAAACTGGTATTTAGGGGTGAAGAGAGGTACGAGAAATCAATACTGGTTATCTAGCATCGACATCTGCGAGTAAGCCTAACAGTAATTGAATATAGCATAAAAATTCAAACAATGACTATTAAAATAGATATAGTAAGTCAAAGTACGTCGAAGCGACCTGAATATCCAGAAGCCCGATACAAGAAGAAACGTAAAACGACTCCGAGCACCAATATGCGAGTAACGACGGAAACGGCGGCGGGAATACGGGCATTATGGAACCTGTGGTTATTTGAATACGATTTGCATATATATCCCGTGATGGAAAGTAGGCCAATAAACCGGTCTAAATTATATTTGAGAATACTAATTTGTTTGACGGTGTTCAGAATAAAAGTGCGTGGAGACAGGCGCAAGTATTGTGCTTTGGAAGGTAAGGTGCTGAAATCATCATGAATTCATAGAATACATAAAGATAAAGGATTATTCTGATATGAGGAGAACAAACCTATTCAAAAAATATATGAAAGATAGCCATGGATTTGTACTTGATCAGAGACCAATTATTTATATCATAAGCTAATCGTATTTCGTCTTCGTATTTCAGGGAATTTTGGGATTTGCTCATCGAAAAACGAGGTACAAGGAGATTGATCTTAGTTGAAGAGCGAGTGTTAAGTTCATGCACAAATGCGTGTATATTCTCTATAGGCGTTTAATGTCCCTTCTGTTGTTTTCAAGGATATTACCGTAATATATTAGATTTTATTTTCGTCTTGTATTTTTTGAAGTAGAGACGCTGGGACCAACTTCCCTTCAAACATTTTTTAAAACATATTATTTTTATGTGTGATGGACTTACGAATTCCTTCAGGAGGCCTAATCCAAGGCTTGAGATAAACTTTATTTTTTCTAGGTGAGAATGAATTTGAAACGGAATCATGTTTATTGATCAACCACTTGAAGTTGTTAAGAAAAAGATCAAGTCAGATATTGTAGTTTTCTTCGTGTAGGTTTACACAATGTTGTAACATTGGCCCACTGATACCAGCAACTGTTTATTTATTATAACCAGAATTATGGTTTTAAGAAACTAAAAACTAATCTTAAGCTAAACACAAGAACATGCAACATAATTACATTGAGTCACTAAGTATAGCCAAACTTGATCGGGCCACGTCTAATACTCGTAACAGCTCGTAACTAATGCAGTAAGGCGGATGAAGTTCGCTGTCGCTTGACGGTAATCAGTGATCACAACACAAAGAACGATAATGAAATAACGAGAATATCGGTCATAGACCAAAGACTTATCGATCGAAAGTTAGGGATCCCCCAAAATAGCGCTTTCACTCCATAGTGACACCTTGTGTCCCGTCACTAATTAATTAATACCTCGCTAATTATACGACATAATTCATCTGAAAACGATAGGCTTCTGGTACGACATATGATGAATGCACATGCAAAATCTGGAGCAAATTCAATCTCGATTTCGTGAGATATCGACTGCATCTAACAGACAGACAGATAGACAAACAGACAAATACCTATCAACATACTTACCAATTAAAATCGATAAGTAATGACAGAACATAAACAAAGCGGTTCCATTACGTTTGAACCCACGTACATTTGAACCCATGACAATTGCACCTGTATGCTATTGCACCTACGGAATTTTTTTTGTTCCACGGATAGTTAAACCCATACTAACCCTAACCCATGGGTTTTAGCACCCGCATATAGATTGAACCCGTGGATATACGCATGGGTTCAAATGTACATGGGTTCAAATGTACGGTCACCAAACAAAGCATCACAAAGTGTAGCACACTGCAACAGGAATAACTGAACCTAATTCTCATAACATACAATATTTAAAATATTTGAGGTTGGCTCGGAATACCGGAATTTAATCCACATGTTCTCACATTTTGTCTTCAATATAGAAACTAAATCTGCTCACTTTAGTTGAAGAGGGAGCATGTGTGAAAGTGTACTCAATATTTACAACAGCGGTCTCACTTATGATCCCGATCTCGCGTAGGGCAACAATTTGAGGCGGAATACAAAAATTTGAAAAGGTATAACTTGACATGTCTCCGCGAAGTCTCTGAATAGGATCAAGAGTACCAAAATTTGATTAGAGTGGTCAAAGAAGGGTTTCCGTCAAAATGTGAACAAGCATCATTTTGGAAATTACAAAATGATTTGAGTGTGGACGACAGCTTGATATTAGATAATGCCAGTAGTGTAGTTCCCCGAAGGACAAGAAGGGAAACTTCACATCGACTCTACGACGCGCAGCAGGGCATTGTCCGTATAAAAAAGCGTGCAAGACAAATTATCTATTGGCCCGGAATAAGCGTTGATATCGAAAATGTTGTCCAATCATGTGGACAAGTGCCAAGAAATGTCCCAAAGTTGCCGAAGGAGCCAATGACATCAGATCCTATTCCCGAGTGTATATTTCTGGAGGTTTCCGCTGATTTATTTTCTTATGCTGGAAAAAGCTATTTGGTGTACACAGTTAGGCTTTCCGGATGACGTATTTTACCCTTCTCCAGGCGTGTAATTCACTCGATTAAGAAAATTTTTTGCGTTTACGAATTGGAGAGGATGGCGGCCCACAATTTTCTTCAGGTGGGGCGTCAATCATGTCATGTCAACGCCAATCTATTGGGGTAGCCGAGGCCGTTAAAACAGTGAAGTCACTTTCAGCTAAAACGACATCTATTGGAAATATTCATAATGAGGGGTTCAGCGATGACTTTTAGAATGGCACCCACATTAAAATGTTTTAAAATATTAAGGAATAATCAACTTTTAATTGTTATTCTTTGTACATAAAAATTGCTGTCATGCCAGTCACATTGCTCAACCTTTTTTCGAAAAGGTACACCCTCTTTTCCTTCACTCAAAACCTGGTACCTTCCAGCAATCATACATTTTTAATCGCCTTGAAATACTATGCATGATCATAGACAGACCTAATACTTCATTATTTATTCAATGTTAAAGTTGCTCCGGGATTTCACCAGCCGGGTATACAATGCGAGGTAATAATAATAAGCTTGTTTCGAATGTCTCTCTCGTTAATATATCTGCATTTTTTTCTAAGAGTTTTATGGGGTTACCCTTGTTCGGAAAGAAATGTTGTAGGCATTCGAACGAAAATGCGAAAAAAAATATCGTGCAAGAATATAATACTCAAAATCTTCTAGAAGTGCTATCCACAGTTTTGTTGTAGTTTTTATATGTGTTAAGCTCTGTACCAAATCTGATCGAAATTCACGAAGTTCACCAAAATGATTTACGCAATAACAACAGCACGCCGTTGATGGGCTGGCATTATGATAAGCAGGTAATAACAACTTGGGAAACGGTATACATAGTATACGTTGTGCTTAAGCTACCAATTTTCTCTGAAAACATTTAGAACAAGCGTATCGAGTATTGGAATATACTTGTATACACTACTACCGCATTCTAAACACCCAATCGATGTGATACACCCATTGAGGTGTTTGATACACTCTGTGGTGTATTTTACACCCGGTTGACGAGCACAGTGCCAGAATCATTTAAAAAAGTTAAAGACACCTGCACAATCATATCCTTTGCTTGATTAAAGTTGTATATTATCAGCTGATTAATCAAACCAATGATAAATCTTTTAAAATTGCATATTTCCTATAAAACTATTTGCTTAAATCAACTACATCAAAGTGTATAAAAAAAAAATCATTGATTCTCCAAACAATTACATGATATGCCGACCATTTCAGTTTACTACGAATATTTGACGCGACATTATAGCCTGGGGCTGAAGCAGGTCTAACTTCTACCTCGAGCGACATGAGCTGTGCGACATGCCTCATTCTTTAGAAAGCTGCCTGTTTCAGCAACAACACTTGGACTCATGGCGATAAAGATTTGGGATTGTATGAATATGAGATGGAAAGTGCTGGCTAGCTTATCTTTTTTAGTACTTCTCGTGTTTTATACTCGTCAACATCGAAACGTTGTTGTAAAAGACGCACAATTGTATCCGAACGCAAATAAGATAGTGTTTATTTTAACTAATCAAAGGTCAGGATCGTCATTTTTTGGAGATCTCTTCAATCATAACGAAAAGGCTTTTTATATGTTTGAACCGCTATTACCATTCCTCCCGAGCTGCGAAAACGAGGAGGTACAATTGCAAGTTTTAAAAAATATTTCGCTATGTAACTATAAAAACTTGACCGAAAAATATACTGAAGCATTTCTAACTCAAACACGCAGTTCGAAACCAGCGGAACTGTGCGGGAAAGAAGGCGTGTGTTTTAGTGGGAACCTCGAACCCGCACTCAACAGGTATGCTTCATTATGTTACGCAACTCGATCAAAAAAGCTTGGAAGGCGTTCTACTCAAAGTCGTCTGTTTGATCGCAGATCAGCTGTTTGTGGGTTTCCATTAAACATGGAGCTTTGGTCACAAGTATGTCGACAGGCAGAGCTTTTGGCCTTCAAGATTATACGCGTTTGTTCACTTGCATCATTTAAAGACATTGCTCGACATCTAACTCAAAAAGGATATGATGTTCATATTATTGAACTTGTTCGCGATCCAAGGGCTGTTGTGAATTCGGCAATAAAATTGGAACTTAAAGCAAATAGAATAAGCCGAGCTGCTAATTATCTATGCACACGGCTGAGAACGAATTTTGATCTTGCCGAAAAAGGAAACGTTTTAGGTAAATGCTCGCCTACTTCTATGTTCTTGAACCATTTTGTAATGTTCATAGCAATAAGGCTATAATGCCTCACATTTTAAATTATATTTTTTCAGATACTGAAAGTCATTTTATGAAAATCCAGTTGCCTCATGCCAGATATATGCGAGTACGATATGAAGACATAGCCATAGACCCAGTCGAAGGAGCCAAGCTGATATATAAGTAAATATTTGGCATAAATGTGATTTTGCATAAAGCTTTGTATGTAACTAGAAAAATATTTTACGGGAACTCCTAATTTAACTTCACAGAGCATCTTGTAAATAGTGTATAGATAGATATATATAGATCTGGGGAATACGGGATCGATATTTTTGTATATTACGTTTTATAGCAGGAAACTAAGCAATATTATATTATTTTGAATAAGATAGCGTAGATTAAAAGATTGAGTGTCCAAATGAATTTTGAGGCAATAATGATATTTTAATGTCAATAACATTGTATTACCAATGAAATATGTAATTGAACAAAGATTTATTGTGAAGTAATCGTAGCGCAGAAAGTCGCTTGCAAATACCCAAACACCTTCTTTTGGTAGCAAGTTCAGTAACAATCAATTAATAGAACAACTTATGCATACTAATATAAAAACGTCGATTTATTCCACGAAGTGCAATATATACGCACTGAGTTAACATATTGCTAGATAAAAAATTTTAGTTACTACTTATAATAGTGCAAATGTCTGTATACGTTTTATGAAACGTTTCACACATTCATTCACTCTCAATAAGACCCCAGAACAAGCATCATATTCAAGACACAATTTACAAATGTTTTCAATTTGGCATATTGCAGGACTAATATGTTATATGTTAGTTGAAGTTGTGAGCAGGCAGTTTGAACTCAAAATGACTGCTAGCTACTAATATATATATTATTTGGGTAAACACAAAATTGTCATATTGAAGTTAGAATTAGCTGTGGGGTCACCTGAGGCTCTACCTTTTAATTGGCTTTTTCCATTTTTGAGCATTTTTCAAAGACCCGTTCTCGAGAAAACGCTTGAAAATATATTCCAATTTATAAGACAATGACTGCCCATTAGAGGTATAAAACCAAGTTCAAATGCATTGATCATCAAGTAGCACCTGTATATTTGTGTGAGAGGTTTTATTCTGTACTGTCATTCTATACGGTTCTATTTTCATATTAGCAACATTGGATTGGAATTACCACAAGATGTAAAAGAATGGGTGGACGAGACTTCGATGAATCCGTTACTAAAGATAAAAGAACTGCAACATACCGTACGAAATCTTGCAATTCCGGAATCGGTAAGATGAAAGTCAATATCTAAATTTTGAAACTCCTATGAAACAATCAATTTCTGATTCTTCAATTCCGAGCGACACGTGACTAACTGGTAGTGATAGAATTCAAGTGAATATAATATGTTTTTTTTTTCAGGATCGAATTCGCGCCAAGATCAAACTTGAAAAGTTGTTGAAAGAATCCAATGATCCATACGGGACAGTTCGTAATTCAAGTCAAATTATTTCGAAGTGGAGAAAACAATTGCCAATGGATATGATACATCACGTTCAGGACAAATGCAAAGACGTTATGGACAGACTAGGATATAAATTATTACACACAACTGAAGAACTTAATGATTTGTCAATAAAACTTTGGTAAAAAGAAATACAATACACTATATATCAAAAATTATATTTTATTAGTTTCAAGCTTCTATACAAATACAATTTACTCAATGAATGAGATAATTCTTTTAACAAAGCAGTTCACATATATCGCGACAACTCCGGTGTAAACGCCAGTTATATAATGTCGATACATGAAAGGCATTTTATATGAAACTCACTCTGTTGGTGAATAATGAAAAAGGAGCATAGTCTTATGGAGATATATAGATAGTGGTCAGAAATCGGAACCTTTGCCATTGAGATTGAAAAATAGATCTTATCGCCGATCGAGTGGGAGGAAGAGGCGAGCACGATTGTTAGTTCTGTATTAGTGTATATTAAGGATGCATATGGCCTTCATGAAGGTTTTAGATGCGTTAATAGATTAATGAGTATGAATGGATGTATTGGGATTAGTCACATTCGGTAAGACGGGAAACAACGATCTTTGGTCCGTTTTGCACTTTTCAGTAATCACCGAACTCTGTGAAACAATCGTACTAGGAATAGTTTGAATAATTCAGCGCAATCAGTGGTTCATTATTTACCATATATACATAGAATATATATTGTAAGGAAGCAAAACTGGTATTTAGGGGTGAAGGGATATACGAGAAACCAATAGGCCTACTGGTTATCTATCATCGACATCTGCGAGTAAGCCTAACAGTTATTGAATATAGCATAAAAATTCAAACAATGACTATTAAAATAAATAAAGTAAATCAGTGTTTCTCGAACTTCTTTTCTGCCAGCGCCCGCTAGGCGACTTTTTAACCAGCAAACGCCCCCCTGACAAATACTTTATTCTCCATTTATCATTAGTATAATGTGGAGGTTGAGCCTAGTGAAATACCACCAGTTTGATAATATCTAGCTTCATTTCAGTCAAAAAGAGTCTTGAGTCTAATCTGACACTGTTGAGAAAATCTCTCTTGATATGTAAAAGTGCGGTCACTGCACTAAATAGTACACGCTCTACCATGAATGAGCTGGCAAGAGCAATAAAAAAAACTTTTGATCCGATCTCACACGTGGGGATATTTCAATTTGATTCTGTTGCTAAAGAGATCGAACACTGAAAGACTGAACATGGGTTTGAAAGTATAAATCCAATGATAGGGGTGCATTTTCGCTTCTGGACATTCAGGGTTATCTAGAAAACGAAAACTTCTTAACTATCTCCAAAAAACCTATTTAATTTTATTTGCGCTTGAACTTCTGTTTGCGTTTGCTTATACTCAAAAGTTTGGCAAATTTTTCAACCACTCACTTAGTTTGCTGCTGAAGCGCACTTTCTGCTGTCAGGACATGGAAATGAAAGAGTTCAAACGGTGAATACAGAACATGATTTCCTGAGAGAAGAGTCGGAAATGACATCTAGTGGGCACCTTAATTATCGGACTAGACCTCTCAGATTCTGATAGGTAGGGTGTTCGAAGGGCAATTTGTATCAGAACAATCCTCAAACGATTGGTGAACTAAAGGCTGGCTGCAATTGCAAAAATAAATATAGAGAAATATCCAAAGATAAGTGATTGACAATGTTGCAAAAAAAATGCAATTGCCGAGGAGGGCATTTGAAACATATTCTATGAACAACATATTTTTTGTGCAAAACGTCCTAGATTTTTCGACACTTTTGGGTACAAACAGACGTACAGGTGTAGACAAAATGAAATGATTCATTCCATTTTCGTAGAAGTGATTGAGAAGTTGATGGTTCCATTTTTTAGGGACCACGCTCTATAATATACTGTTTTTAAAGTAATTCAGTATTCGTATTTTGGGGAATTTCGGGATTTGCTAAGTGAAAGGACATTGAACTTAATTGAAGAGCGAGTGTTGTGTTCATGCACGGATGCGTGCATTTTTTCAATGTGCGCTTTATGTCCGTTTTGTTTTTCACAAGGATATTACCATAGTATATTAGTTTTTACCTTGCTCTGAAGAGGAGTCTCACTTGAGTTGAAGTAAAAGCATGTGCGAAAGTGTATTCAATATTTACAACAACGGTCTCACTTATGATCCCGATCTCGCGTAGGCAATAATTTGATGCGGAATACAAAAATTTGTAATTAGCATTACTTGACATTTCTCCGCGAAGTCTCAATAGAATCAGGAGTACCAAAATTTGATCAGAGTGGTCAATGATGGGTTTCTGTCAAAATGTGAACAAGCATTATTTTGCGCACAGCACTTTTGGAAAATACGAAATGATTTGATTGTGGACGACGGCTTGATATTATATATTGTCAGTATATATGTGTAGTTTCCCGAGGGTCAAGAAAGGAAACTATTTCGACATCGACTCTACGACGCGCATCAGGGCAATTTCTGTATGAAAAAGCGTTCAAGACAAACTACTTATTGGCCCAGAATGATGAATAGACGATTCACTAAATTGAACGTGACTGACACAGAACAACAACAAATGGGCCAGACCGACTTGCCCGTTCTTGATGCTCCTCGGAGGAGTGCGAGAGAAAGAATGTTTTCCTTGCCAGAGTCTACGCAAAGAATATCTCTACTATAGCAAAATGAAAAAAAAATGACATAATATCAGCTAGGATATATCAATGCTCAATCTGCTTCAAGCACTAGCCGAAGTCTTAAATTTTCAATATATTTTTTATTTCAAACTCATAACTAATTTTTCGGCTACAGAATCAATGATCCACAGCAGTGTAAGAATTAACATTTATGCAATGGAATAAACTTACCCTGAAGTAAACTCACAAAGTAGCCATTATCAGGAAAGTATTCAATTATGGTACCAAAATCTAAAAAATGACGATGGCCAGAAAACACGAGGCATCATGCATGTTGAGTCCGCATAGCTGAGAAACAGAAACAAGAGCACCACTAGGGTTAGGTCAGATATCTATGTTTTTACTATCCTGATAACTGATATATTCGTATGCTCATTGTTATAGAATTGATTTCACAAGATTTTTGTGGTGAATTACACACAAATCACGACACAGTTATATTGTAAACCTATGCACATACACTTTACCAGCATATATATAAATGAAGTTATGAACACATCCCCATCAGCCTCACTTTCCCAACAAAATACCCGAATTTCCAAAACAGCGACAGCAAAAAATAGTCACACTTCCAAAACCTTCAAAGCTTTTCAACCGAATTCGTTTACACTGTAAAGTTTACACAACCTTGATAATACTTCCAACCTAGCTTTATAAAGCGAATGCGCTTTTCTATTGCATAATAATCACATTAGTTTTGCATATTTTGTGATGTGATGAGGAAGTTCACTCCAGCATTTTACGGATGGCTAAAATATAGGCAAGGCGGTGTGTTGGAAAGTTGTTAATATATGCTCTTGGGGATGTGAGCCGCCACTTAACAAAAAATATCAAAACCGTGTCAATGATATCAGATAGCAAAATACATCTCGGTTAACCAGTTATCCGGATAATCCTACCTCAGGCAGGACCTTCCGCTATTTAATTTTCAGGAGCCATGCTCGTTTGCGACTATTTGTTTACTATATATACTGTAGTGTAGGCTAACGCTAGAATAAACATGAAATAAGATTTGTTCGATACGTTTGACAACTGAACAATCTTAACCCCAGTTTAGCACGGTAAACTGTCCACAGCTACTAGACTACAGTCACTCTTACCCAGTTTAGACCTTTAGGGATAGTAACACGTGGTTTAGTAACACGTTAATAAACGATAAAGAAGTTTGGCGAATGGGGCCCATATTTAATTACCGAAATTCACGTCGCAACATACCTTTCCCATATAATCCATCAGATCGCTCATCAAAGAAGCCGTTATCAAACTTTAAATATATATAGGTCAATTTCAGTGACAAGACTCAATTGTATTTACACCAAAACAAAAGAGCTATAAAAATAGACAGCTGTCAACAAAAGAGTAATATGAGATCATGAACGACATTCATATCAAGGCACATCGCTCTGCAGCTTAGCAATTTGACAATAAGCCCATCATTAACTGTAGTTCTAGCACAATTCATATTACAAAATTCGTTGACAACTGTTCGTATATAAAGTATATAGAGATCATGAAGGTATCACTGTACTGCATAATTGAAAAGTAAAAAAGGATGCATATTAATATGTATCTAAAACAGACGTGAAAATAGATGATATAAGTCTAGTTGTTTATTCAAATAACTGACGTGAAAGAAGAAATATTAAATGCACTGAAAATTCATATATGAATTATGCAAGAATAATTAAACAAGTTATTTTTCTTGAAACAATTTATCGTTCGATAATACTATAGATTCAATTGCAAAATTTTATATTAAGTCATTGCAAGAAATTCTTTGCAAACCATTTTGAAGAATTTTTGAAAATTATAGTTTCGAAACCTAATTTAAAACAAAATTATTTTAATGCAGTACAGTAACACAAATGAATCAGTTTTCTACTATCAGCTATTTGATTCCTTCTCTGTGTAGGGAGGAGGAGGATTGTATCCTGCTCCATAATATTCATTGCTTTGCTGTTTCTGGGCAACACTTGGAACTTGTTGCCCCGAAAGTGAGCAAGATCGTGGAGCTGTAAAACAATCAGTGTTAAAACTCTGTTGGGCAGGGCTGAACTAAAACCTCATATACAGCAATATTCTAAATCTTTGAAAATACAGTTGGGAACTTCACTCTTTTGTTTTTGACTGGAAAAATTTATAAGATTTTCGAGGTAAGTAGTCGATTCAATGTGTAACATGGAACTTTATGAATAAATGTGTTTCAAAGGCATCAAAATTATTATACCAGGCTATTCGAGATCCATGCATCTAGCCTTAAAATTGAATACAACAAATATAAATGTTGAAATTTGTTCTTAACTATTTGAGTATTACCCTAGTCTCCATGCATGATATTTTATTAAAACAACTAATGGAATCGTAATTGTTATTTGGAAATCAATGAAGACCTTTGAAACACTGCTAAAGACGAAGTAACATATTATATCTTTGGCGAAAAAATCCACGTATCCTCATATGGATAGTTTTCATATATCATAACACTTGTAAAGTTTATATACTTTTTGAAATTTAAAGTAAGGTTATTAGATTCGGGCCATTAAATTATGACCTCAACAAGTACATCAACCGAAGTCTACTGAAATAGTCATGTAGCAATAAATCGATAATTATTGATTAGCCTTTCACAGTTTAATATGCGATACAGAATCACAATTAGCGCATACAGTTAGCAGTCACAAAATCAAATTTAATAATTGCACAAAAAATAATGCACACCATTCTTTTCCTCTTCCTTGTTATCGACGCATCGCATCCATCGACAGATGGCACTGCACGCTAAAAAATAAATAAAGGTATGAATTATGAAAAGATTTCTCATACTTGACCCAGTGACAGAGAGACGACTGATAAGAAGGGGTGATATGGCAAATAACCGCCTTGATTAGGAGTACTTTTCTAGTACCTTCCATTTTAACCATGGTTTCTTAATCAGTTGACCAGACCTGTTTCTCAGGTATTGGACATCCCCATGATTTGGGCATATTTATGTTTCTTTGTCATTTTGTCTTGAAAAGTGAAAATTGAAAATAACCTTTCGAATGTACATATGTACAAGACCATATTACAATTAAAATGCAAAATTAATTCTGTAATTGGTAACTGTATTAAAGAAATATTATACCATAAATATTTACTCTAGCATGATGATGATATATATACCTGTATTGAAATAAAAATTTATTTATAAATATTTCAAAAAAGTATGAATAAATGCCAACTTTTTTCAGAGCACAATTCTATTCAAAAGGAGGTGTTAAAAGATAGCAAACATCAAAATTTTTAGGTCTTCTCTATAAAAAAGAATATCCAAACTGGGTGAACTCGTTATTCAAAAAACCACAACCCGAAAAGTCGAAAATTACAAAGTCAATAATTTATTCACACGAAAAAATTATTGCAGAAAGACATCATGAGCTTATGCATGTATGTATGTATTTATTCGTCTATTAAAAGCAAAAACACAGGAGTTAGTAAATATCAACATTAAAGAGACACAAGACCATACTATTCTAAAACACATGAACGTGTAACTCTTTTTCAAGTATCAGACTTTTTAATTGAGCCCATGGCACAGTAGTCTACACACAAAAAATAATTCGCAGGTTGCTGTTAACTACATCAATCTGTCAATTTTACCGTACTGGTATAAAAAAAAGACTACCGGTACTGTGATTGCCGTACGGTAGGCCTATATTCAGATATTGGGATAATTGTCAAACTTTTAGTTTTAGTTTGTCAAACTTTTAACTACAGAACAACTGACACCTGAGCTGTCATTTTGTCCTGAATCAGTGAGAGGGTTTAATTCAGTTAACACTACAGGTACCGGTACCGTGCTTGTGTCTGTTTGTAGTACCGGTACCGGTACCGTAACATACCGGTATCGGTACCGTCACCGTACTCACCGTCGATTATTAATCAGCACATCTTCCTGTCTTCACAACAATGCTTGTAGTATTCAATTGAAAATTCGAAAGCCAACAGCTCAACCTTGTAGGCTACACGACTATTAGATCCTGAGGTCTGTATATCCTGAAACCAGATAAACAAACCACCTCAATGCACAAATACGGAAATGGTTTGTGTTTAGATTTGAGCGAACAAAGCCCGATATCTGCCGAATCATTGTATGTCACGTGACCAATTTAGCAATATCGGATAGGATAGGATTTATATAATTTATTCCGGAGGTAACAACTGACAACCGATAAGCCGGCTTGGCGAACCACGATTTCTCGTCCGGTTTAACTGTATTGAAAAGTGTATCGCTATTTAACATCTGTCTACTGAACATATCATTTACCGATTTTGCATTTATCGATTTATCATATTTATTTGCATCATTTAACATGCTACGATAGACATTTCTCGTAAAAATCAAACGTATTAATCGAGTGTTACGTCAGAGCAATGACATTAAACTTACGCCTTCCGTAATTTCTTCTATAGTACTAACAAAAGTTGATGAACCAAATATAACACAGGTGCAGTGAGTTACCCGTAATCCTCATTTTCCAAAGCTGTTTTAAGTATGTCTGGCGTGTTTTGTGCCTTTTTACAAATAAGATCGCTTATGCAATCTTACGCTGGGAAGTTTTAGTTTTTTTCCTCAAGCCCTGCAGGATGTGGGGGCCATACACAACTCTACCGGAGGGTCAAATGTCTTTGCATGCCTCCATAGGTTGTTTTTCTATTGCAAACATTTAAGGAGTACTCTAATTATATTTCTTGGAATCACACTGTCACTGATATGTCGCCAGACTTCTGATATCTCCCCTTCTGCTATAGTTGTCCTGTGAATAAATAATAGGAAATTAAGATTAGACGAATAGTTGAAAGTTTTGCTTCATGTCGGCTTAATTTCTTGATTGATATACTTACTATTTCCGCTATTACCTCTTGTGCTGCAGGAGTCTCACAATGCTTAGACAGGTTTGTCCACAACTTTCACATATGAAGAAAGAGAGGAGATTTATTAATTTTCGTTAAGAATAAATAAAGCAGTCTATATGGTTTAGAATGGAAAAGCTAATAAATTCAATATCTCATATTTTACTGAATTTGGTATATAAACCAACTAATAAAAGGGTTTAGTCAGAAAATTACAAGCATTCGCGGCTCCAAATACTTGAGAGATCAGACTATACAAGATAGACCGGTATGAGTGAAATGTTAGGTGAACTTGTTAACACTTTGATTCAATACGCAAATATAAGTGAATGCGCAATAGTATATTACAATGAGCAGCAATCAACAATGAGTAAATATCCTCACTGATTAAAAGAATCTAACTGGAGGTGCAGGAACTATTTGAAACCATAAGGAGTAAGTAAATATGTAATTTCGGCAAATGGGCAACTACGTACCGTACTGAATTAATAACTTCGTAGTCTTTGACAAAGGCTGTCTTTCCCACATGTACTTAACAGTGCGATGCCCGGGTGTGATATACCACAATAGTATTTACCTTACCTTTTTCCGATTTCTTTTTACCTTAACTTTCCAAAATATCATTAAAATCGACAACAGCTGTCGAAGCAGGCACGAACACCATTCGTGCTACGCCTTGAAAGCAGCACACATCCGCTCGTTTTCGTCTCGTCAAGTATGTGCATTGGAGCGTGCTATCCAATACGATCTTCGGACAAAAATGCCGGAGTTGCGCATCATGACAACATAATAGGCAACTCTGACGTCACTCCATAAGACTACAGGCGAAAGATTGTATTTCATGATACGCTCCAATGCACATATTTCTCGTCGCCTTTCGCGTCCGTTTTCCGCTCGCTTTTGCTACTCGGCGTCTTTTTTACGTGTAGTACCTGCCTTTTTGCGCCTGTAACGAAACAAAATAATCTCTATATCTAAGAAGTTTTGCTCACTTGGAAAGCTGGAATGGCAGGCAAGCTGTAAAGAGCAATTTTGGACATCATAGACTTTTTTTTTATCAGTGAAGATTACAAACGCGATAGCGGAAAGATTTGTGTGGAACATTTTGCAGATAATGACAAAGTTCAAAGTTAGTAATTTTAATGTTTGCGCTTAATCATTGAAATTTCATTTAAAGAGGGTGTCATACAAAACTGTGCTGTGATACAATTCCATAACACAAAGTCTGCACCTATCGAACTTGCTTTTGTAGTTGAATTTATTAGACATATTACATATTCAGTTAATCGTAGGTAACATTGCTGGTACATAATGCATCGTAGATAGGTTTGTTTAAATTTAGGAATTTAGTTCATAGCCCACTAATTAATATTATCTTCTATGCAGGAGGTTGCAGAGCTGAATTCAACTTGCAGCCTTACCGATCACCTGACGATGCTCATTTAGTTTGGCTCGAGCAAGTCTTCTTGAAATGCTTGTGTGGATGGAAAGTGGAAACTACCTATAATTTTTGCCTTTCTCCGATTTTGGACAAATTTATTCTGAGGCATTTCGCATAAAATTCTTATTGATTGTTGGCTGTTTATAATTCCTATTGATTGTGAATTCTGATTATAACAAAGAGTTAAAAAAAATTTTACCTAATTTACTGGCACCTTTTTCTTGTCAATACTCCAAGCTGAGGTAATAAACAAGACATACATTTATGTCATCTGGAAGCAAAATATGCACACTAATTAATAGTTTGGCACATTGAGATAATACATCATGACAGAAAATACAAGTTAAAGATATGTATGACCATCACATGGTAATTAAAATTATAAAAAATTAATAGGGGCTGTGGAGTATGAAAAGTTCAAGACAAAGAAAGGAACAAATGTTCATAGCTCATGAACTCTCAATTTTGCCTCCATTGCTTTGTGAAGGCCAATATATTTCGAGTGGCTGAATTGGTTTACCTTTATGATAGCAACGATTTTGTATTTAATATAGCAAGATTATGATTATTTCAATTTAATTGAAGTGATATTATTTCCCAAAGCAATGCTTGAATCGTCTAGAATAGATCAGTGGTTCAAACTCATGGGTTTTCGAGAGCCGCATTGCGATTTGGAAATTGTAAAAAGGGCCGCAAACAGTTTTTGATAATGTATACTTGAAAGATATTTTTAAGATAGTTTTAGTTTGTGACATATATTGTGATGCAACTAAACAGTTGGATTAAGTTTTATTATTTTCTTCAATTTCAAATGCAATTACATATTGAGATTTGCATTCCACTATTATTGCAACATTTGCAAGTTACTGTAATTATTATAAAAAATCATAAAATGTCACAAGCATAGTAAGGCCAGGCTGAAATGATTTTATAGTACCAACTCTAAATAACGAGGCCACATGATCATGGGTTAATCTGGATCTTTGCAAATGTTTAATTATTCCAGTAATGCAAAAAAAGTTACTTTCATCATTTCATGTATAGATCAGTAAAAAAAAAATGACAGATTTTTTCGACAAGACATTTCGCACCACATTGCGTGGCATAGGATTGCTTGAATTATTATTGATATAGATTTTTAGTAACCAAGTCGTTGTATAATTATATTAATATACAAACACATGGAAATTTTCTGTTCGAAGTTGGTCTTCGAATTTGTCATATTGACTGCTGAGCTTATTGTGTTTTTTCATTGTATTGATGGAAATATGACAAATTAAACAATGTGCTTCAAAATTTTGTGGAAAGCAGAAATATTGCAACTCCCATTTTCTTCGAAAATGCCACTTTCTTCATGTACTTTGCGTTTGATTTAATCACTCAAGTGTTTTATTCAAGTATTCTTTTGCTAGCTTGATGTGTATTCTTAATTGGGTCAAAATGTGGACAAAAAAAATTAATATTCCAAAACTACTTTCAGTAAATTGTTTTCTGTGTGGATAATCAATCTCACTTTAAAAGGTTTGAAAAATCTATTACATTTAGATAAAAAAAAAACTTCCAAAATACTATTACAATTATTGTTAAGCGTTCGAGGGCCGCACTGGAAGTTCTCTGGGGACGCGAGTTTGAGATCCCTGGTCTAGATTGAAGTTGTCCAAAAAATATATGATAGTATTTTATCATGAATGATGATTATACGCCTTCCGTAATTTCTTCTATAGTACTAACAAAAGTTGATGAACCAAATATAACACAGGTGCAGTGAGTTACCCGTAATCCTCATTTTCCAAAGCTGTTTTAAGTATGTCTGGCGTGTTTTGTGCCTTTATACAAATAAGACCGCTTATGCAATCTTACGCTGGGAAGTTTTAGTTTTTTTCCACAAGCCCTGCAGGATGTGGGGGCCATACACAACTCTACCGGAGGGTCAAATGTCTTTGCATGCCTCCATAGGTTGTTTTTCTATTGCAAACATTTAAGGAGTACTCTAATTATATTTCTTGGAATCACACTGTCACTGATATGTCGCCAGACTTCTGATATCTCCCCTTCTGCTATAGTTGTCCTGTGAATAAATAATAGGAAATTAAGATCAGACGAATAGTTGAAAGTTTTGCTTCATGTCGGCTTAATTTCTTGATTGATATACCCACTATTTCTGCTATTACCTCTTGTGCTGCAGGAGTCTCACAATGCTTAGACAGGTTTGTCCACAACTTTCACATATGAAGAAAGAGAGGAGATTTTTCCTTTTTTTTCCGTCAGACCGCCGTCGGGTGCGGACGTGGTATTACACGGTGGAGTACTGGAGTAAAAAATATTTGGACTAAAACTTGGAAAACCGGACAAACAGGATTGAATACAGACTAGCTTTTATCTATGGAGCTGCTTTGATAAGAATTGCGTTGATCACTTATTCACTTGTAACAAGTGATTGAATCTAAGGGACTTCGAGGAAACAGAAATAATCGACTTAGCTGCCGACACTGGATTGATCAGTAAATTCATGCGAGAGAAACAATTCATAGGAACAATCGATGTTCAACACAATAAGATGGAAGCTCCGGAATGTTGGACGTTGCAAAGAATAAAAACATTTACTCCAATTTCTACGAATTTGAACCAAAGCAACGCCCGAAACTAGTTTTCGTGTTTTTATGTTTGTTGTTTATTTTTTACTTTTGTTTGTTTACAAAAAACAGCAGCTAATCAATTAATTGGTATTCGCATTTCGGCACAGGCACCATCACATAACTTCTAAATGTTTTTGTATTCTTCACGACTTTCACTCATCAAAATTATTTACAACATTACAAGTAAGCTTTGCCCGGGAAATTTATTTTCTCGTGATCATGTACTCTGTTCATTAATTTATTCTAGTATGATTGTCTTGGTGTGTTTCACGTGTGTGAATGTGGGTGAATGGGCACAATCGCTGGTTACAGCGTTCGTTATAAACCTTTATATAGGTTTTGCCCGTTTTCCCGATCTTTCAGTTGACCTTGTCTGTGTTCTTTTTATTTGTGTTGTAGACGAAAGATCGAAATAAAATTGTATTGTATTGTATTGTATTGTATTTATTAATTTTCGTTTAGAATAAATAAAGCAGTCTATATGGTTTAGAATGGAAAAGCTAATAAATCCAATATCTCATATTTTACTGAATTTGGTATATAAACCAACTAATAAAAGGGTTTAGTCAGAAAATTACAAGCATTCGCGGCTCCAAATACTTGAGAGATCAGACTATACAAGATAGACCGGTATGAGTGAAATGTTAGGTGAACTTGTTAACACTTTGATTCAATACGCAAATATAAGTGAATGCGCAATAGTATATTACAATGAGCAGCAATCAACAATGAGTAAATATCCTCACTGATTAAAAGAATCTAACTGGAGGTGCAGGAACTATTTGAAACCATAAGGAGTAAGTAAATATGTAATTTCGGCAAATGGGCAACTACGTACCGTACTGAATTAATAACTTCGTAGTCTTTGACAAAGGCTGTCTTTCCCACATGTACTTAACAGTGCGATGCCCGGGTGTGATATACCACAATAGTATTTACCTTACCTTTTTCCGATTTCTTTTTACCTTAACTTTCCAAAATATCATTAAAATCGACAACAACTGTCGAGACAGGCACGAACACCATTCGTGCTACGCCTTGAAAGCAGCACACATCCGCTCGTTTTCGTCTCGTCAAGTATGTGCATTGGAGCGTGCTATCCAATACGATCTTCGGACAAAAATGCCGGAGTTGCGCATCATGTTGTTTAATGTCATTGGTCAGAGCGCTCCAAGAATTTTATGACTATAGGTTACTGTGTTTTCCCCTTTTTCCTACAATTTTAGCTTCAGCTCTGACAGCATATTTGCAACATATACTGCATTAGTATTTTCGTTTTCCAAAATCAGAATAATTTTGTTGAAGAAGGCTACATGAGCTTGCCAAGGTCATACTTTAAGTACAGTTTTTACACTGGATCGTCGAAACATTTTTGTATAAAAATAGGACATTCTTTTTGAGAAATGAAATAACTTTTTAGACCTTCAAACTTTTCCGTAATCCTCTGCAGAGCAGGTAGGGGGAGAGGAGAGAAGCCATGTGCTGCCATGCTGCAATAGCCGTTGATGCTCGATATCAACAGTCGGGAAATGATTTCAGCTCTGTCAATCGAACGGTGTAAATGTAAAAAATATTTGCAAACGGTCAAGTATCTACGGCATGTTGGATGCCGTTACGGGCCACGCACATCATATCGCCAGATTGGTACTGTAATGATTATTATGCTGTCTTCTGTTATTGTTGTGGGCGCGTTCTTGATTACGTGATCTGTAGTTGTGTGAATTTGTTTACGACAATACATTCGAGTCTCGGCTTCTTTTGGAGTAACGTGTGTTTTCTGTCCTCGCTTGTACATCACTAGACAGAGGAGTTTAGTTATTTAATGGTGGCATGCGTTGAAAACGAAATTCACGTTATCACTTCAGGACTGAAATGGCTTCACCTAAAGTTCCCAAACAATGGCAGCTTAGCAAGTTCGAGACTATTAACTCGTTCAAATCGTGGCGCCAGAACAGCTATATATTCTTGCAATAGACAACAACTTTAGTCAATTGCTCACTGTCGGATTCACCTGGGGGAAGAAAACCAAATCTTCACCGGCAATATTTCTTTTTAAGTTTAGTTTTAGTTTGAAGAAAACAATATTTGTCCCTCGTTTTCTCACGCCTTCGAAGTTTACAACTGCAACTGGACAAGCTTTAAATTATTTTGTTCTATGTATAAAAACTTTTAAAACGTTGGCAATGAACAGCCTTGACATGCAAAAGACTAGTAAGTCATCAAATCCACGTCACCCCTGCGGAGTTCAGGAGCAGATCACTTTGTAGCAAATGTGGAATATAACTATGAATTTTATTGGTGTTTAACCCCTTTATTTGAGACGTAAGTGTACATAACGATCGTTTTGATATTTTTGGACACGTGAGTGGACCTATGGATCGTTTTCATATTTTAGACAAACTTGTTCTTGTTGGTCTTCTCCTTCTTCGTATCGTTTGGAAAAAATCGCTTTTCTTCTTGATTGTTGGAAAAATTTATAAGATTTTCGAGGTAAGTAGTCGATTCAATGTGTAACATGGAACTTTATGAATAAATGTGTTTCAAAGGCATCAAAATTATTATACCAGGCTATTCGAGATCCATGCATCTAGCCTTAAAATTGAATACAACAAATATAAATGTTGAAATTTGTTCTTAACTATTTGAGTATTACCCTAGTCTCCATGCATGATATTTTATTAAAACAACTAATGGAATCGTAATTGTTATTTGGAAATCAATGAAGACCTTTGAAACACTGCTAAAGACGAAGTAACATATTATATCTTTGGCGAAAAAATCCACGTATCCTCATATGGATAGTTTTCATATATCATAACACTTGTAAAGTTTATATACTTTTTGAAATTTAAAGTAAGGTTATTAGATTCGGGCCATTAAATTATGACCTCAACAAGTACATCAACCGAAGTCTACTGAAATAGTCATGTAGCAATAAATCGATAATTATTGATTAGCCTTTCACAGTTTAATATGCGATACAGAATCACAATTAGCGCATACAGTTAGCAGTCACAAAATCAAATTTAATAATTGCACAAAAAATAATGCACACCATTCTTTTCCTCTTCCTTGTTATCGACGCATCGCATCCATCGACAGATGGCACTGCACGCTAAAAAATAAATAAAGGTATGAATTATGAAAAGATTTCTCATACTTGACCCAGTGACAGAGAGACGACTGATAAGAAGGGGTGATATGGCAAATAACCGCCTTGATTAGGAGTACTTTTCTAGTACCTTCCATTTTAACCATGGTTTCTTAATCAGTTGACCAGACCTGTTTCTCAGGTATTGGACATCCCCATGATTTGGGCATATTTATGTTTCTTTGTCATTTTGTCTTGAAAAGTGAAAATTGAAAATAACCTTTCGAATGTACATATGTACAAGACCATATTACAATTAAAATGCAAAATTAATTCTGTAATTGGTAACTGTATTAAAGAAATATTATACCATAAATATTTACTCTAGCATGATGATGATATATATACCTGTATTGAAATAAAAATTTATTTATAAATATTTCAAAAAAGTATGAATAAATGCCAACTTTTTTCAGAGCACAATTCTATTCAAAAGGAGGTGTTAAAAGATAGCAAACATCAAAATTTTTAGGTCTTCTCTATAAAAAAGAATATCCAAACTGGGTGAACTCGTTATTCAAAAAACCACAACCCGAAAAGTCGAAAATTACAAAGTCAATAATTTATTCACACGAAAAAATTATTGCAGAAAGACATCATGAGCTTATGCATGTATGTATGTATTTATTCGTCTATTAAAAGCAAAAACACAGGAGTTAGTAAATATCAACATTAAAGAGACACAAGACCATACTATTCTAAAACACATGAACGTGTAACTCTTTTTCAAGTATCAGACTTTTTAATTGAGCCCATGGCACAGTAGTCTACACACAAAAAATAATTCGCAGGTTGCTGTTAACTACATCAATCTGTCAATTTTACCGTACTGGTATAAAAAAAAGACTACCGGTACTGTGATTGCCGTACGGTAGGCCTATATTCAGATATTGGGATAATTGTCAAACTTTTAGTTTTAGTTTGTCAAACTTTTAACTACAGAACAACTGACACCTGAGCTGTCATTTTGTCCTGAATCAGTGAGAGGGTTTAATTCAGTTAACACTACAGGTACCGGTACCGTGCTTGTGTCTGTTTGTAGTACCGGTACCGGTACCGTAACATACCGGTATCGGTACCGTCACCGTACTCACCGTCGATTATTAATCAGCACATCTTCCTGTCTTCACAACAATGCTTGTAGTATTCAATTGAAAATTCGAAAGCCAACAGCTCAACCTTGTAGGCTACACGACTATTAGATCCTGAGGTCTGTATATCCTGAAACCAGATAAACAAACCACCTCAATGCACAAATACGGAAATGGTTTGTGTTTAGATTTGAGCGAACAAAGCCCGATATCTGCCGAATCATTGTATGTCACGTGACCAATTTAGCAATATCGGATAGGATAGGATTTATATAATTTATTCCGGAGGTAACAACTGACAACCGATAAGCCGGCTTGGCGAACCACGATTTCTCGTCCGGTTTAACTGTATTGAAAAGTGTATCGCTATTTAACATCTGTCTACTGAACATATCATTTACCGATTTTGCATTTATCGATTTATCATATTTATTTGCATCATTTAACATGCTACGATAGACATTTCTCGTAAAAATCAAACGTATTAATCGAGTGTTACGTCAGAGCAATGACATTAAACTTACGCCTTCCGTAATTTCTTCTATAGTACTAACAAAAGTTGATGAACCAAATATAACACAGGTGCAGTGAGTTACCCGTAATCCTCATTTTCCAAAGCTGTTTTAAGTATGTCTGGCGTGTTTTGTGCCTTTTTACAAATAAGATCGCTTATGCAATCTTACGCTGGGAAGTTTTAGTTTTTTTCCTCAAGCCCTGCAGGATGTGGGGGCCATACACAACTCTACCGGAGGGTCAAATGTCTTTGCATGCCTCCATAGGTTGTTTTTCTATTGCAAACATTTAAGGAGTACTCTAATTATATTTCTTGGAATCACACTGTCACTGATATGTCGCCAGACTTCTGATATCTCCCCTTCTGCTATAGTTGTCCTGTGAATAAATAATAGGAAATTAAGATTAGACGAATAGTTGAAAGTTTTGCTTCATGTCGGCTTAATTTCTTGATTGATATACTTACTATTTCCGCTATTACCTCTTGTGCTGCAGGAGTCTCACAATGCTTAGACAGGTTTGTCCACAACTTTCACATATGAAGAAAGAGAGGAGATTTATTAATTTTCGTTAAGAATAAATAAAGCAGTCTATATGGTTTAGAATGGAAAAGCTAATAAATTCAATATCTCATATTTTACTGAATTTGGTATATAAACCAACTAATAAAAGGGTTTAGTCAGAAAATTACAAGCATTCGCGGCTCCAAATACTTGAGAGATCAGACTATACAAGATAGACCGGTATGAGTGAAATGTTAGGTGAACTTGTTAACACTTTGATTCAATACGCAAATATAAGTGAATGCGCAATAGTATATTACAATGAGCAGCAATCAACAATGAGTAAATATCCTCACTGATTAAAAGAATCTAACTGGAGGTGCAGGAACTATTTGAAACCATAAGGAGTAAGTAAATATGTAATTTCGGCAAATGGGCAACTACGTACCGTACTGAATTAATAACTTCGTAGTCTTTGACAAAGGCTGTCTTTCCCACATGTACTTAACAGTGCGATGCCCGGGTGTGATATACCACAATAGTATTTACCTTACCTTTTTCCGATTTCTTTTTACCTTAACTTTCCAAAATATCATTAAAATCGACAACAGCTGTCGAAGCAGGCACGAACACCATTCGTGCTACGCCTTGAAAGCAGCACACATCCGCTCGTTTTCGTCTCGTCAAGTATGTGCATTGGAGCGTGCTATCCAATACGATCTTCGGACAAAAATGCCGGAGTTGCGCATCATGACAACATAATAGGCAACTCTGACGTCACTCCATAAGACTACAGGCGAAAGATTGTATTTCATGATACGCTCCAATGCACATATTTCTCGTCGCCTTTCGCGTCCGTTTTCCGCTCGCTTTTGCTACTCGGCGTCTTTTTTACGTGTAGTACCTGCCTTTTTGCGCCTGTAACGAAACAAAATAATCTCTATATCTAAGAAGTTTTGCTCACTTGGAAAGCTGGAATGGCAGGCAAGCTGTAAAGAGCAATTTTGGACATCATAGACTTTTTTTTTATCAGTGAAGATTACAAACGCGATAGCGGAAAGATTTGTGTGGAACATTTTGCAGATAATGACAAAGTTCAAAGTTAGTAATTTTAATGTTTGCGCTTAATCATTGAAATTTCATTTAAAGAGGGTGTCATACAAAACTGTGCTGTGATACAATTCCATAACACAAAGTCTGCACCTATCGAACTTGCTTTTGTAGTTGAATTTATTAGACATATTACATATTCAGTTAATCGTAGGTAACATTGCTGGTACATAATGCATCGTAGATAGGTTTGTTTAAATTTAGGAATTTAGTTCATAGCCCACTAATTAATATTATCTTCTATGCAGGAGGTTGCAGAGCTGAATTCAACTTGCAGCCTTACCGATCACCTGACGATGCTCATTTAGTTTGGCTCGAGCAAGTCTTCTTGAAATGCTTGTGTGGATGGAAAGTGGAAACTACCTATAATTTTTGCCTTTCTCCGATTTTGGACAAATTTATTCTGAGGCATTTCGCATAAAATTCTTATTGATTGTTGGCTGTTTATAATTCCTATTGATTGTGAATTCTGATTATAACAAAGAGTTAAAAAAAATTTTACCTAATTTACTGGCACCTTTTTCTTGTCAATACTCCAAGCTGAGGTAATAAACAAGACATACATTTATGTCATCTGGAAGCAAAATATGCACACTAATTAATAGTTTGGCACATTGAGATAATACATCATGACAGAAAATACAAGTTAAAGATATGTATGACCATCACATGGTAATTAAAATTATAAAAAATTAATAGGGGCTGTGGAGTATGAAAAGTTCAAGACAAAGAAAGGAACAAATGTTCATAGCTCATGAACTCTCAATTTTGCCTCCATTGCTTTGTGAAGGCCAATATATTTCGAGTGGCTGAATTGGTTTACCTTTATGATAGCAACGATTTTGTATTTAATATAGCAAGATTATGATTATTTCAATTTAATTGAAGTGATATTATTTCCCAAAGCAATGCTTGAATCGTCTAGAATAGATCAGTGGTTCAAACTCATGGGTTTTCGAGAGCCGCATTGCGATTTGGAAATTGTAAAAAGGGCCGCAAACAGTTTTTGATAATGTATACTTGAAAGATATTTTTAAGATAGTTTTAGTTTGTGACATATATTGTGATGCAACTAAACAGTTGGATTAAGTTTTATTATTTTCTTCAATTTCAAATGCAATTACATATTGATATTTGCATTCCACTATTATTGCAACATTTGCAAGTTACTGTAATTATTATAAAAAATCATAAAATGTCACAAGCATAGTAAGGCCAGGCTGAAATGATTTTATAGTACCAACTCTAAATAACGAGGCCACATGATCATGGGTTAATCTGGATCTTTGCAAATGTTTAATTATTCCAGTAATGCAAAAAAAGTTACTTTCATCATTTCATGTATAGATCAGTAAAAAAAAAATGACAGATTTTTTCGACAAGACATTTCGCACCACATTGCGTGGCATAGGATTGCTTGAATTATTATTGATATAGATTTTTAGTAACCAAGTCGTTGTATAATTATATTAATATACAAACACATGGAAATTTTCTGTTCGAAGTTGGTCTTCGAATTTGTCATATTGACTGCTGAGCTTATTGTGTTTTTTCATTGTATTGATGGAAATATGACAAATTAAACAATGTGCTTCAAAATTTTGTGGAAAGCAGAAATATTGCAACTCCCATTTTCTTCGAAAATGCCACTTTCTTCATGTACTTTGCGTTTGATTTAATCACTCAAGTGTTTTATTCAAGTATTCTTTTGCTAGCTTGATGTGTATTCTTAATTGGGTCAAAATGTGGACAAAAAAAATTAATATTCCAAAACTACTTTCAGTAAATTGTTTTCTGTGTGGATAATCAATCTCACTTTAAAAGGTTTGAAAAATCTATTACATTTAGATAAAAAAAAAACTTCCAAAATACTATTACAATTATTGTTAAGCGTTCGAGGGCCGCACTGGAAGTTCTCTGGGGACGCGAGTTTGAGATCCCTGGTCTAGATTGAAGTTGTCCAAAAAATATATGATAGTATTTTATCATGAATGATGATTATACGCCTTCCGTAATTTCTTCTATAGTACTAACAAAAGTTGATGAACCAAATATAACACAGGTGCAGTGAGTTACCCGTAATCCTCATTTTCCAAAGCTGTTTTAAGTATGTCTGGCGTGTTTTGTGCCTTTATACAAATAAGACCGCTTATGCAATCTTACGCTGGGAAGTTTTAGTTTTTTTCCACAAGCCCTGCAGGATGTGGGGGCCATACACAACTCTACCGGAGGGTCAAATGTCTTTGCATGCCTCCATAGGTTGTTTTTCTATTGCAAACATTTAAGGAGTACTCTAATTATATTTCTTGGAATCACACTGTCACTGATATGTCGCCAGACTTCTGATATCTCCCCTTCTGCTATAGTTGTCCTGTGAATAAATAATAGGAAATTAAGATCAGACGAATAGTTGAAAGTTTTGCTTCATGTCGGCTTAATTTCTTGATTGATATACCCACTATTTCTGCTATTACCTCTTGTGCTGCAGGAGTCTCACAATGCTTAGACAGGTTTGTCCACAACTTTCACATATGAAGAAAGAGAGGAGATTTTTCCTTTTTTTTCCGTCAGACCGCCGTCGGGTGCGGACGTGGTATTACACGGTGGAGTACTGGAGTAAAAAATATTTGGACTAAAACTTGGAAAACCGGACAAACAGGATTGAATACAGACTAGCTTTTATCTATGGAGCTGCTTTGATAAGAATTGCGTTGATCACTTATTCACTTGTAACAAGTGATTGAATCTAAGGGACTTCGAGGAAACAGAAATAATCGACTTAGCTGCCGACACTGGATTGATCAGTAAATTCATGCGAGAGAAACAATTCATAGGAACAATCGATGTTCAACACAATAAGATGGAAGCTCCGGAATGTTGGACGTTGCAAAGAATAAAAACATTTACTCCAATTTCTACGAATTTGAACCAAAGCAACGCCCGAAACTAGTTTTCGTGTTTTTATGTTTGTTGTTTATTTTTTACTTTTGTTTGTTTACAAAAAACAGCAGCTAATCAATTAATTGGTATTCGCATTTCGGCACAGGCACCATCACATAACTTCTAAATGTTTTTGTATTCTTCACGACTTTCACTCATCAAAATTATTTACAACATTACAAGTAAGCTTTGCCCGGGAAATTTATTTTCTCGTGATCATGTACTCTGTTCATTAATTTATTCTAGTATGATTGTCTTGGTGTGTTTCACGTGTGTGAATGTGGGTGAATGGGCACAATCGCTGGTTACAGCGTTCGTTATAAACCTTTATATAGGTTTTGCCCGTTTTCCCGATCTTTCAGTTGACCTTGTCTGTGTTCTTTTTATTTGTGTTGTAGACGAAAGATCGAAATAAAATTGTATTGTATTGTATTGTATTGTATTTATTAATTTTCGTTTAGAATAAATAAAGCAGTCTATATGGTTTAGAATGGAAAAGCTAATAAATCCAATATCTCATATTTTACTGAATTTGGTATATAAACCAACTAATAAAAGGGTTTAGTCAGAAAATTACAAGCATTCGCGGCTCCAAATACTTGAGAGATCAGACTATACAAGATAGACCGGTATGAGTGAAATGTTAGGTGAACTTGTTAACACTTTGATTCAATACGCAAATATAAGTGAATGCGCAATAGTATATTACAATGAGCAGCAATCAACAATGAGTAAATATCCTCACTGATTAAAAGAATCTAACTGGAGGTGCAGGAACTATTTGAAACCATAAGGAGTAAGTAAATATGTAATTTCGGCAAATGGGCAACTACGTACCGTACTGAATTAATAACTTCGTAGTCTTTGACAAAGGCTGTCTTTCCCACATGTACTTAACAGTGCGATGCCCGGGTGTGATATACCACAATAGTATTTACCTTACCTTTTTCCGATTTCTTTTTACCTTAACTTTCCAAAATATCATTAAAATCGACAACAACTGTCGAGACAGGCACGAACACCATTCGTGCTACGCCTTGAAAGCAGCACACATCCGCTCGTTTTCGTCTCGTCAAGTATGTGCATTGGAGCGTGCTATCCAATACGATCTTCGGACAAAAATGCCGGAGTTGCGCATCATGTTGTTTAATGTCATTGGTCAGAGCGCTCCAAGAATTTTATGACTATAGGTTACTGTGTTTTCCCCTTTTTCCTACAATTTTAGCTTCAGCTCTGACAGCATATTTGCAACATATACTGCATTAGTATTTTCGTTTTCCAAAATCAGAATAATTTTGTTGAAGAAGGCTACATGAGCTTGCCAAGGTCATACTTTAAGTACAGTTTTTACACTGGATCGTCGAAACATTTTTGTATAAAAATAGGACATTCTTTTTGAGAAATGAAATAACTTTTTAGACCTTCAAACTTTTCCGTAATCCTCTGCAGAGCAGGTAGGGGGAGAGGAGAGAAGCCATGTGCTGCCATGCTGCAATAGCCGTTGATGCTCGATATCAACAGTCGGGAAATGATTTCAGCTCTGTCAATCGAACGGTGTAAATGTAAAAAATATTTGCAAACGGTCAAGTATCTACGGCATGTTGGATGCCGTTACGGGCCACGCACATCATATCGCCAGATTGGTACTGTAATGATTATTATGCTGTCTTCTGTTATTGTTGTGGGCGCGTTCTTGATTACGTGATCTGTAGTTGTGTGAATTTGTTTACGACAATACATTCGAGTCTCGGCTTCTTTTGGAGTAACGTGTGTTTTCTGTCCTCGCTTGTACATCACTAGACAGAGGAGTTTAGTTATTTAATGGTGGCATGCGTTGAAAACGAAATTCACGTTATCACTTCAGGACTGAAATGGCTTCACCTAAAGTTCCCAAACAATGGCAGCTTAGCAAGTTCGAGACTATTAACTCGTTCAAATCGTGGCGCCAGAACAGCTATATATTCTTGCAATAGACAACAACTTTAGTCAATTGCTCACTGTCGGATTCACCTGGGGGAAGAAAACCAAATCTTCACCGGCAATATTTCTTTTTAAGTTTAGTTTTAGTTTGAAGAAAACAATATTTGTCCCTCGTTTTCTCACGCCTTCGAAGTTTACAACTGCAACTGGACAAGCTTTAAATTATTTTGTTCTATGTATAAAAACTTTTAAAACGTTGGCAATGAACAGCCTTGCCATGCAAAAGACTAGTAAGTCATCAAATCCACGTCACCCCTGCGGAGTTCAGGAGCAGATCACTTTGTAGCAAATGTGGAATATAACTATGAATTTTATTGGTGTTTAACCCCTTTATTTGAGACGTAAGTGTACATAACGATCGTTTTGATATTTTTGGACACGTGAGTGGACCTATGGATCGTTTTCATATTTTAGACAAACTTGTTCTTGTTGGTCTTCTCCTTCTTCGTATCGTTTGGAAAAAATCGCTTTTCTTCTTGATTGTTGAAATTTTCAGTGAGTAAAGATTATATTTTTTGCTAGAAGGCTATTACTTCTATTTATCGTTTTTTGTGTGCTATGACACCATTAAAATTTGCCACGTGTTCATAAATTTGAGCGTAACTCTCTTGTTGTCGTTGTTATTATGCTCGTTCTTGATCTTTGACACGGTATTGAAAAGTCGCTTTTCTCTTCGATTACTGGACCAATTGCTTCGAAATTTTCAGTGGTGTAAGATAGAATTTTCTTCTAAAAGGCCATTACTTTTATTTTCTTTCAAATTTTCTGGGAATAGTTTTAATTTTTAAAACTGGGAGATTTAATTTTTATTTTTCAATCATGGGAACACCATTTTTAATCCGCCAAGCGTGACTGCCGACTCTGAAAATGTTTGCTCAAGAAACTCGGAAGATTTTTGAGATTACCGGTACGCGTAATGTTGTGGATTACTGTTTCTCTTGGAGTCCATATATTTGTAGACTGCGGTATTTACTGTTATGATACCGTGGTAACTCGAATCAGTTGGTATTTCAATTGAAGTTGAAACAGAATTGCGGAAGAAACTGAAAAATCCGTGTACCTGTAAAAGTGCCGCTTTGCCGAGAAGAAGTAAGTATAAAAGTCAAACAGTCTCTCATAAGCGGGGCTTGCAGTCACAGTTATAATTAATGACCTTTAATATGGGGGCCTTTTTAAATAGGTGAACTGTGTTGTACTGGGTACCGGTACTAGTAAGTCAGTTACCATAGCCATGAAGCTGTTTCGCAGTTCAGTTTCGTGCAGGATACCCTATCCTGTGGTTTTCGGTGAAGGGATGATAATATATTTCGTTTTATTCTAGGTTTCCGTATATTTGAGCATAGCTCTCTTGTATTAATAACATGTTGAATTCAACGAAAATAGGTGATGTTTGCACATTCCACGGTGGTGATTTATCGTATCGAAGGCTTCACTCTTTATGAAGAACTTCGTGTTTCATAAACAAGTTTCCGTAGATTAATTTTCATACTATGTTCTATGTAGGTTTTTAATGGAAAATATCCCCCGTCACAAATTGCAGAAACACATTTAAATAAATACAGTTTTTAATAATCACATTACCAGAAATGTATAGAAATATTGAATATTATCAAAATTTACCAGAGTTCAAATTTTATCAATGTTGTTTATATTGAAGGCTAGGACACTAAAAAACTATATAAACACACAAATTAGACTATAAAATCCCCAAATGTGAAATATTTAAACATGAATAGAATCTTTGAATCATGTCTGGAGCAGCAGAAGTGACTACGAAGTTTCTGCATATATAACACTGAAGAACGACGTTACCACTATACGCATTAATATATATATATTCCAGATTAGGCAATAAAACATGCTTTCAATAACAATAACCTTTTATTAGATTGTGAAATGGTGGCCCTCACGCGGCGCCTCGTGTACCACGATCTATTTAATAATCATGTTTTGCATTAATCCGAATTAATGATAGCAGTTTTGTAGTTGACCAATAAAATTACTGATATACACTTTTTACAAAAACATTAAAATAAAAAAAATAACAAAACAAAAATGAAAAGCAAGGCAATATTCCCAACAAGTCCCTATTTCTATTTAAAATTAATGCTATCGTTAATAATTTATTTAATTAATATATTACTTTGTGAATATTATATTTTAGGTCTTTAATATTAACAAATTGAAATTAGATCCTAAAATGGTAAGACCACACAATGTCCAAACACCTTCTGACTAAATAGCCTACCACAGGGCTACTCAACTATTTTTATCGAAGGTCCGCAAACAAAACTTCAAAATTATTTGGGTCCGGTCATTCCATAAATGATATTTCGTCATTCTTAATTAAACGAGCACTTCATCGACCGACTAATGATTAGTAGCAAATTAAAATTGTTCATTATGGGGTTATTGTTCTTTTCGTATATGTTCAAAACTATGAAAGTCATTTTATAATAGGAAATTCAAAAAGTGGGGCTAATGATCCAAAATAAATAATTAGGTGCGGTCCAAATCCAATACTCGAAAGGTCCGGATTCGGACCGCGGTCCGCCAGTTGAGTAGCCCTGGCCTACCATATACTGTTTTGGCTTACTCATTCGTTAAATATGAATTCGTGTTTATTGATCGCACGCAAAAAATTCTAATGCATGTTGTAGTTATCTATGATCTTCAATGACTCCACTGTGTTTTGCTTCAAATATGACAAAATTTTTTTTGGTCATTTCGGTGTTTGAGATATGAAGTTCTATTGATTCTGTTGCATCGAAGAACATTACGTTGCTGTATATATCATATCCTGAATGTGAATTTTTTCCCAACTTCCTAATTTTTTTTATAATGAAATCTCCGATTTGAATGGTTTAATATAGTGTTTGATTGAGCTACGTTTATATTATATTTCATTTTTATTATACATATAAATGTGATTAAAATGAAAAAAAATTGATATGGGTGATCAGGAAATACATTTTTTCTCGAACATATAAAATAGGAACTTTCCCATCATCCGGATAATTCTTCAAATGTATTGGATAATTCTATTCTGCAATAATTCTAACTTGTCCTAAAAAATCGGAAACTCTCGAATCATTCCGAGCATTTTGAAATTTACAAACTATGGGAAAGCGAAGCATATTTCACAATAAAACGCTATATATTCAGAATAGGCATAATAGTCCCTTATGCATACACTTAACTTTACACCATTTTTCTAACCTCATACTCTGGAACCAAGTTACCTATATCTGAATCAAATTCATACAACCCCCTTTTATAGGTAGTGAACTCTTAATTTGGGGCAGATAAATCTGCTGATAACGAGCCCATATTAGTCAAACTGAGTGGATTGCTTTGAAATATTAGGTCGGGGCATCACTGAAGTCACTTCATCGGTACTAGATTATTCTTGTTTAATTGCGGCAAAGACACGTCTATTGCCAGTCAACTCCTGGCCGTGAGAATAGCTAGCCAAGGAATAATTCCAAGGACATGAACATAATGGTGGAGCAGTGCAATTGGGTAAGTGCACTAACGAGTGATGTCAGGGGGATTTCGATTTTCTCACATTCAGACACTAATTTGAAATTAAGGAAGTTGATGAAACGGCTAAATTACATGTCGAACCACGGGCCCATGGCCTCTCGCGCAATTAACAGTCCCGGTCGGGTATAGTAATAGCCACCAAATTTTTGATAGTTCTTAAGGATAGTTCCGAACTGCATTTCGATCAAACTAGCTAATCCCACACCCGGCGCGGCTGTTTAAAGCCGGCGAGAGGCCAAGGTTCGTCAAATGAATTCACCGTTTACCGGAATTCTTTTATTCCAGCATAAAAAACCTAAATGTGGAAAACATAAATCTCTCAACATCACTGAGTGGTTTACGTAATTTCTCGCAACTGCTCCACAATTTACACTCACGCGTCTGAAACGATTATCAGCTAAATATTCCCAAATCAGGAATGGACTGGTACCGCGGAATAAACAAGATCATTCCAGTAGAGAACACCCATTCAAAATATACAGCAATCATTCTAGCACGTTTATACTGGATTTTGTCAGAATGCCAAAAATTAAGATTAAGCTTCCACGCTGGCCAGTTTTTGAAAATCGTTTTAAATTCTAATAATATTATCTAAAGTAAGACAAATCTCTGAACGAAAGGGAGACTTTGCTAGGTAGCCTATAAGCAAAGCATAATCTAACTAAAACTACAAAAAATGTACTTTATGCGCTGGTGACGCTTTTTTAATAATGCCTCAAGTTAAGAATTGATTTATTACCTCGTAGAACATGTCTTAAAATAGCAAAGGGTACTCACTCTAAGAAAATATCAATCTGTGTTTGGACTGCATCACATATTCACGTTAAGATCGTTCAATAATGCAGTATGTTTTGCATTATTCGTTTGACGTTCAATTTTTATAACTTTTGCCAGTTTCTAATATAAAATGTTTTATTTTGTCACGACACAGGTATTTAATGGTCGCGGGTCATTATTACCTACTTAAATATATTTCTTCACTATAAAATTTGTACGGTATTTTTTCAGCGATACACTTATTTGAAATGTTCTAACTGTACAGAATCATAAACAACGCACATATGTGACGTGTAACTAATTCTGAAGCATAGTGATAGGTGAGGATCATAGATAACTCTGACCAAACAAGCCAAAAAATGTTGAGTTGTGTTGTCATACCATCTTTGCTAAACATTTTTTTATGTTAATATATCAAAATTTAAGGTAAATAAAGATATAACCGTGATTGAGAGCTAAACTAATACGTTTCATCAATTTCAAAAGAGAAATGGTGGGGCAGATGAGGTAAGCTTTTATAAAAAATGTACATAAAAAGTGGATTTTTAAACATATTAAAACGTTAGGATGTTGGGAATATTGCCTTACAAAAAATACAAAATATAACAAAATAAATTTTTAAAATAATCACGACTAGCACAATCAAAATACGACGTGCTGTCGTATACAATATCCTGGATTATTGCCGCTTTCTGTCCTTACTGGGAGGACCTAGAATTAAAAAAATATTTATTTCGATTTGTATCTATTTTATTTTATTAATAAAAGCCACCTATGCAATAATATGATTTACTGCTGGAGAGAAATTGCCTGAAAGAGTTCTTCAACGATTTCTATATTAGCATAAAGAAGTAAACCTTACATTTTCCAGTTGCCTTTCTCAGTAACTCTTCCTCTTCTTCGCGAGTAATAACCTGCATTTGAGATTTGAAAGCCACTGGTTTTCTTGTCTTACGAACAATGGTGTTGGAAGTTGGAAATGGAGCTGAAAACTCGGCAAAAGTTCCAGAGAATTCAGCTGAAAATAGATGTTATACTATTAAAAGAAATTAAATCACAACTTTTTAAAATAAAATCGATGTAGGCTACTTTAGCACATCTTCAATTGCCCAAATTATCACTACGGCAATAAATATTCGAAGAAAAAGGTATTCAGATTTGGAACTGACGTTTATAGTATTGTATGTATTGTTTACAAGAAATTTCTAACGAGTTAATGAATTCAACATAGTGAAACTTACGTTCTATCCTGGTGGCTGCGACAAATGGCTGTATGGTCTTTGAGATTTGAATCTTAAAAATTGAACAATAAATAAACTATTATATACTTGATATTCTAATTGTTCATTGAGATCTGTTACCTGTTACTTGTGCTCTAATTTTTGTCAATATTATGTTCAAAATATGCAAATTTCCAGAATATTTTTTATGAAAAACAGTTTTTTAAATGAAGAAGTTCAGCCTAGTTAGCAATAGTTAATATAATTTCAAACCATCAAAATGTCTTTGAAGGAGGTATTAATCTCTGAAAGAGTGCTACTCACTTGTAGCCTTAGAATGTAAATCTAATAATGATACAGTGTGAAAAAAGTGAAACAAAACAGTATTCAATTGGTTTACCATTTCGGATGGTGAAGGTAGAAGTGAAATCGGTTCTGGAACCTTTTTCTTGTATTTTTGAAGAATTGAAGTGATTTCACGCTTTAACAATAATTAAGTTAAGTCAAATTCGAGTGATAGTGAACCAGTATCCAAAAAACATCTAATGCTTTGAATGAAACAAGAGAAATATGCTTAAATATAGTGACACGAATATCGCATCAGTTCCGATACGGTTAGTCACAAGAACACTGTGTTTGCTAAAATGATTGACGGGCAAGTGGTGGTATGTAATAAAAATTGATCCCCTTCAACTAGAATTCAATAATGTTCTTGGGGAAATATCGGGTTCCATCATGATTTGAAAAAAAACTACTGTAATTGCCACTGGCTTCTATCTTCCATATACTGGCAATTTGATTTGGGCGAAGAAAGGCGATTTTTCAACAACAACAATAATCGTAACAACCAACAACAACAACAATTTTGTTAACTCCATAATACCCGAGGTATCTTTGCCCAATTCATTCCATTTTCATAGTCTACCTCAATTGTGCAATGGTATGTTCTTCAATCGAAAACAGCTACAAAAAAATTAAACCATTTCCTAAATCCTTCATACCTTCTCCTCTTCCTTTCTGCGAATGATATCCATCGTATCCAGAACCACAGACTGAGCAATTCCTCTGCACATTTTCTGCAAAAACATTATAACTTATCAATAAGTAAGCAAAAAATAAATCATAAACTAGACTTTGTTATAATTTTTTTAATACAAAAGTTAAAGTGGTATTTCAAATTGCAAAAATTAAAATTCATTTGCATAAATATCTGAAATGTAATTATTGCAAGAATTCAATACGAAAATGTGATTGCCATTATTTGTTTAAAGTAAACGGGTTAGAATTATAAAACAGAACCTCGGTACGATTCTTCTCTACTGACGCAGTGTATCCAGACAAAATATTCATCACATTGTCATCACCAACATTCTGAAAATTTGATATAAATAAATTTTTGCTCAAATCTAATTCAAGTATATAGGGGAGATTCAGTTTTGGGCCACCATTTTTTTTGTCTGTTTTCAATCAGAACCCTGAACATTTAATTCAACCGATACTCCCCGAAGCACACTTATAACTCTGCTATACAATTTCTGTTGGTTTGTAACGTGTAAGGGACATTTCCAATATATATATATATCTAACGTACCTCATCCTTCTCATGTGCCAGTTGAACAATTGCTCCACAGATTGCATTGAAAGCCATTTCACCTGCAATTTCTCTCTAAAAAGAAATTTGTATTTCTTTTGAGAGTAGAGAATAATATCGTAATAAAAGTTAGAAAGTTTTGTTCTGGAAGAAAACTTTTGCCAAATATCACATTAATTATGAATGGCAATATTGAATTCTTTTGCGCATTCCAAGTATTAATGCCTTCAACACCTCATAAATTCCAGCTGCCTAAATGCCGAACGTTTGATATATATACAGTGATATATACAGTGTAATCCTGTGTAAAAATGTTATTTAAATAATATCCGAATTATTTGTATTATACTCACCAATTCCATGGCAAGTCTCATTGACTGCAAAAATTCTTCTCTCTTACGCTTCTCTTCTTCCTGATAAATGAATAAATAAATAGATAAGGATGCTATTTAAAACGATTTAATATATATCAAACTACTAAATGTGTTCAGTGTGCGATTTTGTTTTCATATTTTTTGAATAAACATGGCCAAAAACACGTTGGTTAGTTCAATTGGTCTACTTCGGAGATATAATGCTCGTATTAAACTTACTTCCTTATTGATATTATCCTTCGCACTGCCAATAGCTTCCGCAACAAAGTCGTTGATATTCTGCCAAAGAAAATAAATAGAGATAGAAAACTTGTTCCAGCAAAAGCCCAGTATATTTCATTGAACTGACTCAATTTTAATCTACAACTAGAGTTACTAAATAAATTATAATCAAATGAAAAAGATTGGACGATATGATAAATACCTTCGCGATCGAAGATGCATCACTGCTGTTACCAGATTCTGCCTGTGTTGAAAAAAACAACTATTTTTAATAATTTATTCTATATTTATATATTGACTATAACGCATTAAATAGTTCATACTTTAGGATTGACGGTGCCTTTTGCAGAATCAATGACATCCGTAACGAAGTCGCTGAAATCCTGAAATGTGTATGTAGTAAATAAATTAAAATAAATAATAGTACAAAGATGTTTATCACAGTAATGATTAATATTTAGATATGAGCAAAGTAAGATAATATAAAATTCAATACCGCAGAAATCGAATCATCAAACGAATCGAAAAAATCATCATCATACGCTGCACTCTCATCTTCATTCTTCTCTGTGCTCTGTCACAAATATTAGTAGTGATAATAACAGGGTTTATTCGATCATATATGTTCCTATTTTCATGATGGAAATCCCAATCCCCTGGAGGCTCTTCTGCGTCTCATGAGTTCGAGATCGAGCAGTTTACAACCTTTATACTCAAGTATTTTAAAACATTCAATGCGTAAAATATAATCAGATTAATTTGCTTACAACAGACGATTTTTCATCTCCATCTCGACCACCCACTGGTTCATCATCAGCTGCAGACACCAACTTGCCACCTGAATCCGTAGACTATGAATAGAATCAAAATGTAATTATTGGGTTAATGCAATGTAATATATCTCTGTGATGACAAACCACAATTCAGTCACGGCTTAGTCAGAGTCAAGTACCAGCTTCAAATTCGAGTTCTAAGCCCCCCTCTCCTGTGGCAAGTCAAACCGTATCACTGCTATTTCGAGTCACAATTCAAATTAAAGTCAATGTAGATTTCATGAACAACAGTAAAATGGATAAATGTGAATCACATTGACACCTGAAAATACCATCTTAAGATTGACCCAACATTTTTTTAAACTCAAACAACTGAGATTTACTTATATAGCGTGGTTCGAAAATTTGGGCAAAATACTAAGGGTTGGAAATACGCTTACCGTAGCGATTCTTATTACCTTGCGCGGGCTCAAATCGCATGGGGCATAATCGTTTACATAATCGGCGTAACGTTGGGTGAGAATTGAATCACTTAGAATCAATGACTAGATTATCTTCAACACTGCTTACTAGAAACAAACTGTAATTTACTTTTGCAGGCAAGGGTGTGCGTGGGACGCAGGTTGTGCCACCACCCCCACTGTCACATGCATCGTTCATTGTTTTGTTTTCCACCTTCTCTGGTGAAGGTGTGCGTGGGGAACAGGTTGCTCCACCACCCCCACTGTCAAATGCATTGTTCATTGTTTTGTTTTTCATCTTATCCAGTTTGTCGCTCTTTGGGAAGCATGATGTAATAATCTGTTATAAGGATTATAGTTATAAACAATTCGATAGGATACAATACATAGATTATGTATCCTTAATTTGACAATGCATCCTTTTTTATATAAATATTAATAATAAAGTAATAAGTAAACCTTACTTCCATCATAGTTCTTAGAGACCTTCCATGCTTTTTGTCGCGGTTCTCCGCTCCTCTTATGTTAAGATTCATCTTCTTTTTTCTCTGTGAAAAACACATTACATTAACCTGATTGTAACTATAGACACGAACAATTATTTATGACAAGGTCTGTGTGTTTCCTAATTAATAAAATGAGTTCTGTTGCTACTATTCTCTCTTCCCGAAGGGGGTTGTACACTTGCAGCAGAGTAGTAGCATGTTTATAAAGAAGGAAGTTGTTCAACAGAGCATTGGCTGTCTAGTATTTCCTACTACTAACAGAAATTATGTATTGAGCCACAATCTCTGAAATACGAAGTCACATTAGTTGTGCCCACCACGCTAACAGGAGTTGAGTAGTATTGTACCTTCAGGCCGGAAAGAATTTTATTCAAAGTAGTTCTGACAGCTTCCTTGTTGATGTTATCTTTAACATATTTCTCTCCACAGTTTCTTCTCTTCTGTTTTCTATACCATCTTCCATTCCTCTATTAAAATAATTAGGAAAAGGGTGAAGATTTATTTTAAAAGAGACGAAGATAATATATAAATATTTAAGCTTTTTCTTATCTACAATGCAATCAATTAATATATGGTTAATGAATATAATATATCATACGTTCTCATTAGGCTCGAAATCACAACTCTGGTCCGATGACGAATCTTTGGTCTCATATCTGAAGAAACATGGCAAGCCCTGGGAATGTGAAGGTTAGGTTTGAAAATTTGCAAACGACCATATCGGATAATAAAACTGAGTATTGTAATATACCAAAAATAATAAACAAAACAGGCTAGATTCAGGCAAAAGAAACTATGGGTTCGGGATTTGGAATAAACGCTAAACAGCATCATCATCAATTTTTCATCTTGAACTTTGAAACGTCATAAAAACTTTAAAATAATAGCTAAATCCTCTAATCATAATCGACGAGTAACCCATTAGCGTCCATGCCAAAATATGCTTGGTTTTTGGTACAGCTTCATGAGGAATGATGAAATATAGTTTTCCTTACCACAGCATTGTTGGCTTTCTTCAGTCTCTTACCAAACCAAGTCACAAACGCAACGACGCATTGTACAGCGCTCAAGTACTGCATTTCTTCATCATCTGGTTTCTAAAATAAATGAAGATAATACCTCACCGAATAATCACCGAAGACGATGTCAATCACGACTATTGACCAATTTCGGTTGAACATAGTCATTTGTCGTGGTGGAGTAGTTACTCGACGGACCACCAGAAGTATGCGCAACCTGAACATAGTACGTGTGTACCGGTTAGGGTTCAGGTTGTGCGACATCTTGTTGCGCATACTTCTGGAGCACCGACTCGACTTTACACGGAACTCAAAGTTGCCCGTACTTGGCTCGAGACTTATAGCATTATGCATAGATTCACTATTGCTAAAAAATAATTGAAAAAAACTACCCAATACAACCAGCATTTAGCAGGAATATTATGATTCTTTATGTTTTTTAAAGAAAGTTCGATAGATCTCAACTAAAACGGTAAAATCGATTGGATAAAATTGTAGGAGATATGGAGGAACACCCTGACGGGCTATGGCTATTGCTAGTAATTTCGTTCGCTCTTCTTTTGCAGGCTTGAATTTCTTCCCGTAGATTTTTCAAAACAGTGACTGATTATTGCTTTAAATATAAAATACTGGTTCTGTGTTTAAAAAACAGAGTCGATGAGATATGTGGATAGATAATTTTTGGGATCTTTTTTTTCTAGGAACATAAGATTCATTTCTGCTTTTGATCACATTGCACGATCTGCGGTGAACTTACATATAATATGCAAAAAACAGACATCAATTTCTTATAATAGACAAATAACCTATATAATTTAATAAACTCCCACCCCTGGTTATCACGAAACTCCTTGTGACGAGATAGAGTTCAGCAAATCTCTGTATATTTTTCGCTAGAAAAAATCTGTCTGTCAACAATCGGCACAATACAGAAAAACGCGTTCAAAAATTAGTTAAGTAATTCACTCACTGTATCCAACTTTTTGCGATTTTTTCGACTCCGCTTTTTGGTACTACCGGTACGTGATATGCCATATCCCCCGTCATCATCTGGTGGGAAGACTCCCACTTTATTCCGGCGAAGTTTCATGGTACCCGACAGCGAATAGTAGCTCATTAACTGGTTTCTTTAGAATTACAATATTTGGGAAAACACATGCCTTATTACGTCATAATGAGCGTACGCCATAATGGGCAATGTTCAACTTGTCAGCTACAAGTAGGTTACACGGCTATTTTCTATAAAATGAAAGAACCAGATCTATCGTCTTGTTGATTTCCAGTGAAAATTGATGAAAGTTGAGTTCCACATGGAAAAGATGTATTGCAGGGCAAGATCTTCAGCTTGAAATCCTCATGCGCGCGCACCAGTAACTCAGCCATTGCGCCATTTGCCTACCAATACTTTACTTCAAAGCAGAGGTTGGCGCCTAAGATTTTCGCGCAAATGTACTGCTTTGGTCTCGGAAATGACTTGACCGTTATTGCGAAATTATCATCGACAATCACCCAGTCTGAATTAACCCTCTTTTTCCGCTGGTTACAATCGACTTTTTGTACCATTTTATAATATGTAATGACTAGTTAACCAAACGTGCCATGAACACCCCCAATATCTCTTTGAAAAGCCTATTTTCGCGTCTTCCTACTAAAACGCGCCCAGATGACGTTTCCGCAAACTGTTCGACCTTACGCCGGTAAGAAGAGAGAAATTTCAAAAAATTTTGAGAGAACGTTTCACACTCTCATCGCTCCGATGAACACGTGTTACAAAGAAACAAGATTTAAGCGCTCTGCTCAAAGAGCATTACGTCACCATTGCAGAAAAACCAGACTCAGCTTCGCAAGCGAAGCGAAACGCGAAATATTCAATGATATGTAAGAGCATGTTCACGATAGTTGTCTGGAATCTTTGTTTGTTTATTATGTGCGCGAAATTGTTTCCCGCTCGATCAAATGACTTATCTTTGAAGTAATGACAAATACTTTCGTGTATCTCTAAGCTTTGAAATACCTACACAAATAAAATTCACCTAGTAGTAGAATAAAAAATTTACAAAAAAAAAAATTTTGACGGATCAAGCACGGATCGTAGTTGGAAGCCAAAAATGATTTTAGTTAGTGCGGGAATACTTCACAAAACATGAACATAAACGTAAAATAGTCCGAAAATAACTATTATTGTCATATTATGACCAAGGATGGTAGTACGAATATATATATCATTAGGAAAAAGAGAGTTAACACAAGCAACTACGCTAAAGCATAAGAGTGTTTATTGTAATACTTCAAAATGAATGAGGATTACCACACATTGGATCAGAATCAAGCTCTGTCTAAGAAACTACACAAAAGCACGATGCCATCTATTCACACATTCTGTCATAGACATGGTACGTACAGGCAATTATAAAAAGGTATCAGGTATACACTATACCAGAGTTTCCCAAACTTTTTCGGCCGCGGAACACTTACACTTTTTATCTCGCCTCGCGGAACACCAAAAGATGAAAGGGTAAAATTGATAAAAAAAAAACAGTGCAATGTAGCGGTTCCCAATAGGTTCGTCGTGGCGAGTTGAAACTGACAGAATTGTGTTAGACATACCTAAAATATGATTGAATATTTTACATATTTCATTTTTCATAAATGTTTTATTGCTTCTCAATTTGAATGCTGTGTATATAAATCAACAAATTTTTTTTCCCCTTCTACGTCGTTTACTTTTCATTACGCAGTGTTTGCCTCTAATGTTACGTCTAATGGAGATAGACGTACTTGCTGCAACTTCGCGAGCTGCAGTTTATTTATATGCTGAATCGAGTTCAGCGAACATGAGTAATTTTTTCAGCATTTCAAAGTAAAACCAGGCAGAGATGGCGGAAAAAGAGTTGACCATTTGTCTTCATTCATTATACCTACTTGTTTGCCTATCTATAGCAAAACCGAAAGGATTGATGCAAACTTGATAAAAAGCTAGGACGACAGTTAACGAAAATGCGTTGAAGACGTGTTCCGCGGTACACAGTTTGGGAAACGCTGCACTATACAGTCATGCATTCTACTTCAAATATTCTCTGTTGAGCACCCAATCAGCAGGCTTGCGGTGAATATACACACATTCGATCCGGAATCGCATTCCAAACTCTCGGGAGTCCGAACCGGAGTCGCTTCCTTAACTACGGAGTCGGAACCGGAGTCAAACTCTTGTTTTCAGGAGTATGGTGCCGGCACTTCAGTCGAACTTTTGAATTATCTGGAGTGCGGAGTCAGAATTTGAGACATAATGATGACAATTGAGATTAAAATTTCCCACAAAAGCATCAGGTTGACTAAGCATTCTCAACAGACTATAAGGGAAGGCAGGCTTGCATACACAAAGTTTTTGTTATGAATCATTTCCTGAAATTGGAGTCAGAGTTTCTTGTAAATCCGGAGTCGGGAGACATTTCGCAAATATCTATCTGAAAGTTTGGACTTGAGGCAGGTGTGAATTTTCCCCGATTCCGCAGTTCGACAAAAATACCACACAAAAGTACGGTAGTATAAATTCACAACTTATCCCAGATGTAGGCTGTAGTTCAAAAACTAAAAAAATATGTTCCTTTACGTCGTCCTATAAAGGCCCTGTGCCTTACCTTGTAGCGGAGCGCATAAGTGTATATTCAAGTAAGATATACACACTATATTCTTGTCAGGTATACACTATACAGGCATGCATTCTACCTCAAATATTCTCTGTTGAGCACCCAATCAGCAGGCTTGCGGTGAATATACACACATTCGATCCGGAATCGCATTTCAAACTCTCGGAAGTCCGAACCGGAGTCGCTTCCTTAACTACGGAGTCGGAACCGGAGTTACACTCTGGTTTTCATGAGTATGGTGCCGGCACTTCAGTCGAACTTTTGAATTATCTGGAGTGCGGAGTCAGAATTTGAGACATAATGATGACAATTGAGATTAAAATTTCCGACAAAAGCATCAGGTTGACTAAGCATTCTCAACAGACTATAAGAAAAGGCAGGCTTGCATACACAAAGTTTTTGTTATAAATCATTTCCTGAAATTGGAGTCAGAGTCAAAGTTTCTTGTAAATCCGGAGTCGGGAGACATTTCGCAAATATCTGAAAGTTTGGACTTGAGGCAGGTGTAAATTTTCCCCGATTCCGCAGTTCGACAAAAATACCACACAAAAGTACGGTAGTATAAATTCACAACTTATCCGGGATGTAGGCTGTAGTTCAAAAACTAAAAAATATGTTCCTTTACGTCGTCCTATAAAGGCCCTGTGCCTTACCTTGTAGCGGAGCGCATAAGTGCATATTCAAGTAAAATCAATACAAAATACTTTCCACTAGTTGTTCATTCAAACCCATATTTATAGAAAACATATGAATGAACTCTAGTTTAACTTCGAATATATAGGGTGGTCCAAAAGTTGGTTGGTTAAAAGTTATTCAAATAAATAATCTAGTAACTGTTGAATACACACACATTTATAACTGGTAAAAGCACACTTCTATAATATTGTGCAGTTGTTTATACAGAGCCCAGTTAAGAGCGAATAAATGAGTGAGTTTTGGGAGAAGGATAATTGGCCCTATCTGCGTGTCCACTCACGTGTTATTGGGTTGACACGCGTTTAATTGCGTGCAACTCTAATCTGAATTTCTCATAAGTCATTAAGCACACAATGTATTGTAATAACAAATGCTCGTATATTGTAAAGTTGCACCATCGAATTGACCCAAATAACAGATAACAAAATACCCCTAAAACCCTAACGCAAGACGAGCGATAAAGACGAGCAATACTTGAGCAAGGAAACAATATCATTTATCTATCAACAATACATGATGAAAATATCAAAAGACTATCCTTTTGTACTCGCTACAGATTAAACTCCACATGCTTATTCGGATGCTCAAGTATAGGGACACAGAGAGTAGATAGACATAGAGTCTAGTGTCGAGCAAGTGCGTGGTTGAACCTCAAACTTTTCTACGCGTTACTTGAATTGCTCCACGAAAGATCGGCACCTGAGTTTTTTGCGTTATGTCTACGACTACGTGAAGGTGTACTCGAACATAGGATTAGCATCATCAATATTACATTTAGGTAGAACCTTATACATAACAAATATCAATATAAACATTTTTGTTCGCTAACCAATGCGGAAAAATACATGTAAAAAATCTAAATAAATGACATCACTCACTGTATCCAACTTTTTGCGGTTCCTTCGACTCCACTTTCTCGTACTACCGGTACGTGATACGCGAGGTCTTTCGCCATCGTCTTGTGGGACGACTCCCACTTTATTACGACGAAGCTTCATGGTATTTCACAGCGAAGATCAGCAATTTCTAGATTTTCTTTGCCAAGCTTTCAATTTAAATATAAAATGGGCATTTTGTGACGTCATAATGATGGCATCCAATTCGACCAATCGCCAAATTCGATAAGCCGATTTGCGGTACGTCAATTTTAGGATCGTCAAAAACACCGGATTTAAGAGCAAGAGAATTGGTTTCGAGGGACGGGACCATTTTTTGAAAAAGCGGTTCTGTGGGAATGTAGCTGTCCATAAATGTACTTTTGCAAATGTAGGTCAGCACGACGCGAGATGTATACTATAATAGTGAAAGATATTGATTTTCCATAAATACATATTCCATGTAGGAAAAAACTTGGTCCAAAGCTATAATGCATGATTTTTAACAATTCTTCTTATCCATTTCTATAACGATGATAAACTTCCCACAAATCACCCTATTAACTTAGGACGGCTATAAAACTTCAGTCAGACAATTGCAAGTAAATTTGAAGGTCTGGATTCCCGCAGAATCGGTGTTTTACTCTTTAATTTTTACTCGCAAGCAAAATACATCAAGCTGCTTGAAACAGAAGCTTCTTAAGTTTAAGAAATCACACTCTTCACCAGAAGTGCATTTTTAAAGCACACTGAGTTGACGAGATCTACAGAACGCCGAAAATCTCTTATTACTATTAAACAAACATAATTTTTCATTCATCCTATGTTTTAGGAGCCACACTTTTTATTCATACTATGAAAACTGAATAATTTTCATTATCAAAACAAAAACGATATTTTGATATTATTTTATTTTTCATTAAAAAAAAACGAACAACAGCATCCATATAGCTGAAGTTATTTAATGATGTATTGCAGCATAATATATAATAAAAATAGAACATTCAATGTATGTTTTCCTTAGTGAGATTTTTGGGGACCTTTTTGCTTTACTAATCGCTCAAATGCATATCAAAATTTTGGTCTGTCAGTCTTGACCTGTGTGGAACAAGTTTGGTTTAGAGCAAAGTGACTATGAACATGTTCATGTGACTATAAACATGATGCCTTCATGAATGTCCCAAAGCGCTTACCACCACGATAATGCGATCATTTTGATCAAAATGCTTCTAATCAGATTTGTAATCACAGAAAACACTTCATTTTTTCATAAACATACTCTACAAATCCATCTCAACCACTTCCCCTAAAATCATGCCGGTACAGTGACCGGAAAACCGTTTATACTGCCTCTACTTCCACCTTGTCAGTGGGGCAATTACGATCAAAAACGTATATTTGCGATCATAAAAAATCTCACCAATCGGAGCGCCGACGTTCCTGTTTAGACCCTACATAGGTATAGAAAATGTTTGCAAAAGCAGCTTTTGGGTGTGCTGACGCGCCTACTGTCATCTGACAAGATTTTTACAAACGTTTTTTTTTCAACCTACTCTCACCAACCCTACCCGATTACTGTATTTGATTCTACACGGGACAAATAAAATTGAATAGCATAGCGACTCAACCTTGGTCCATTCGATAAACCGATGGTAATACCCTTACTTTTTCATTAGTGATTACAATAGGTACCTAGGACGCTGGTTTGTATTCAATCAACATCGTGTATACATTTGCAGTATGGCGAACAAATTCCCGTGGGTGACCAGAAATACGGCCTTGCCTTGTCATATGATTGATTACGCTCATCTCTTCACCCCATCACGGCGATGTGTACGAAAAACCTAATCTTTCGGTAGAAGGCCGGTATGTTTACATTGCAGAGAACAATATTATCAAATTTATTTGTGCGCTCAAAATTATCGCTTTACAAATGCCAAGAAGTAGTGTTTTTATACAATCAGTGTAATCAAAGCCACAAAGATATACACTTTTTGACTCCGCCGGAAACGCATTGCTGTTCAATATAATGAGGAGCAAAGCTATATTTTCGATGACTCCCAATGTGCTCTGCAAGTATGTCAACTCCTAAACTGATAAAGTTAAATAATTACAAATAGTGCTCGTGGAAAATTATTGTTAACAAAAATGAAATTTGCCATTGACACTGATACGTTAAGAATTATAACGTCATAACGTCATAAATGTTTTTACATTTAAATCAACAAGAAACATTCAGAGCAGACATGGTTGGTGTATCCTACGACAAATACAAGGCAGGTAAATATAATTTATTACGTTATTGACCACTCAGTGATTTTTCATAAATGGATTGTGGGGGAAAGATGTGATCAAATATCCAGTAATTTCGGAAATCTACATATCATGCATTATTTTTAAAACGAATAACGTGGGCAATAAGAGTAGCTTTATTATATTTTGGAGTTTTTTTGGTACGTTGTCTAGGCACATCATTTGAAATAAAGGGGCTTTCACTCGGGTCCTGATCATACATTTATACTTGATCGCGAATGTGACCAAAGTGGGAATCGCGAGAGTCCTTTTTCACACGTGGAATTAGCTGCGATGCAATGGGACAATGATGCAAAGATAAAGACTCATTACTTCGGCGACGAATGGGAGAGAATATAAGTTTTTCCCACTCCAATTTTCACGGCTCTATCTTTAATTTTCACCCGCATGTGCTTCCGTTCTTCCGGATATATAAAAAAAGGTTTCGTGCTCTAAATTGATCATTTTCGACCACTAGTGGCGTTTTGACCCAGAAAAATCTCATTTTTGGACCAAATTTGACGAGAAGCGAGCTGTGGGTAGGCGAGTAGGTATGGATCAAAGTGACTATGGTATGGATCACGTATATCGAGCGGGAATTTATCACTGTTTCTAGTTTGGCCAAAACAGGATGCTGAAAGGTAGTGATCGTAAATGTGACGTGAACGCATATCGGGGAGGGGACTCTAGGCTGCTCTAGGCTAGCCTATTTCTTTTAATTCAAATAACATCTTATTTTCTCAAATACGGCAGGGACAAGTAAAATATATAGGGTCTCATGTAGTTTCGTACCTAACATACTTATGGTGGGCGTAGAATAACAATGTTTGCATGTGTCATTCCTAACCCCCACCTGACTACGCCATCCAAATATTATGTTTCTACGACGTCACAGTGATGTAATAGAGCCCCTTAAACTATACGAACTGTCATCCGAGACGCGCTCGTCTGCGCACCCGAAATCGAACGACTATATCTCTCGTTTTTTCGTCGCGACGATCCAATATGAGAGAGATCGCTGACGTTAGTAAGTTCTTTATCGTCGGCGCCGATGCCACTTCGGGTGATCGGGTCGATCGTCAATTATAAAGAATAAAGACATGGCGAGTTAGCCCTCCCTCGAACTCGCGATGCCGATCACAATTATAAAGAATAAAGACATGGCGAGTTAGCCCTCTCTCTCGATCTCGCGATGTCGATGGTCAATTATATAGAATAAAGACATGGCGAGTTAGCCCTCTCTCTCTCTCTCGCGATGTCGATCGTCAATTATAAAGAACAAAGACATGGCGAGTTAGCCCTCTCTCTCTCTCGATCTCGCGATGTCGATGGTCAATTATAAAGAATAAAGACATGGCGAGTTAGCCCTCTCTCGGACTCGCGATGTCGATCGTCAATTATAAAGAATAAAGACATGGCGAGTTAGCCCTCTCTCTCTCTCGAACTCGCGATGTCGATGGTCAATTATAAAGAATAAAGACATGGCGAGTTAGCCCTCTCTCTCGAAGTGGCGATGTCGATCGTCAATTATAAAGAATAAAGACATGGCGAGTTAGCCCTCTCTCGAACTCGCGATGTCGATCGTCAATTATAAAGAATAAAGACATGGCGAGTTAGCCCTCTCTCTCTCTCGAACTCACGATGTCGATCGTCAATTATAAAGAAAATAGACATGGCGAGTTAGCTCTCTCTCTCCCTCTCTGCTCGCAATCAATGGCTGTTAGAATAAAATGAGACTGCCGGTAGCAAAATAGAACTTTTGATTTATTTTTGGCGTTGTTGTTGATTCAGTGCTCATACAATCAATTAATATGATGATATATTTAGCATGCTTGGATGAAAATGATAAGTTGAGACATCCTTTGCGCGTCGAGTACCGTACGGTACCGGTATGCCTTCCGACATATAAGCACGTTTTCTTGACACTTTGTTACCATTTGCACAGTAGGTATTGTAACCAAACACATTTAATATATTTATTCTTACTATTGAAGTTGTTAGTATAAACAGCCACCTTTCCATCTCCCATTACAAGAAGAGCCTCCACACAGTTGCAGGCTAACCCGTTAACCGCCGTCGCATGGCGAGTGGTCCATGGCGAGTTAGCCCTCATGGCGAGTTAGCCGTCAGCCATCGTACGTATATTTGGCAAGCTCTATGACGTGATTGTGATGTCGTAGTGACGTAATTTTTGGATGGCATAGTCAGGTGGGGGTTTGGATTGATATGTCGAAAAATTATGATGCTACGCCCACTAGAAGTATGTCAGGTACGAAACTACACGAGACCCCAAAATTTCTCACCATTATCATTATGCAGTTACTGAGTTGTGGCAGTATGGGTAGATTCTTTTGAAATGTACCGTAATACGGTACCGGTACCTCATTCCAGTATTTCTTTATTTAGATATCCCCTATTGTGAGCAGATAGGATTTACATAGTCATGACCATGAGATACCGTACATTCAGACATTACTGTATTACTATGTGTATTAGGACATACGCAAACTCTGACATTCCCATTTTGTTCCCTATTCCCTATTTTTTATAACCTTCTGAGATCATGAAATTATTTTAAAATCCTGATATTTACAGATTTATATAAGCTGGCAGATGCTGTTTAGCTATGAACCTTCAAAGTACCCGGAAAATAGAAAATGGATAATTTTGGTTCTGTTAATATAGCAATACACGCTTTCATATTGTGCTTTTTCATTTGTAATGGTAAAGCACAAAGGTTGTCCATAGCATACCATCCAACTAGTGGTGCCACATGGGATATATCTTTAACAGCTCAGAGAATGCGATGTGGCGTCAGAGGACCCAGGTCTACTGTAGTTGATTGGTACAAAGATGGCAAACGCATTACTGGAAATATGCGTGTATGGATAGCCAAACCTGATTATATTGATGGTGTTATCATAAGCTACATTATCTTCAAGACTTTATATAAATCCGACGAGGCAGTATACGCATGTAAAGCTCATAACAGTAGAGGTAATGCACAGTCAAGGCCAGCCACTTTGACAATTAGAGGTCCACCTGGCGTAAATATGCAATCTTCATCACCGGAAATTATAGCTGTAAGTTGGCATGAACAATTTTCGATACCCTGTGTTGGCAAAGGCCCACCAGATGTGGACAAAGTGGTTTGGAATTATAAAGGATTCAAAAGTTCTGCTGTTCATAAACCAGTAGAAATCTTGTATGGAACGCAGCATAAACCAGTGAGATTTCCTAGTTTGACTGCTCTTCCTAGGGAAGATGATGCTATGGCTAACAATATTTTGTTTTATGAAGTGTTTTGTGTGGTACATAACAGAAGAGGGAGTGCTAATTCAACAAAAACAAGAATTAACATAAAGCGTAAACCTGGAATCCCAACAGTGCATGAAATTGTTTCATCTTCTGGAGGAGCTAATGCATCAGTGTTTTGGAAAATATCGTCCAATGGTTTTGATAGAATTACATCTTGTTCATTACAACTGCATTCTAAACCAGATTTCATCAAATCTTTTTCACTACAAATATCTTCAAGATCAGGAATGAATGAAAAAGTTTTAACTGATTTAACACCAGTAACTGATTACACATTTATTGTGAAATGTTCTAATTCAATTGGTGCATCAGACTGGTCAAAAGAATATAGTTTCACCACTGCAGAAGGTTTTCCAGATCGTCCTCCAGGAGATGTCACTGTTACACCTGTTAGTGAAAGTCGCCTCGAAGTGTCATGGTTACCCGTTCCAGAGGTCCATGTCAATGGCATTCTTAGAGGATATAAAGTAAAATTGTTGCATGGCAATGGCGGCCACGAGGCAAGGAAATTGACTACTGTAGATCCTACTAAGACAACATTCAATTTTTATGATTTATCTCCTGGGAAGGCATTCTGTGCCAGAGTTTTGGCTTTCACCAATGTAGGAGATGGACCTTTGAGCACTTCTAGCTGTGCTGCAACCCTAAATCCAGCACCGCTTGATCCTCCTATCATTGAGAATGTCAAACCAGGAAGAGGACAAGTCACAGTAACATACAGAGATGGAAATAATCGACAAGGACAACTTCAAAATTGTACAATCATAATTCAAGATTCTGCCAAAATTAACCAGCAGCATCGTCTAGATGTACAACTACAAAATGGTCCTGTAGAAAATACTATACGATCACTTTTGCCGAATGCTGCATATAGCGTTACCATGAGATGCAATTCAGTAAATGAAGTTTCTGTTTTAAGTAATACAAAGTATTTCAGAACGCTAGAAGAAAAACCTAAATATGCTCCACGTAGCTTAACACTCTCTGAACACAATCATGCACTTGTAGCGTCATGGAGCTCTATAGATAACTCACGTCTGAATGGAAATTTTACAGGATACAACATATGTATTTCTTTCAAACTCGTGAAATGTTATGATTCTGTAAAGGCAACAAATTTTTCTTTTGCTAATGTTGAGGCTCAAGGTGTATATACTGTCGAAGTAGCAGCATGTACAAATGCAGGTTGTGGACCATTCCAATACAAAACTTTCATTATGTCTTCATGGACAACAATTACTCCAGTAACAGTAAATACAACCAATGTTGCTATGACACCTTCACCTAATAAAGATGAAAAAAGTGTTGTTGTGATTGTTTGCATCATCATTGGAATATTACTCATTTTATTTGGTGTTATTTTCATATCTCTACGAAAATTCAGAGCTAGAAAAGCTAGTAATACAAACAATAGTCCGACTGTGGTGTACACACCAGCGAATGGTCGAATGGCTGTTGGAGAGTATGATGAAGTTCCAAATTTGTCACGTAGTAACGCGAATACACTAAATCCTTATTCCACACCATTGCTTGCCGATTCCTCAATGCTTTCACCAGAAACAATGACAAAACTCGAGAAATTTAAATTTGGTCGAGAAAGATTGAGAATATTTAAAGTGCTGGGAGAGGGTGAATTTGGCTGCGTTTACAAAGGTAAATTTGAACCATTCGATACAGATGAACCCACTGGGTCCGATGGTACAATTGACGTTGCGGTGAAAACAATGAAAATGAATGAATTTGATGCAAGTGAACGAGAAGAATTTGTTAAAGAAGGATTGAGAATGAAAGATATGGATCACCCACATGTAATGAAATTAATTGGAATTTGCTTGCCCGAAGACGGTTCAAACACAAATGGTAATAACCAAATTCGACTCTCTGGGTTTGAAGCGGTGTCACCTCTAGTGGTTCTTCCTTTCATGATAAATGGTGATTTGCGGTCGTACTTGTATTTGGCTCGTAACACGAATGATGTTAAAGATTTAACCCTCAATAGATTACTTCATTTTATACATGACATTGCTAGTGGTATGGAGTATTTAACAATGAAAAACATTATTCACAGAGATTTAGCTTGTCGAAACTGTATGTTGGATGAAAAAATGCGAGTAGTCGTTTCTGACTTTGGACTTTCTCGCCAAATTTATTCAAGTAATTATTACAGACAGAGAAGAGTTGCAAAAATGCCAGTAAAGTGGATGGCATTGGAAAGTCTTGTTGACAGGATATACACAACCATGACAGATGTGTGGTCATTCGGCGTTACAGCGTGGGAAGTATTCACTTTTTGCCAAAATCCATATCCTGGAGTTGCCAATCATGAAATGCATGAGCTTTTAAAAGCTGGGACAAGGCTAAAACAGCCTAAAGGATGTCCAAATGATGTTTGGAATGATGCAATATTCCCATGTTGGGATCCAAGACCAGATGAACGACCCACGTTCATTGAACTTGTAGATATGTTAGCAGACTTTATAAAAGCTTATCCAGCTGACTATCAAGCATCAGAAGCAAGTGCAGCAAGTTATGTAAATGTTCTGCCTCCTGATCCTTATGAAAAATTATCATCACACACTGATCCATTACTAAATAAGGTACGTAGTAATACCGTATCAAGTTCTCACAATGAGGTACCAATGCCATATGAAACGGCGGTTGCATGTGGTACAACTAAAAACGGGAATTCACAAAGCCGAGATAGAAGTAGTAGCAAACGTCCTCTCCTCAGAATGCACGAAGATGACGATGAATTGCCTTCTGACAATCATTCTCCTAGAGTGAGCTATTTGTGATTACGGTACCTACATGAACCGAGGTTTTCAAATTCATGTTTATGTATAATCTATTTTTTATCGTTTGATTTGTTTTGTCTGAAGTAAGCCTACATCATGTTTGAAAGATTATCATATACAATATTTTAACCAAATTCCTGTTTCCTAGTTTATTCTTTATACATATTAATACCTCTTCATTATGACTGAAGACATGTCCATAATGTATTTTGCGAAAATTTAGTTCATAATTAATTTTAATTTTTCTTAGCAATAGCACCAAATTTTGGTATGTAAAAGTATTTGTTTCGAATGTTTTTTTTTTTGTAAACTGCTCTGATTGAAAAACATAACATTCTAAATTTATTCAAAACATTCATATTCTGTCCCCTTACACTAATTATTAAATATACTTATAAATGTACCAGAACATGAGGGATTTTTTACTATTTGCCACTACTAGAAGACTTTTCAAAACAAATTTTGAAATATATTATAAACCCATTCAAAAGGCTATACAGGGAGTCCTCGACTTGCGACGTTGTTTTGTTCTTGAGGAGCGGTGTAACCCGAATTTCAGTGTTAGTAGGAACATTATACTGTACAGTACATAAGTTACTCTATACATATCGTACTGTATCAGCTGCTTTACGCTTCGAGTCCATAACAAAGGGCAAAAAAAAATGATCAAACAAATTACGAAAAAAACGGCTTAAACAACCAAAATGGCGTGCAGTATCACTGAAACTGTGTATCATGTGACTGAAGCTTAGTGATTATTCGTTCATAATCGTAATAGTTCGCAATTGTCTACGTCATTCACAATGTAAATGACGAGAACCAATGAGCCCAAAGCACTGATTTTCTTGATCACAATGATCCAGTTTAAGGGCTCAGATATTACAGTACAGTATTATATTTTTATGGAGTGCGTTCGTAACCTCGAAACAGCGTTATGGAGTGCGCGTTCGTAACCTCGAAACAGCGTAGGTCGCGACCGTCGTAACCCGAGGACTCCCTGTATGGGTGAATGGTTAAAAATTGTATGAAATAATGGATAATGCTTTCTGCCTCACTCAACCTGGCGTTAGTAAGTTACTGTTTTTTTTCTTCTATTTTTGCTGAACAATCATTATTACCTTGACACTATATAATCTCTAATAAAAATAAACTATACAGTATTTGATGTTGATTATAATTTATTAATATGCTAATGTTGTGGAAAATTTAATATTGTGTATTTTTCTCTTTTATTTAATATTATCTGTCTTGCGTATTTTTTTAATTTATATATATTTTTTTTAATTGAAAGCACTCTACTAACAGAACCACGTTTTCACAACTTTTACCTTTTGTCCCCAATAATGTTATGGGATGAAATTGCATCTACCGCTCAATGATGATATGCTCTCATGGCTGTATTGATTACTTGACCATGAGCATTAGATATCAATTTCATCATTGACTCGCTTTTTCGAGTTGATGTTAATTTTTGCTTATGACTGCCCAAGGTGAATAATGGGATGTAAATATTAGGTATTTTATATTTGCTTGCCTTTTTTATGATTGAGTATTAAATAAAGCAAGTTTCGAATTTTTTTTTTTTTTTCAAACTAAATTTAAGCTCCCATTTGTTTTAACATTTTCCATTCCATTTTCCATTTCCATTTTGCATGATTTTTCTTTTTGGCTTCAAATAACTTTTTAGTAAAATTATTGCACTATAATTAAATGGTAATTTTAAAGTTTCCCAGCAATTTTATGAATTAATCATCAGCCGTGTCAAATCCACAAATGGTGGATGCTACATTTAATCTATAAGCTTTTCACTTTATTTAGTGCAGATTCCAACACCAAGTTCGTAACGAGTAAGAAACAAGTTTTGATTCTCTTTATATTATTCCCGTATTTGTAGCACAACAGATTCGCTGGTTTACAGTTTTTATATACCATTCCTGTTATTTTTTTCTAGTTAATAATTCCAATTTGTTGAAAAGCGCTGTTGCAAATCAATTCTTACATTTTCATTGATTGAATAACCAAAGTCAATTTCGAATTCATATCTGTTTTAAGCATATTTTGTTACTATATTGCATAACATTTTTATTGTTCATGGTGCTATTTTATTTTTGCTATTAGTTTGTAGACACTAACCATTGTGCTTCGAAATAAAAATGATTTTTTTAATTGCTACCTTCTATATTTCATTCGGATTGTTTATAAAATGGGGATTTTCTCCTAACATAAAAAAGGGGATTTTCCGGGTTTTGAGAAATGGAAGTCAAGACAGAAATTGAGACTTTTCTGCACCTGTTGCAAACAAATTTATGCTATACACTTACAAATAAAAAATAGTTGAATTTAAGAACATACAAGTCAATTAAGATGCACCTGTCTCAAATTCATCTCCAAGAAAGGATTGGAGATCGTGTAACGACTGAACCAATGCTGGTGATAAAACATCTGTAGGGTAAAGATTCTATTCTCCCAAATTTCAATTATATAATTTGTTGCCATGTTCGGTGATATGTCTTGAGTCGTAAATATTCGTCATGATTTCACTGCCAATTAGAATGTCGCCATTGACATGGATTAAATCGATAGCCCGAGGCGAATCACGCAAGGAAGCTATCGGAAACTAATGAGACTCGGTATAAGGAAATATAGCAATGAATTATTTCCGACTGTTAAGGTTTTAACAAGCCGAATGCAGTTAGGATCCCAACAGTAGTCTATATTTCTAATGTATTTTACGCATTTTTTTACATTGCAGAAATTGTTTATTGGACGAATTCAATGAAAAAACAATAAATCTTACTACTTTATGACTAGTATGAATATAGCCGGTTGCCCCATTTTTAGAAAGAAATTCCGAATTTATAGACAAATATTAAGTAAAGATGTTCAATACTTTGGCAATATTTACAGAGAATTTTTATCAATTTAGTAAATGTTTATTGTTTTGAATTTCTGTCAGATATTCTTAGTGACTCGGGATTTGCAACGTTAGGTTTTTGTATAATGATATTGTTCAATATCATAAAATTATTGCATTTATTAGAATCATTATAACACAAATGTAGACAGGCCTATTCTAACGACCAAAAAAATTTGATAGTATTTTTGAAATGTGGATTGAAATCAGTTTTCCAAGTATGCCTACACAATAACGAACGACGTTTTTCAGAATGCGAATTATGCGGAAATTCTACAAACGCACATAAAAAAATCTCGTGGAACAAAATCTGTAGCCTTTGTTAAAATATATTTCCTTATATACCAAATAAACAAAGTGTTTCATTTTACACAGTTATCAGAATGCAAAAAAAATCAACTAATACTGGATATAAAAAAAAACAAGGCAAACTTCACAAGGTCAAAACACTTTGTAGAATACGGTTAAAATTCGTTCATGAATGATATAAGCAAAATGAATTGAGGCGCATTGTAAGTACATACTGCCACTAAGCAAAACATTTCTCAAGAATTATTTCAAGCATCGAGCTCACGTAAGGTAAATTTAGTTTGGAATGGGAATCATAACTTGAATGGTTCGCTCGCTGCCATCTCCACAGCTTCGAGCCCAAATTCTTCTGCAGATTGATTCAATTCACGTCAACACCAAGTAACAAATTATGAGCGAGTTTGGCCAATTTTTCTGAATAATTCTCGAATTTCAGCATCCGCAGTTTCTTACAGCTATTTTAAATATGGCTAACGGTAAAAATCGACGCTCAGAACTAAAGCGTTATGTAGAATATTGCATTGGTTACTGTCACATGCAATAAAATACCATATAAAATAAGAATCCAATTTCTTATAAGGCTGTGGGGTGAATGGGAATGGTTGTTAATGTTAGATTGTGTTCTGGCTAAATAGCTATTACAATTTCTGATCATCATCTAGCGTAGTGGTGCATGTAGTAACTGAACCTTCTTCTCGAAGTGGTCTGTGAAGGCATATCTGATCTGAATTTCCATTGAGAAAGTTTCCTACCGCATTTCCATTTTCACTCGTAGGCATTCTAGGCCGTCGTCTGCGACTGAAAAAAGAATTGATTGTTATCGCAAGTTTACGGGCTGCATCTTAGACGTCCATTTTAGTATTGATAAAGCTTCCGTCCTACTATTCTAATGTTACATTGCATTAGTTTTACCTCTAAATTACTCTTGTTTATGGAACAGGATATGGCTTCTGTGATTATTGCAACACCTTTGTCACTGATTTTACAATTGAAAACAATTTCTTACTTGTAGCACATAGGACCAAATATGAGAACAAAACACAGAATCATTCCTCCGAATGTACCGAGTATTCCCGCGAGTATTTCATGTTGTGTTGTTGATGTTGCAGGCCGTGTAGCTTTCTCTATAAAATTAGAAAGATTGTAATTTTTATTGTGATATTGATTCTATGTTTTCGTTGCCCATTTGAAATAGTTTTTTTTTGTACAGGTGTCATTTTAGATTGTTCCATTTTACGTTCTGATACTACAATTTAAACAATTGAAAGAGCGACGAGTGTTATTCCCGAGCTCCGAACCCCATGGTAAATATGTCAAATATAAATTGCAAAATAAATGTTGTATTGCCAAATTTGCAGTAATAGTTTGACGAATAAACACATCCTACTTTGGATAAACAAACAGTAAGTAAGCAAGTCTAATAAAACTGTATTGAGTATAGTCATGAGCCGCCATCGCTCAAAGATCCGTCTTACATAATTTATATATACCTTCAGGATTCAGTATATATATATATATCATTATGGCGTACATTATAAAGAATTAGTAGATTACGAACTGTCGAAGCATATAATTGCATACCTCTTTCGGCTTCTGCTAATATGGCCTTGACATCTACTCCATTATTGTACTGGGAATAGTTCATGAAAGCTTTAAAGTATAACAATATTTATGAACAGTGAAAAGAATTGAAATAGTAATGAATCAATCAAAACAAAAAATTCTCTAGATACGGTTGTACTGCTACATAGTTCACAAAATGAGACTGTTCCCTTTCGCTGCACACGTAGCCTACGTCAATTGGTTTTGCATATGAAAGTTGTATAGAGTTAATGAAAAATATGTAATACCAACACACTCACCTTCATCTGTCAAGTCTAACTCTGGCATTCCGTGGTTATAAACTAAGACCCAGCTTCCAAGATAATCGTACACAGACTAGAAGAATAGAGTTCAGAAAAAATTATGCACTGAATGAGTGTCGATCGTTTAATGGGACGTTACTCTCTATTCAGACGAAAATTTTATTCTACTGAGAATTACGAAGCTACTGTTATTCTGTGCAATGTCACTTCAGTTAGACAAACTTGCTAACCATTAATTATGCTCATTTGGAATGTACAAATATATATATAGTGTTTTATATATCATATACGTATATGATAATATGCATCATTTATGCCATCGCTTGTATTCAAATCCATACTTACGGAAAAGGTCCCTAATTTGTAATCTTTCATAGCTAGTATGCTGTAATCCCCATGCCGATCTCCGTTTTCAGTCATCACGACAGGTCCAGCTATACCTGACAAAACAGATAGGCGTTAGATGAATGAGAAATTTATATCTATAGAGTATAGACAATCACTGATGTTGCAAAATTTTCACATACTAATATTATATTTTTGTATATATACCATGAATGGTGACATTTTTCATAAATCTCGATATCGCTCGCCCATCGCGAATGTTGATCCCGCGTTCATGACATTGTCGAACTGCATGGGCATATAGTAACACTGCGTCATGAAATCCTTCCACGAATTCGTTCACCTAAAATATTTATTTATAGAATAAATGTTGAAAGAAACAATAAAACAAAACTGGCATAAATTCATTTATTCCAAATAAAATTTACATCTCAAACTTTAATTTATATCAACCACAAACAAAAATTCTCAGGCCTCACCGTTCCGCTATGTTGAATGCCGCTCTTTTCGTACTCTTTGTTCATTTTTTTGACAAAATTTTTAAACCTTGGTGCATTGTTGGTATAAATTGTTATAACTTGTAAAGCTCTGTAAGCAAGTTTTGCAATCTCATCTTGGTCGTCTCCTAAAAAGGCAATATACACACTCATAAATAGAAATTTTTTTAAAGTGGCCCGGGAATGGTATTTCCTGACTCAGAGAAGAAAAGTAAATTTCAGCACGGGATTTATAGTAGCACAAATAGTTAATGTGGTGACTGTAACTGCACACCTATAACGTATAAAACTGAGCTTTCTTACCCCTTTTCCACGCCCCGTTGGCGTAATGCTCTGTATTCCGTAGATCGATGGTGTACCACATGTTACGTCTCGGATTTGCAAATCCGGTTTTGTACGCTCCAAGCATTACTCTGCGCACAACATCACTGGAAGCGCACATGAGCACAACTAAAATGAAAGTTCTAGTATATAACTATTTTATGGGAGCAATATGAACCTGCATGAAAAAAATCGCAACCAACAAGATAGCAAAAGTTATCGAAAGAATGTACCGTAGTAACTTTTAGTTTATCAATAAAGTCAAGAACGTTGTTAGTAAAACCTTCTTTCCCCCTAAATTACCTCTGGGGTCTCCCATGTCTGAAGCAATTCTTTCATCATCGAAGTCTCCGCTCGTAATATACGTAGGCCCATATAGCCTCATGTACGGATCACGATTGAGCACGTGATAAACAGCTTGCATGACGTAATGACATTCTCTAAATAAGGAAAAGATGTTCATTTGTGAAAGATGTAAATCGAAATTCTTGACTGAAATAAAGTGTAAGCGAACTTGAATTACACCGAATATGACTAGAATGAAGTAATATACAATCTCATAATCAATTATAAATGATGATTTGTGTTGCGATCTGCTTAGTATTTCTTACTGAATCTGGTATTATACTTCGATCGTTTGAGCGCGCCCTATACCAAGTAAGCGCTAATTTAAATTTGGTAAATAAAATTCAGTTTTTATTTAGTTGAATAAACTAACCTTTCTGCGGCAATTCCTTGAATGACATCTTCATACAACAAATGTATTGGTACTTTCGTTCCATAGCCAAGGTTATTGAATAAGATTGATATGAAGTAAGCTAAGTACAAGTAACTTGGAGACACCCTAATCAGAGTGGGGTAATCTGGGCCAGGCGTTATCCAAGCGGCTGGGGCACCACTCGTAATTAATGGGACGTTCCAGTTTTCTGCAAAAGCTGATACAATTGATGTTGCTTCGTTGCAAACAGGACCAAGAAACACTAATGGTGAATTACGGTCTCGACCTCTCATGTTACCTGGACTCCGCTTTCGTCTTTTAGCGTCCCTTTTGTACCCTTGTGTAGTGACAAATCCACCGACTCCAATATTTTTGCCATCAGGCATCGAGAGTGACCGATTATACATTGCATCATCATCGTAATATAAATCCACAACAGCAAGTGCCGCTCGTCTGCTACAAAATGAATCTCGATAGACGGGCTCTAATTTGTATCCTATTGCCGCCATGTCATTTTTGACTGAATTTACTGCATAATCAATCGCTGGCTGGACTAGTCCTTTTCGAAAAAGAAAAGGGTCTCGTGTGGGAAGAATCACTGCAAGTTTTATCGTCGTAAGTGAACCAAATGTGGGTTCTACCCCACGTTTAAATATTTTATGAAATCTATTCAACCTAGACTTAATTTGTCCTTGGATGACGACATTTCCATTATCGCTATGAACAGTTTTGTATATCAAGCATACAAATAGTGTCACAACTCTCCATAAGATGCGTATATTCATTTTCGGACTCGTATCTAAAATTTGAAAATGAAGTATTGCATATAATATCATATAGTTAAACACAGTCGTCATTACATCATTTGTAAACTAAATCGTTTCATTCCGCGGGTTTGTCGGCTATATTCGTATGGGATTAAACATTTTTGGAAGAGTGTCGCTCATGAGCTTTGATTTGCATGATATGAATGAAAAATAGGCAAAACAAGACCATTTGTCATTATATCCGAAGGTAACTAAGGTCTCAACGGGATAATATTGGATTGAATAATATATAGTTTTTATTATCCCAATTACCGGACAAGTTGAATAACAAGTGAACTATTGACTGGTTCTATCTATAAAGGTTAGGAAGCCAAGCGTGCGTGAGAATACTGCGAATGTTTCATTTGTCCGCGTGTTCATTACGATTTCCAAAACAGTTAAACGAGTTCTAAATATAAAGCAATTTTACATAGCCTTTTCACTACTTGACCTGAAAAATGTAACTTGGCCATAAACGGAGTTTTGTCATTTTGGAAAATGAAAAAAATTTTATTATGAGTATTTCCTCATACTCCATACATTGTTATGTTGAAATTTCATAAATTTTCTGAAACTTAATTTAAGCACCGTTCAAGATCATAACAATTTTCTACGCTAATGATACAAACTCTAACCTATGGGGTAATTCTACCAACTATATTCTATATATTCCAGTATGGCGCTACTGGTGTGACATTCTGAGATGACAAACTACGCTTTTACTAAATTTAGTCTTCGTAACTGACTTATGTCGAAGGAGAAATGACGACCTATCTTTACAGAAAACCTAATAAGACTTCCCCTTCAGTAATTAGCTTTACAGAAAGCAGGACACCCGCTGCTAAGTGATTTCGGTACAATAGAAATGAAGACTGATTTTGGTTTAACGACTGACGTCGGGATTGAGCGAGGTATTGTTCCTTATGACTAACAGAGACGCTTCGCCACCCCTTGGTGAAACTGGTCGTTCCTTGTCAAAAAATAATGGAGTTGAACTCTAATTATCAAGACCAAATAAACAACTATAATTAGAAAATATTAAATGTGATTGTTGCAATTAAATTTACGATGTTTGCTGTCCCAGTTTTGCTACTTTGGATTTGCGAGACGCTTAATAAATTGATTTTTAAATGAGCAAAATCTTTATATCATACATGACTGAGCCATGCGTCGATTGCTTGATTTATATTAGTAAACTGTCTGTTTTTTAACTTGTTGTTTATGTAAACTAAATAACTGCTAAACAATGCTTTACAAACAATTGAAATTGGATGCTTCACTAAATAAACGACACTGCGGCATAGTTTTGTAGCTAAATATAAACTGAGACCCGAACTGCACCAGGTTTGTCTTATTTTTACCCTGTATATATATATATATATATATGTAGGCCAGGGTGGTCCAAACCCAGGCCCAGGGGCCACATCTGGCCCGCTGCCCCATAATCTGTAGCCCGCGTCGCTTCTACGAGAGGGTAAACAAAAATCGCATTTGGTTTTGTTTCGTCATAAAAATCTTTTGACATATTGTTACATCACAAATGTCACTGAATTGACTATTGTTATGGCTAGCTAAGGCAATTAGCGAAGTTAAATAATGAGCTTGGCTAGTCTAAGTTGTTAACTGGCTCTCTATATTTTTGGTCGGGAATATATGCTAACAAAATAGGCACTTAAAATCGAATGAGGAATCCATAAGCCTATATATCTTGGCTATGCCCGGTAGCTCAATATTAATGTGATGGCCGAACAATATAAATCTTACCTGGTGTTTTATTTTGCAACCAGCCTACACAGTATTACAAAAAATGCTGCCTATATGTCAGGAAATTTAGTAATTATTCTCCTGCATCTCAAATTTGATAAAACTCGGTAATCAGTCAACCCGCAGTTATTTTGTAAACGTGAGTTTGAAAAGAAAGCTGACCAATTTGAACAGATTTTTGACTGTACATGGGAGGAAAAATACCACAATGCTTGCTTAATATATTTGCAAGTTGTTTTGGTGACAATCTAAAGCGGCAATTTCTCCTTATGGGACTTTCTCCGTTATGAAGAATTTGAAATCTGACACTACATTTAGATATAGTAAGATTTTTGCATGTTTTAGTGAGTTTTTTTGGTGTTTTTTTTATGTTTTAGCTTGATAAATGACAAATAATGATCAATGTGTTTGGACAATAAAAGTGTTTGCTGTGTACTGCACTGTTAATCTATTCTTGGCACTATTGTGGCCCGCGAACAATAAAAAAATATTAGTGTGGCCCGCGAGGCCGACAAGCTTGGACCACCACCCTGATATAGGCGATCATCAACATCTGCCATCTATACTCTATGTCTATAGTACGAAGTTACTGCTCGTGTCGAGGATTCGCATCTTGTACATTTACTGGAAACTAAGTTTCTCTTCTTAGGCTTGCTGTTATTGGACACGTCAGTGTACATAACGATCGTTTCAATAGTATGTTGTTGTTCTTGTTATTTTTCTCCTTCGTCATGATAAAATCGCTTTTCTCTTCGAAAACTGGACCAATTGCTTTGAAATTTTCAGTATTTAAAGATTGATTTTTTTTGTTGGAAGCTCATTACTTTTATTTAGTCCTAAATTTTCTATGAATCCTATGAGATCTGATATTTCATTCAAAATTTCGCGGTATCACTTTTTAATCGTGGGAACATGGATTTTAATCCGCCAAGCGTGACGACCGATTCCGAAAATTCTCGCTACTCAAAATTCGGAAGTTTTTTGAGGTTACCGGTACGGGCAATGCTAAAGGTAAGGTAAACTGCTGCAGTACTGCTTCGCTTGGTGTCAATATAGCTGTGAGCTGGGGTATGTGCCGTGACGTGTCAATATATTTGAGCATAGCTCTCTTGTTGTAAACATTGGATTGCCTTCGCACATAATAGACCAATTTTAATTAATTAAAAATTGAAGAAATGAGTCTCTAAGACTATTAAATTTACTTTTATTCATGTTGTTTCTGAGCCGAACGGGTGCCACATTTCTTCCCAATTTTGTTGTTTTTATATTTCGCGGGCATATTTTCCTGCGGCACTGTAGTGACAATATTGAGTATTTAACCTCCGATTCCCTATATTTGAGCATTGCTCTCTTGTGTGATTGATAAATTATTATATTCGGTCGCACGCGGTGCACTTTGCACACATTTTTTTGGGCGTCAGGGCATTGTACGTATACATCATGAGTTCTAAATTCAAATTTAATATTTACTGTATCTAATACCACTGTATCTATTACAATTTTCTGGATTTACAAATAGTCAGTCGGTTGTTCTATAAAACTTGTCGTCAGAACCAGCCTTATCAGAATTCTTCCACCGCATTGGACACGAAGTTGAAATATATTTTGCAAAAGTGTTGTTGTTGTTGTTGTTCCCATATAGGGTGCGGCACGTGATATCTCCGGATTCACCGAGGAGTCAATGCTGTTACGTTTGAGTTCATACACTCTCGCTCCAGGCAAAAAGTTATAGGCGAAAACCCATTCTTGGAATTGTCAAGTTTACTGTTTATCACACAAATAGAAGTACCTTAAATCGGAATTATAGTAACATATTTGAAACAAATATGATGGAAATTACTTAGAAACGAAAAGGTCCCTCATACAAAATCAAACAACAATTAAACGGTAAAAAGGACAGAAAGATTTAAAAGGCTATAGAAGTCAAATTAGTACTGCCCAACCAGTTTAACGCCAGACGATACTATGAATGAGAAAATGTAAATTCACCCTATAGTGAAATGCAGTTTTACTCCGTGATGCATTCATGAAACCTCGCCGATAGAAATGTCGAAAGTTTGCAACTGACGAGCAATAAATAGCGTAACTTGCAGCACAAAATTTAACGAATATTATATTCTATGCGATATACTTGAAATGCAATTGGGAGTATTGGGTGCTAGCAATATAAAATTACAAATTTCATCAAACGTCATATATTCTTTGTAGTGACAATCAATATCAAATCGGATTTTTCGAAATAGACACTTCTGAAATCGAATATAATCTTTTCTATATAGATTGATGAACAATTTTTGTGTCGACTAATGAGAAAAGAAAATTAAAGAATATTTTTTCATATTTTTATTTTGATAAACAGCGTGGACGTGATAAGATGGGAGTAATATTGGTGGTACGTTCCCAAGAGATTGACGCAATCAAAATGATATCGAACTAACTATATGTACATCTATACGGAGAGGGAAAAGTTTTAACACCGTAGAAATATGTGGCCAGCCCCCCAGAATTCTTATAGTTGTGATACACATTTTGGTGTGGTAAGTAACGGAACGTGAATCATCTAAAAAGGAACCGCAATGAGACGTGTTTGCATGAAATATTTGACCCTGAAGGCAGTTATTCATATTAAGCAAATAGTTAAATAAGATGCAATTTCTTTCCAAATCAATAATTGTTTTAGCTCTTTCTCAACGTCACAACAATTCGAAGTACTCTTTTCCTAATCATCGATCTTTTTAATGAAGATTTCGTTTCATATCGTCTCATTGAGGTAACTCCAGAGGTTATCGCAGAGAAGTAATACAACATCCCTATCTAGGTGAAAGAAAATTATCACAGTAACACATAACAAAATATTTGCAAATATGTTTTAGAAATGTGGCTTTATATTAATCATGATAGAAAAGAGAACATGTTTGTTAATTAATGAAGCAAGCATTCTACAAATTTCAAAACACGTAATCATGGAATAGCTGCATGTTTTGTGCGTGAACTTATAGGTTTCTTTGTTCATTCAAATTTATGAAGACTGATTAATCAGTATTGTTGTTCACAAAGTAAACTATTCATGCATCAAAATTTTAAAGTCGATGCATTTTCGATGAATACACCCGCCACCAACGCGATACATTTGAGACGAGGCCACGTTTTGTTTTCCTTTCACTCCATAAATATGAACATGGTCTAAGTACGATTCAAATATCACGAATAACAGCGATAGTATTGAATAAATATTTCTCCACACTGTACGCCTTGTTACAGTAGCTGTAAACAATGTCACACATTGGGCAAAGAGGGTGTCAACTGATCAGCTGCAGTAGTCATGTCTGAATTGGAACTTATTGTGTCGCATTAAAGGGAGAATCGCAGAGGCAAAGTACTGCAGCTGCGGGTGTTTCTAAAATGGATGTGACGTATTATTGAGTTACATTCTCATGGGAAAACAGAGCGAAGTGATGTGAAACGTAACATGATGACTTTTCATTAGTAATCATGCTGTCAGACTTGATGGGAAGACTGTCTAAAATGCGGGCTGGAATAAAAAAAAATATATAGAGATTCACTGTTTTGAGTTTATGGCACAGCCGGAAGTTACGTAACATTTGAAACTATTTATAAGGGTACACCAAAAAATAGTTGCTACAGAGTTCCAGGGGTAGCAGTATTCAGTATTTGAAAACGATAAGAATGATAAGAATATATATATAATATACCAAGAATAAATATATTTATAAAATTTGGGAATACGAGGTCTCAAAATTACAAATGGAAGTTTTTCTATGGTGCATTTCAGTTTAGTAAATATCTGTAGGGGGAATTGACAGATAATTTAGTGGTAACATACACTTTGTTTTCATTGTTAGCTCAACGATTTCAATATTTTATTGTTTGGTCAAATACCATATTAAAGAGATTACAAAGTTGTGCTATTGTCGTGTTATAGCATGGTCCTCCAGTAGAAAATTGGAATCATCGGCTATCGATATTTTTTTGGAACGTAAAATGTGAGTTTTGTCAGATTATACGAAATTCAGTAGGCGAGCCTGAGATGAATATTGAATATTTAAGTTTGAATACGGGGGAAAATGGGATGAAAAAATATCGAATTTTCAAACGGCATCGAAGATGCTCTGGAAACTGTCGACTCAGAATTCCGACTTTTTGGGAGGTTGAAATTGCGACAATAGACGAGTTCAACGCTCGAGGAGTCGTTTTCTCTCCATTACCGACTGAAATAAAACAAAGAACGTTAGGTGATTGGTTCTTTGAGTAAAAAAACATTCCTCGCTATTCACTAATTTTCCCGCGAATTCGCTTTTTGGTCCTAATCGATATAATTCAGATTAGTTGATCGCGTAATATAATTTTCCTACTAAAGCTCCCACCTATAATGTCCTACATTTCCATCATTCCGAATTAATTCAACAACTGAGTCAGATGATTTAGCGGAATTTGTATGGTGCATGGATAAAAACAATTAACTATATTGACTAGGTTGGAATAAAAATCGAATAACTGATTTTGTTTGTAACAAACCGCAAAAGTATTCCACGTACGAGATTAGAGGCTAAATCGATTTTAGAAATTGATTTGCGTCCTCATTCTTCTCATACCGCTTTCGTGCTAACGCAAATTTGTCCGGTGTGTAAATTCTGTATACAGTTAGTGCATAGATCGTAATGCGCAAATACGCAAGAATGGCAAATAAGATTTGATTAAAAGATGCCTTCTGCTTCATTCATCGCAGGGCCAAAAACTGGAAGCCAATACTAGTAGAAACTTGCAGGTTTTAGTTACATTGTTATGGTACGATTGCTCTGTCAAGAGAATACGCAGAACACCTTACATATTATCCCAATATTCTTTACTCTCTTTTTGAGTAATATCCTCACTATTCTACCAAGTTTTTATTTATTTTCATGAGGTGGGTGGTTTGTCAAAATACCGTCATGTATAGGTATGGTGGTATGTTCTCTTAAATATGCATGTATGTATATTTGTCTCAGAATGCAACGCCATGTGCATATTAAATAAACAGTGAAGCAGTCGAAACATACATGTTGTCGGTCTATAACACACATATTTATGTGGCATGTAATCCTCACTGGCAGATGGCAGCAATATACACGACTAAATCGCGATAGCACTCAAAGTATTTCACCAACCACATTCAAAATACCAATTGGATCCAATCAATAATGTGCGCATTTGGTGATAAGTTGCGTAACCTAATTGAAAATTCGTCAGCCAACCCATGCGCGTAAATAACCTGTCAATAAAATCTGGATTATTTGTTTTTTTGAGTAAGCCATTTAGATGAGCTGATCATCGTATTCTCTGTAACGCCGTAACAAAGTTTTACGGATTTTTCAATTTCTTTGCTTCTAAATTGCGTATCGATTCACATCAGCGATACTATAGGATTGAAAACAAAATTAAGTTTTGGTGAATTTACAAGAATCGTGAATAAACATATTTTGAACTGGAGTCTATTCAACTATATATAAATAAGAACCGAATAGTCATTGACATTACAACTTATTTCCAATTTCCATTTCTGTGCAGTTTATCTTAATTCTAGTATTACTTTTTAATACACACACATTTTTAAGTGTTCTACGGGATATCGTTTCTTGATTTGTTAAGCGAGTTTAAAATGGTCCAAACTATGGACACACAATTACTTCTTCCTGCTTCCTCGTGGGAAGATGACAATAGACATACCATGTTGTCACGATCACCAAGCAACAAACCTTCAATCGTCCTTGACGATGGAAAATGCGTGATGCAAGCCATGAATAACGCTGTTGCTTATCGAAAGGTATGTGGATAATACAAATCAATATTAGGCGAAAATGAGTGGAACTTTCGTCAGATAATTTAAACAATCTGACTTTTGTGATCAAATATAGGGTTCAGATCATATTAGGATGTTTTCACTCTGAAATACATGGCAGTAAATGATAGCTCACATAAAGGCTCTAAAAAAATTGTTTGATTATTCATCGGGTCGATGAGCTTAGACACTCTTGAGTAAAATTTCGTTGGCGATAAAGTACCGATGTGTGAGGTTATTTAGAATTATTTATCATCAAACTAAACTGATTACGGTGACACTCTCGAGATTTTACAGACATCTTCCATTTATTGTAATTGCCATGCTAAATTTAAACAAACGTTTCAGAAAAAGATAACATTTTCTGTATTTCTCGCATACATCAATTTAAATTCTATCAAATTTTTATTTGGTCCATATTGTCTGAAATAGTAGGCTACGTGTTTAGATCAACATATTTCCAAAGTAGCCAATACCAGATTAAGTGATATACTCTCGAGTGTAAGTAACTTTTTTGAATACGATACTTTTTAGCAGTATGACACTAAGTATGTTGGTGGTAAATTTTAAACAGTTTCCGTTGCCTGGATTTGGGAGAAACCCGTTTAAACCACGAACCTTCAGTGGCGTGTTATACTGTAACAGGGAAGGATAGACAGCGAACGCATTATATTTTTCAGATATGTGTTTTAATTTTTAATCTCTTTCATTTTACAGACTGATTGTGAATCGATTGATGAAATATTGAAATATTGCGGCAGTAACCCATCATCGCCTGTCGGTGTGTCAACACCTCGATTAGGAGTGCGAGCTTTGCAATTGGGAGGTGGACTGAACGTTCCTGGTGCTGCTGGAAATGTTCCTTATATGCCGCCTCTTAGATCACCAAGGTTGATATACAGCGAAAAATCTCCAGACAAGGAAGCTGAACAAAACCGATTCAAATTTCCCGCAAAAGCTGGTTCTGAAAAGCGACGCAGACCAAAGAGACGATCACAGCGAACGAATACAACACCCATTTTAGGAAGAGCTGCTAAAAATTGTTTTCTGTTGGGAGCTTTCAATAAAGATTACAGCGTTGAAAGCGTTTCTACTGCGCTTTTGCAAGACGATCAGGAAAGTAGTGAAATGTTCATGTCAACATACACAGTAGTGATCTTAGGAGAGTTGAGTGTAGGAAAGTCTGCATTGTGCAGAAAGTTTTTCCGCTCTGGCATAAAGGCAGACGCTGAAAACAATAAATCAAAGAGAAATGGCGGAACAGTGCCTCAGTACGACGAAGATGAAGATGACGATGAATTTATGGATTCATATATGGAAGAAACACAAGACGATGCAACACCACGATCTGATAGTCGTGAGTTTAAAAAAACATTCATATTTTCGACTAACTATTTTCCATGTTCTTATGCTCTCAGCCATATTACGCTAAAATATCCAGGCTAATTTAATATATATTTCGAACAGAAACCTCTGTATAATATATATTTGTCTGATACCCGATAAATAACAATATCATTGTAAATTTCGATTCTTAATGTAGTGGTTTCAATTGTCAAAAGAGACAATCGACGTGAAGTTAAAAAGATGAATCACATATTTACTTTCAACGGGTTCCTTTCTATATATATATCCATTCGTCATGTTATGATTAGGCACTTTGTATTTGTACATCTTTCGATACCTCTTTTAATTTTCGCATACTCCGATTGATACTGGATTTGTCGATTGATGGTAATGAGAACTAGTTACTAATGCGTTAGCTGGTGGTGTCTTTCAACTTCATTACTGCCAAGAACTGGTCGTGATATCAGTTTCAGAAAATTTATTTGTGGCATTGGTTACACAGATTAATATTATATGTCCTTGGATGTGATTTGACAAAAATAAAATAAAACAAATTGTGAAGTTCGAATAGTACCCGAATATACAGACTAGAAGCGTCTGTTAAAAGCTACATGCAGTATAATGAACTCTGTATGTCGACTAATCAAGTTTATCGTAATTACAAAGGAATATAGATGAACCTTGGCGTAAAACCCAACAGCTACCCTCTACGGAAAATGTCATACTGGTGGGACATTGGTAACTTTAATCCATCTTTATTTAGAACTGTAATCTATTCCAAGATGAAACCATTTACTACCATATATATTTTAATTTGAAAATATTGATATTTTAGATCATATATATGAAAGGCCTGTAACAGTCGATGGTCAGTGTACAAGGATACGGATTTTGGACATAAACGCCGAGGTAATAATCAATCAGAATTGATTAGATATATTAATCCATTCCATTGGTGGATAGGCAGTGATGGGTTACAATTTCGCTGATCAACAATTATCCTAAAACATGTAGCAAAATCCCGTACTTCACCACTCAAAATCCGACAAAACGCCAAATTATTCTTATGCCTTCCCACGACCAACTCTCCAGTTCAATTTTCACTTTCGCACCAAACCTTGTCTGGCCATGCATAATGCATAAGGTATTCATCGTTTTGTTCGTAATACATTGTAATTTTATTGAATAAGCCAGAAGAAATAATAAACAGAATTATGATCGAACGTTTCTATCTCATGGGAGTATTTAATTAAATATGTTTACGTGTGTACTGCTGCTAAAACTTCAGCAATATAAGCTGATATTTTCTTGCAATTGCATTGTTCTGGCAGACTACCCAATTTAAAATTTAAAATGTTCAATATCATTCTGCTTCATAACAAACAAATAGAATTGAAATAAATCTTTCGTTTGCTCAGCCGCCTATATTTAGTTGTTTTACATGTGAAGTACATGTATTGAAATGTTCATATATGGGTGCTCCCGTAGTATTCGTACCAAGATGGCGCACAACCTGAACACAGTATGTGTACCAGGTTAGGGTTAGCAGGTTGTGCGCCATCTTGGTACGAATACAACGGGAGCGCCTATATATGGTCACACATAAGCAAAAATTTGAACTACATTTCTTATTACTTTTACTCTACTCACTTGTCTTGAAATTCAATCATGTACTGCATGTAATTCCTTTGTGTATTCCCCTGTTGAAGACAGTAATCTGATAGACCAAGAGGCGATAACCGGATTAGGGGAAAAGGCAGCTGACCGACCGTGAAAACACCGGGTCAAATCATCCCACTCCTTCTATCTCGTAAGGTTTAGTTAATTAAAAGTCTATATATAGTGAAATGAATGTGAGCCAATTGTAATGTATACGATGGTACCAGAATGTCAAATTTTATACCAACTTAAAATAAATGTCTCAGAGAACCTAATTTACATACATCACTTACTTTTATGGATTTAGATTTGCAAAAAGTATTGTGTCGTTCTAACGACCAATAAAGCATTTGCTTGTCAATCTATAGAACTAATCTAGTGATCTATTTTACTATTTCTTATTTTGTTGTAATGAGCTCGAATTGTTTGGCTTTACAGAAACACAGAATGGAATGCGAAGATGTTGGAGATTTCGAACCTTATTTACACACTGGAGATGCCTACATTTTGGCGTACGCAGTAACAGGTAACATTTACAAGAAACTGATATTCGCACTTTTGTAAAAAAAATTACGGATATCGGTGAAAGGAAGGTATACTAAAACGCTTTTCTCTACAAAAGCGTTTTTTCTTGTATAGACCGCAAATAATTGGACGTGAAGTGTACATATCCATCGGTTCGTTTACTATGTTGTTGTTGTTTTTATTCTGGTGTGTTTTCTTCTTCTTATCGTTGTGAAAAAAAAATCGCTTTCCTGCTTAATTATCGGCTTTGAAATTTTATGGTTAAAAAACTATAGTGGATTAGTGGTTACAGATTGTAGTTTTTGCTAGAAGGCTATTACTTTTATTTATTCCAAAAATTTCTGTTGGCTCTATGGAATTCGTTTTTGTGTGCCACGACGTCATCAAATATTGCGCATTTCGTGGCGGTTCCGTGCTCGCGTAAACTTCTTTCTATGACCACCGCACGCACAGTAAATTATATGAAGTGCTGTATCTCCTCCAATTATTTTGATCGTTGTGGAGTAAGCACGTTTAATTTTCAGTTTATTTGACATTGTCATAATTTCTGAATTCTTATTTTTTAGATAAAGGGACATTTAAAACAGTTTCCCAAATCTTATCTCGCATGTCACAATTTCATGCTGAAAGAATGTCTTCTCTGCCAGTGATAATTGCCGGTAACAAATGTGATTTAGTGCGCAGAAGACAAGTCGCCACAACAGGTATGTTATATTGCTCTGATATTTAAATTCTACCAAAAACGCATTGACTGTAAAATAGTACACACAATAAACTAGTTTATTCAATGTCGTCGAGTGAGTGAATTGGCACGCGCGGGGTCAGAGGTCACAACACTATATGGTGATGATAAATATAAACATAATTCATTTATCTTGATATTGAGAGATGTTTTTCGTGCATATTTAATCCAAAAATATCACATAGAGATGATTTGTAAAAGCCACATCGTAAGCATACAGCAATACGCAAGCCGCAAACTTAGTATATATTGAATGATTGTAAACCAGCGAAATACCACATGAAACGATAGTGCTTTGCGGGTAACTATAGCAATACTTGTGATATCACCAGACGTCTTATATAGCTTACCCATTTTCTTGTAATCCTGCCATCATATTTGTTACAAGAATGTACAAGTTATCATTGATATTTTTAACAGATGGCGTAAGGCTTGCTGCAAGGCACGGAGCCAAGTTTATTGAAACGTCGGCATCACTGAATCAAAACGTTTCAAAGCTATTTGAAGGAGTTATTCAACAAATTCGTTTGCGTCAGTGTACTGGCGAAGACGGCGAAGAAGAAGTTCCATTGACAGACATGAGGTGAGCCAGCTAATATAATTACATCTTTGACGGTTCACACCTCTTATATATCAACATAATGAAGGATCTTCAGATACAAACCATGGCTGCGATACGTCTTGCTGATATTTTCTGGATAACACTAGATTAGGAATTTAAAATTCGTAGAAAGTTTACTTTGTAGTTGAGATATCTAAACCTGTGTTACACTACTTTTCCTGCAATCAATATAAAATAATCGCCAGATACCGTTCTTTTTCATTTCAGTGCAAAGAAACCACTATCCCACTCGCTGAGTGACGACAGCGAACGTCAGAGACGATGTACGCCACCAACAATGGCATCTCTCGGATTACCTGGTGGCGTCGCCAGTGGAACACAGACTCGCCGCAAATCTTTAGACGCACTGCGCAATAGTCGACTTGACTTTTCAGCGTCATCCGCTCAACCGGAAACCAGTGGTTTATCTACTGGAGCTTCGAACGAAACATCAGGTTATACGAAGCGACTAAGTCGATGCTTATCAAAAATCTTACATCGCAGAGATAAAGGCGAAAAAGCTCGTAAAAGCAAATCATGCCAGGACCTGTCAGTGCTATAAATTGTTTTACCAATTTATTAAATGTTGTTTCATTTTGATGATTTTTTATGAGATTCAACTACTACTTTTGTAGTTGGTCATGGAAGTTTCCCATAGCTAGCCGGGCATAGCTATATTGAGTGTCAAGTACCATTTCACGAACGAACTGGTTTTCCACCTACATCCTAACTTGTTCATATTATCTATTTTCTCGTTCTTGAATCAAATAGAAATTGATTTCAGTATATATTAGGTCCAATTAAATAATGTAGTTCTTTGTGATGCATTTCACACATTTTTCCCAACAATGCAGCAGTCGCTTGGATATAAGTTAAGTTGGAATGCTGCTGAATTTTGAGTATGACTACCTAATTTCGAATTACTCAGGAAAACGGTGTGGTAAAGGTTTGAATAACAAACTGAGTAACCCAGTGATAGATCTTTCGCTTAAGACTGCAACTGTGCCACCGCAACCTAATATGATTTTAGTTAGTTTTTATTTTGCATTCGTTGCCGAAAGATCACATATTCAAATATCTACCCTGATGATTCATGGTTAGTTTAATTGCGGGACAAAAATAAAACTCCATATAAAATGAAATGCATATTATAGGGACATTTGTATATATTATTACCGACACCTGTACATACTGGGATAACCAAATGTTTAATCTTAGCACATTTCTATTTGATAATTTTTTCTGTATATAAAATTGTCTACCAACGTACCATAAAACCAATAAAACTTGACCCGAATTGGTATGTGTTCTTTTTGCAATTCAACTACTTTCCGGGGCAGATATTATTAGTTTTCGCGAAACCCAATATTGAATATGTGGAAGTATCTATTGCTTACTACTCGAATATCTAAAAACTGTGGTCGTGCACCCTATTGTTAAGCTGGTTGCCTTACAAGAAAGCTATTGCCTCAAATGCTGTAGAAAGCACAAAATTGTTAAGTATATACTATTTTCTCACTGAGTAAATTTTACATCGCATGGACAATAACTGGTTTAGTTACGCTGAAAATAGGGTAATTTCATTCGAACGTAGGCTCTTTGGCAGTAGTCACAAGACATATGTGTCTATATATTTGGGCTCGATTCCCATTTCTGTGTTAGACCTGGTACTAGCTGAATAAAATAAACCATACATGAATACAATTAACCACTTTTAGTAACATGATTTGAATGGACGCAAAAAGTAAACAAACCGAATGTACAATCAAAGTATGTGATTCGTACGCTTAATTTAAAGATGCGTCGTAATTGATTTCTTTCGTTCTCGATTATTAATCCCATCACTCACTCCGCTAACGCTGACTGAGAAGATTATCTCACAACGCACCATACTAATCATAATCTAATATCTCACTAAGTATAATAACTTTGTTAAATTGACCCAGGTCGTATGTGACGCTAATTGATCTATTGTCGCTCACAATTAATTTATTCAAATAAATAATTTGTTTGTGCTAAACTGATACGGTGGTATCCTGTGGCTGTTCACCTTATTCGACAAATTGAGGAAAAGCAATATTGTTTATTTCACTGGTCTTAGAGATATATTTGTTATCATACCCGATTTTCGGGCATCGCTTGGTAATTTTTCGACTACCACATTAGGGACAAAATTTTCAGCAATGACAAATTTTCATTCTTCTTGCTCGTCGCAATGAACAGCCTTACAAAATTGCATCGCTCAAATTATAGTTCTTGGTGTTTAAGTTGATTTAAAACTGCACTCGATAATGAGCTCTTCTTTCAATTTAAAAAGAATATTGTGTAACAGCATTTTTACAGTTATTTTTGACATTCAAATTTACATCATTTAATTACTTCAACAGTGTTTGATATAAAGAAAGTGCACAAACGTGAACATTACAAAAGTTTTTATCATTTATATAAATATTCACTTATTGAAGATCGTCATGATAATGGAATGAAATAAAATCATCTATTTATACAAAGGCTTTTATTATAAAACAGCAAACAGCTATTGCTTTTTCCTCGTGGTGACAGTAGTGAGCCAGTTTCGTAGAGAAGTTTCACAGTATCAAGACCGCTGAAGCGACTTGACATCCTCTAACTCTCGGACTTCGACAAAAACGACAAACCTCTGAAGATTGAAAAATAACAAATTATTCCAGCATTTCGAAATTTTAATATCACTACTGAAATTCACTGGTTAAATTGAACAATATTTTGGAATAACGATACATTTTATGCTAGAGTGCAGAGATGGCGAACCACTGACCCGTTGATCACAAAGTGCTGGTGACCCGCCAAGGTACGAATTAATGAAAGAAGCATACAACCATCACTTGATGAAGATTGATATTAAAACCGTATTTTTTAAAATTCAATCTAACAATAAGATAATTACTTTATTATACCGATATTGATGCGCTACAATGTCTGTGACATAACAATTTGTTGTGGGAATAGTTTTTTGTCCAAATCGCCATTTGCATAGCCTCTCTAGCATATTAGGCTGGTCTATTTGACAACAGGTTTGATTGATAGGGTGGCTGCACAGGACGAGCAAGTGCAATGCCTATGTAAAGATTTGTTCTTCAAAACGTGTACCACGGTGTTAGTGTTAAAAGTATAGCAGAAGCAGAACTAAGGAAGAAAAACGGCGAGACATATGCGAACCAGGATGGTAGTGACTTCAATGCCGCTAAAACTGATCAAAAATTACTATTGTTTCAGAGTGATATTCCTTTCCAAACTCTTATGCAACCACGAAAAGATTTGCCATAGCAGTGAAACGTATTTGGGTAATTCATATATGCATGCGAAGTCATGTTTTCGTACACAATTTACATAAAAGCGAGTACCTGATATCGCATCAGTCATTATATGAATGCTGCATGTTTAAATCTCTCTTAAATCTCTAAACAAGACCATCTCCAGGGTTATAAGACTCACGAGGAAGATACGCCATAAAGTTTCCAATTTACTATATATCTATGACTCACAGTCTTTTTTCCACAAGAAAAATACAATTTTTGACCCATTTCTTCAAAAAGATTCGCCATCCCTGCTATAGTGTATCCAATTGATTAAATTTTACACTAATTTTATAGAATTATAAAATTTCTAACCTGGTCGTGACACATTGTCACAGTTTCTGACATATCTCTTTCGCAACACATTATATCTGCAATATTTAGTGCAGTCGACAACAACAACCTTGTGATTTTTAGGTTTGCTGGGTGATGCTTGGTCGTGCAAGTTTTGTGATATTTTCCCTTTAAAATAAAAATTTTTTTTATTGAAAATATCACACAGGGGTGTGTATACATTTGCATGTAGACATTCGGCCGTTTAATATTATAACATTTTTAATATGTTATGTATTAACACTTTTATATATTTTGGAATGTTCAACAATCGTTTTGCAGAAGAATAAAATGAATGGTCGCAAAGTTTGAAGCGCGATTGAAAAAATTATATTAAAATGAATACCTTTTTGTACAACTTCGCTAGCAGCGATTGTAATCAGTACGGCAATGCATACAAGAAATAAGGTCTTCATATTTTCTTAAAAATTGCGTAAAGAGCTACTTTCAAACGTTTCTTCAAAATTCTTCGTTCGATTACTGATCTTTCTGTTTGGCGATTTCGACAACAGATTACGCTTTTATATAATTTCTCAATTACAAAATTGGATCACCATTCCCGCAGTAGACGGTATCTTCTAAACAAATATGTAACTCGCTTTTAATGGATATCATAGTTGCTCCGTGATTCGAACCAGACAGTAGGAGTTAATACTTTGAGAGAAATGAATTTCGTTTTCGACCTTCGGGCTACTTTCGTGTAGTGATAATTCAGGTTGTAATAGTTATATCTGACTGACAAAACGAAGTTTTTATAAAATATAACCCACAAGGTAATCCGACTTTGCGGCCAACAAATGTAATACTTTTCGTATAACCAAAAAAGGTAATGGTAATACATTACCTCATATATATATGCTTTATTTGTTCATTAAATTGAGAAAATAGATTAGTAAAAAAATAGGTTTTTGAGATACTAAGAAATATGATTTCATACACCTATATTTATCTACTTAACTAAGTCTAGAATATATTATTAAATTTGATGCGGTCATTTTTATGAGCGTCAAGAATTGTAGCCTACAAAATTTATGGGTTTATTTGAGGGGTATCTGACCTCAGTCTTCCACTTGAAGAAAGACAATTTTTATTAAAATTATTTTATTGTCGAACAACAATTGTGATATTTCGCTGCCCCAATACTTCAGTCGGCATTAGGTTTATGTTTTGCCGAATTACGTCACATTTTGTTGCTTATTTGTGGCTAATCCTCATTGAGTCACTATTATAATCGTCACAAAGTTTATACAGATGAACACTTTTCTTATTTACTTTTGTGTAAAATATAATTCAAACAACAAATGTTTTTGTATGAATGCATTATGACAGCGGTTTCCAAACTATGGGTTGCGACCCACTGGTGGGTCGCAAAAAGAATCTTAGTGGGTCGTGAAAAGATGTAGAAAGCTTTGATTAATTATACTGGTAATTATACTGATCGGTGGCGACTCAAATACGTAAACCTTGAAAAAAACCAAAAGAAATTAAATTGAATTTAAATTCTAGTCTGTGAAAGTTTTCTTTTTAGGATCTTTTTAGGACCATGTGGTTTTTTTACGCATAGCAGTTTTGTACACTGTGCAGCACTTGTTACCGTGTTTCCCCGAAATTTAGACAGGTTTAGATTTATTTTCTTTTGAAGAATAACACTATGTTTTTTTTTGTTTTGGAAGAGGTCTTTTGTGTTCATTTATCAAAAATATATTTACATTGTAGAAAATCACAAGATTTTTTAATGAACATTATATAAAAACCGACATTCATTGTTTTTATTTGTATTTCTTATACAAAAATCAAGTGACAAATATCAAAATCGTGATTGTGACATCACACAATCTTGAATAGTGGTGTAATCTTCACCTTACCTCACGTCATTGAACCATTCCTCTCCCACACATTTTAAATTTATTTCAGGGTAGGGTTTAATTAAAATCATTTTTAAAATTCAAATTAGGTTTTAGTTCCAGGCCAAGTCTTATTTTCGAGAAAACACGGTAGTTGTGCGATGATCAGCCATTGCTGTGTTCTGTAGTATGTCATAAAAAGTTAAGTGGGTCGCCATAAGCTGTGGTAATAAATAGTGGGTCCCAACTCTAAAAAGTTTGGGAACCACTGCACTATGGTGTACGATTTCTTATAATTTCACTATATTACAATTTCATAGGTGGTATTATGAGCATTGCACATTTAATGAAATACCCGTAATAGCACTTAAGAACTGCTTGAAATTGTTTTTGTAAATATTCTACTAAACTATATATGTGCAAATATTCTGGTTTGAACAAGTCAATTCTGGTTTTAACAACACATTGTGCTCTATATTCGGACATTTCTGTGGCCAATCGAAAAACGACTGGCTCACTTACTATACAGTGCTTAAAATTGTTGTCGACATCTGATAAAATTGTTTCAGTTCTTAAACCGATTCACACTAGATGGCGTGAGATATACACAATTAATGAATGTATTGTTAAAGACAAATAATTCTAACAATTTCTTCGCATTAAGGTTGATCAAATTTGAACCCCTTTAATTTCAAGTAGCTTTTTTACCATATTTCATAATTTATGAATTTTATCATCTTCAGCATTTGAATACGTTTGACTAGGTTCTAATTTACCCAATGATATTCTTTCAAAATCTTTAGATTCTCCTTAGTCAGTCTTCAGTATATATTTAAGTCATTGAAAAAAAATCAAACAAAATAATATATTGCTTTATATCTGAGAACATAACAATATATATATATATATATATATATATCTTATTTCAATTTTGTTATGAGTAGTTTGTAAAATAATACGTTGGATATCGATATTCATTTTAAATGACACTTCTATACTATACTTTTTTACTATGAAATCTTTGGATAGTCTTCAGGTCCACAAATAGTCAAAATTCTGGTATAACACATTCATAGAATGCTTAAACTTTTATTGCTATTGACATTAATCATGATTTAAAAGCTATATAAAGCAATATAATGAACAATCAAATAATAATTTGCATAATACTTGATACAAGGCAAAAATCGCCATTGCATCAATGAAAAAATCTTTACAGATTTGTAGGTGTATCGAACAGCAACCGATGGCATGAGTGACGTCATTGCCTTTGGCATTGTTCGCAAATCCTTTAAGACACACGCAAATCTCTAATGAATGCATTGCCCTGTACATATTTATTTCGCCTGAAAACACCTTATTACGTTGAGCCTTCTGGTATACTCACGAAATCCCCTGGTTAGTTTAAGAGGGATTTGTAAAATATAATGTTATTCGTAGCCCCACAACATTTTCTGAAGTATTTCAGTTGAAAGTATCCGTGCTAGAATTATACCGTTGAAATATTTCAATTCACATTCTTCTGAATTCAACCACAACATCATTTAGTTACACAAATGAAAATTGCTAAATCTCCGACAATCTTGATTCTGTCAATTTATCAACAAATCACACTGTAAAATAATTTCACTTTCAATTGTTTGGAAACGTTTCATCAAAATTTTCCTTTGAGCCACTGTTAATTTGCCTAATGTTATATTTTACTTTTCTAGTGAAAAATCCATACGACTGAACGTGTCTTGTCGAAATTATTTATTCTTCGTTGATGGTTTCATATATAAACCGCAGGCAGTCAAGGTATTTCGAGACGTTTTGCTGTTTTGAATTTGTAAAATTTTCTAACAGATAAGATATTTATCATTTTTTCATTAAGATATGAAACTAATACCTAACTCATGTATAAGATTACGTGATACGTGAGAGAGTAATAGTTTTCTGTAATGGATTTGGTTTAAAGCCTGTCGTGTCGAATTCATATAACACTGTTGAAGAAGTCAGTAATTTTTCTGTTGCGTTTCGATCATTGGCATACAGTTACAATCTTGGTACTTTAAATCATCGTCTAACTCATTCAGACGGAACAAAAATCGAGACAAAAAATCTGAATTTACTGATATGCTAAGTGAAAGTAGTAGGTAAAAATACTAGTTTATTATATAATGACTGATCGTCCAATTAGAGTGAATGGCAGTGCAAAGTTATTGAAATTCGTTATCACAGACTCGTATTTTCAAGCCCAAACTATCTACTCAAATAGACCTGCGCGGTCTGTGAGGACAAATTAATTGAAAAACTGAGTATCTGAACCGCTTTGAACCAGCATTCAAATAATGAGTGGTTCGTCGAAAATGGATGTATCAATGTTTTAAATTTATTGCAAAAGGTGATTTCCTATTTCGTAGTTAAGAAAGGCTACCGCTAACGAGAAATGACCATTTAAATGTCGTGTGTTGGCTATTGCTCAAATCTGCATTTGACTATATAGTCAGATACATTAATTTGTCAGTATACTTTATTATTCGAAAATAATTAGTTTAGTTATTCCATGTTTTCTCAGTTTGACGTGACCGGATGTAACTTGTATTTCGATTTACTGAATACCGTTTTTAACGATTTAGAAATGTAAAAAATGTTACCATATCATCAGTATATACGAACAAGAACCATGGATGGTAATACAATCAAACTTGATAGGTACCAAAATTAATCAGTCACTGATTTTATAGTCTTTAACAAGCCCCTGTAGATCAGATAGACATTTTAAATTCATCGACTTTAGCACAATTTCCAGGAAAAAAAGTTTCGTAATTAGATTTTGTTAATTTTTGACGCGCTATCATTAGGTAGTCTACAGCGTAATATTACAAATTCTTTTGACGCGATTTACATAGCTTTGATTGTAATGACTTCTAGTAATTATTACCTTATAATTTCAATATTTTGTTGGTGGGCACGAACGAGATTATTCACTGGCTAATTTTAGTCGGGGATAAGAAAGCCCCAACAATGTGATCGTAGTTCTAAAACCGGGAAACAAAACCTTGAAACAAATTAAAGCATAAAAATATATTTTATGTTTATCTCTAAACAACGCTTATTTTGAAAGTTATATTGATTAAGAATAGCATAACTTTGTGCTTGTTGTTATTATTTAATCTTATCTAAATGTTCACACCGCAAAACATTACGTGACTGCAAATGCGAATTGAAGATCTGCATCTGAAATTTTATGTCAAAACAGACTGAAAAGATATAATCTCTATTATTAAGTACTTTGAAACGCTATTGAAATAGAAATATAGAAGTGTTACGTGACTGTCAACAGATACCGTGCTATTTTGGCAGGTAATATTGATTGTAAAGCCACTCTTGTACAACTCATAACACACAAAATATAATGCCGCCAAATTTTTCATCATGTTATTCTGGTGGCTTGATGGCCAACTAGCCGTACTTAAAGAGAATTGATAGCGAGTAACATCAACAATTCACAGCTCGGTTTACCGTTAAAACACCACTTTTTTACAATGAAGTCCAGTTTATTCCCTTTTCTCCATACCGGGGATATCACAATCAAATGTTTGAACCAACATTCCGCATGGCTGGTCAGTGCTAAGAACTATCATAAAGGGAAATTTCATAGGAATGCAATACTGGCGTAGATAACATAATACCATGTACAATACAAAATAAAACAATTACAGCTTCTGTTGTAAAATTCCCCATTTGCTGCATCATTTAGGAAATTTGATTCCCTAAGCAAGAACTCACCACTTCAGAGCGATCAAACTATTTTGTGTATATATAAAAAAAGTTGTTAGCAATTTTTACAACGGAAGCTAATCATTATTATGCACCCACTATGCTACGCGAAATATCATAATTTTTTTTATAGTTTAATGGATAAATGTACGGTTCAAATTTTCCAATATTGTTCTACTTACGATTGCAATTTTATTTTATATATGAAAGAAACAGAAACATTACCTCGAAACTTCACGACTCCCTTTCATTTGGTAATTTCAGAATATCTCATATCAGTTGCATGGAATGCTAATGAAACAACAAATGTGCTTATTACATTGATATTTTTATCATAATTACAAAATGTATTATTATGCAGCAGCGAATATATATTTGATAAGTATGTTTGTGGTTGTTTTGAGATTATTTGCAATGTAACAATTATCTTAACCACGATCTATGGTCTGTCAATATTTGATATTCTGTATAATAAGTCCATTAATTTCAGAATGATGAAAAACATAAAGAATCTAAATTCAAGCTTCTTCTATATTGGGTTAATAAGTTTTCATACAATCGCAGCATTTACGAACAATTAATGAGTAATTTTAGGAATTTTATGTTGGGGCATATAATTCAACTCATATCATATGGAAAAAATGAAACAACATAACTCATTTACCATATAGGTGGATTTTTACGTTGCAAAATGTCCATTCATTGAATATGTAATAGGCAAGTTTGTGTTATGTGATATTACAAACTGTTATATATAAAATATATATCTTCCACTACTTTTTTACTAATATTTTCAACGATGTGTGAATAGTTTCAAAAGTATTTCAATAATATTTACCGTCACATGTTTACCGAAAATCTAGATCAGTGTAGATGATAACTTCAGATAAACGTCACATTATTCAATTTATGCAACAATAAAAATTTTTTATGATATTTTTTATCGTGAAATAAAATTAATATTCACACATAAAAGAAATTAAATATAGATCGGCGCTAGAAGATAATAACGCAGATATTGTGTGGTACTTTAAAGAATGTAGTATGTCTAAGTATATTGAATAATCTACATACCAAAGACTTACATAATTTCAAATCCTTAAATCTAGAAATTATAAGTTCAAAGTGATGAAATTGTTACTGATTTTAAAAATGAAATAAATATATCAAATACATGTCAAAAATCAGAAGAATTTTGAAAATTTTCATCCGGAATCATTTTTAACATAAATTGTATTAGGATTGTATTAGATCTTTGCATTTTTAGCTAATTCCTTGACATCTAACTGAATACCGAGTTGGACAAAAGTTGGGCCAATGATTCTTCCAAATTTTCTTTATTGCCTGCTTCGTTTGCGTGACATCCTGACACTAAAACCTTTCACATCGTCATATATTATAAATCACATCGTCAATGCAAGAAAATGAAGTTTAATGTACATCAAAATATATATACAAATATATGAAACATGTTTGCATCTTGTTATATACAGTGGAAACAAAATAGAACTCTGCATTTTTTTCTGTAAAATGAAGCAAATGAACATATTCTTTAGCTGATGTTTATATTAAAACGAACAGAAATATTTAAAAATGACTTTCAGACATAAAGTGAATTGAAGAGATGTTTAATTAAAAATAAGAATTTAATTCTTCAATATTGGTTCAGCGATTTTAATAAAAATCATAATAAATCGCAATTTCAAATCATAAGTATATTTGACACAATAGAAGAAATTAAACGTCATCACAAATAAATCACGTTCAAATAGTTTTTGTGATCGTCGTAACTATTGGAATTTTTTCGGAAAGATTTCTTTTTTGTTTCATCCAACAAGCGATCCTCCCTTGCAAACGTGTTTGCGACAACTGTAGCAGAAGCTGATTTTTTCTTTAAAATCTTTGAGACCTGAAAAAAATATATATAATTATAACATAGATCGTTTGGAAAATCTCGCTTTCAAAAATTAATTTTCAAGGTGATTTATAGTTTAATGATACAATACAATCAGCTTAAAAAGTTATTTAATTTTATAGCTTTTTTTAATTTTTTGACATATATATCCAAATTACTCTCACAAATTGTAACTTTTATATGGAAAATTTTTTATAACCAATAAAGAATACTATTCACCGACCTTTCACAAACTTCAATTTCTTCACAGCTTTTGAACAACTCATTTTATAATCAGTTTTGTTTTTGCTCAATTTGCAGGCGTTTTTCCAATTTCCACAACTAGTTGCAAATTTCGAAAATTTTGCTTGCTTTTGATTGGTCATGGCCGTTGTTTCAATATTGTTTGTCCCCGTTCCGTTTACCGTGCTGCTCTCAAGCTCATTTGACAAGGTAGCCGCTGAACCTGAACAAAATGTAAATAAACATTTTATTAAAATATTTATTTGATAATTTATAAGATAAATTAAAAAAAGTTTGACCATTACATTAAAGCCGATTTGAATTTATTTTAAAACATTTTCATTTAAATTTAAAAAATGCAAAAGAACAGACTTACCGGTGTAGGACATAGCAGCAATGCAAGCAAGCACAAGACTGACGGTCATCATGTTTGAAAAACTTGACATTTTCTCCACTTGAAATTGAAACAAATCGTTTTTGTAACTAAATTATTTTATTCCACTAGAAAAATATTAATATTTTAAATTTCTTAGCAACTTTTCACCGCTCAACTTCAACCGCTTCAATTCAGCGATATTATGATTTGTTCCAAAATTTTGCAACATATTATTGTAGGAATAATATTTTTCTGTCTGAAAAGTGTATCTGTAATAAATTATTGTAGGCTAAATTGAGTCGGTTGTACTTGGCAAAAATTCAGTTGACTTTAGTCGCTTGATGACAGACGCTGCTTGCAGACTGTTGCTGTTGAATGATTTCATTCTCTCTTATATAAACTTTGGGAAAGCGTTTTCTCTCAAATTCACGGGGAAGTTTTTTACGTAACCGGAAACAAGTGCAGTTAACAACTGCTTTCGGTTTCGGAGGGTATTCCTCATGTTATTCTTATACTAAAAAGCCGTGTGTTTTTGACAAACGTTATGTTACTCAAATTTTACCATACATTACCAAGTGTTGTTATTTGCAAAGCAGTTCAAGGAATTTACTAAAAATAAACTTGTGATTGCCTAATATGGCGCATATCACACGATATGTAGGGAACTATATGGATACAACATATTGTTTCATTTTGCAAAATTTGAATTTTTCAGCTTAATTGCAAATTTGACCAAGTTTTTAAAGATGTCTCCATATTGAACTATATTTAATAACTTGAACTTGAGTATTATTTGGGTATGTAAATTTTTAACTCAAGTTATCGTTTATCTAAAATTGTTTATTGTTGTAAATTGTTAACGTAAACGTAATCAACTCTTTATTTGTCTGAACATTTATAAATGCGTGTTTTGGATATATATTCAACCCTTCTATACTTTATGGTGCTGAATAATTTAGCGGTTTATTATCGTACAAATTTGTTATATATATTTACATAGACTTACAACGTAACATATAAACGCGTTTTCTTGTCATATCGCCGTTGAATTTATTAAAACCCAACAAAACCAAGTCCCAAAACTCCAGAATAAAATGTTATCTATCTCGCTTTATAGTCTTATCGGTAACAAATCTCGTTTACTACAAATTTGAATGACTATTAATAGCTTTATTATTATATACATCTGTAGTAAACTTATTTGACCGAATGCTTATTTTTGGCGCAATGCCTATTAAGATCAACAAATTGTAATTTTTTGAATTCTATAGACCACGTTTATGCAAATTAATCTTGCACACGGTTTTATTCTGTTTAACATTATACAATATCGTTTTTGCCATACCTTGCTGTGGCAAAAAATATTGGTATATTAGAATCATAACAGTTGCAAACATTAAAACCCAGAACTGGGATGAATGATGGAATAACTTTGTATAATTTCAGTTTTAGTAAGGATTATTAAAATACTAATTGGCATACTTACATTGACATTGTGATATTTATATATCATATGTTGTAAAGTTTGTTTGACAAATTAAAAAGTTCAAGTATAGATTGCTATCTTGAATCATTGTTGTCATATTTTTTTGCATCTAGTCTTGAAAGCATTCGTCTAAAAACGCTTCGACATTATGATGGCACTATATTATATGACATGATTGAAGCACTTTTACATCCAGCAAGGCCAAGAAAGGAGTAAGCGAGTGTTTAAACTCTCCCTAGGTTCTCCACCTTGTAGAAGTGCTTTATTTAACGGGAAATATGAGAATAAAATTTGGTAACGAAAAATCTATTTGAAATCAGTTTCGGCAGCTTTTATTTAATTTACCTGATTTATTTGAAAGTACTAGCGTACACTATTTCTTACAACCTATACATATCCCATAAACCAAAGAATATCCCAGGGGTAATCGAAACAGTTTTTTATTGTTGAATCCCCGTGATATCCAGGTATACAAATCTCTCGTCTGCAGTAGAAAAGTACCTTGTGCGGATTACTTCATGTGGTATATACCACATAGAAAAAACTTGTTGTTTAAAGTTCCTAAGGATTTGGGGGCGTTCACTTGGGGCCTTTAATCCCACGCTTGAACCTAAATAAAATGTGGGGAGTTTTCTGAAGGAATTTATTCTCAATGATAAGTCAAAAAAATGCTTCGAAAAGCGTGTAGTAATGATGTTCGTGAATTAGACACACAATTTAAACTTATCAAGTACAAATGCAAATGATAATTAATACATGCTATTCGAAGACGAAATATTTCGGTCATGGCATGTCCCGTTCATTGACGAAATTTAACTATTTTGTCCAGAACAAAACTTATCTTGCCGTTATAAAAAAAAGCCAAACGTTTATATAAACATTACACAAATAGAAAGTTTGAAATGAATTTTGACGTATGTGTTTACATTTTACAATGCATACCATGGGGATATTCAGAGGTTTATTTAGTTAGCATGTAGTTTTTCACCTACTTCAATATTTGAATTGGTGTATTTCAGGTCAACCCCAGTACTGAGATCTTTGTAGGCATATTCAAGTATTGCTGTAATACTGCAATAACTGTCAGATGTTACGCAAACCAAAACCAGTCAAATTTTTCCAAACTCAGCAGATGTGAATTATATTGCAACTTATTATTAAAAATAACTTTCACAGCATTGCGTTCCATGACACTCAGCTATCTCACGACTTGTTTTTAACATGTAATTACGCATTCCATGAGGCAATAAAAATATCACTCATCAGGATGCGCGTATGTGCGATAGAATTTGATATAAATATAGTAAGCAAATACATAAGGATGAAAACTTGCATTACCTTTCATGGTTAAATATTTATATAACTATATAAGTTGTCGTCAATTCTCCTTTGCCAAGCAATTATTATTTTCAATATATTCAAATTAGGTTGAAGTCAAATTTGATATTTATTATACGATTTTGCACGTCAATATTGAAATCGGTCAAATTTAATTGTTTCAATTAACACCGAAATGAACAATTCAGCCAATATTACAATTTGAAAAGATTTTTTAACAGTCATTACGAATTTATAGTATGAATAAAATAAATTATTTATGGTATTGAGTATTTATATATCATTTTAAATGTTCAGAGAAGAAAAATAGTAAGTTACGCCATTATTAATGAAGTGCGCAGTTTCAACAGTTTTTGCCAGACTTTATGGGGTAAACTTTACCTGGGACGAGAAAAAAAATAATTCCGCGTGGATGGAAATTGTTGAAGCGAAACATGACATTTTTAAACGACTTCGCATCAGTAAGAATAAGGCCATAATTGCTATTTACATTCCATTATTATGTCCTATGGGTTGAATTATCAACCATCTATATATCTTGCAGTTTAACATCTAAACAGTCTCATTCTAAATTTCAATTTTTTGGGAAAATGCCAATTTGAATTAAACCATAGATTGAAAACACATTTCCCATCGGAATTTACGTGAAAACCAAAAACATTTGTTTGCCTCAATGGTTTCATGCGATATTCATGGTTTCTATAGCTCTTATGTCACAATTGTGAATTTTCCGTATTGCGTGACAAATCTCAAGTTGCACTTGAATGTCATGATTAATTATTATTAAGTTGTTTTCAGCTGATCTAATAAATTATGTTATAAATAAATTATGAGCTAACAAAACTGAAACTGAAAAGTTATTACCTAATTGATGTCAATTTCATCAATACCTAGTGAAAACTGTACTTGAAACTGTAAATATATGAAACCTCTTAAAATCAATGATTTATTGCTCAAGTTTAGATTTATTCATGATGTAAATCACCCATGCATCAATTTGATTAGTTACAATGATAATCACGTTTATATAAATTAAGTTGATGTTATATGAAACAAATATTATTAAACATTCCGTTATAAAAAATCACATAATTGGACTTTATGATTAATAATATCTTCCCCACGTTTTTTAATCACTACATATCATTTAAACCAATAAAGCAACTATAAATTTAATTGAGTTTATCTCTATATAGTTATAAACTGTCATGACATGTGCAAAAATATTCCTGATATCATTCTCATTCAATTCGAAAATATTTTCTAATTTCTGTTTTCATTTCCAGTTGTTGGCATTACTCAATGTTGATATAAATCGGACAATACTATGTTATATGCGCAGATGTCAATTTTTCATGAGAATGTTTGTTTTCTTCACTTTGTCCAAATACTCATTATACTCTAAAAATATAACTATTTTTGATTAATCTAGTACGAAACACTCAGGAAACATGTAATGCAATAAAAAATCTTCCAAATAAGATTCAAAAATGGTAATGTATTTATAGATTAAAATATTTGGTGGTATTTGAAAACAAAGTGGTGCGCGTAAAGATTTCTATTTTAGTAATAATTTTATTTTTGACAAAATGTATTTTAAGGTATATATAGGAAAAAGGCATTAAATCGGAATTTTTGATTAATTGCACCATCTCCCAATATTACAATATTGAAGTTATATAAACAAACACGATATTAAAATCTATTTCTAGTACTACAAACATATGAATGATCCATCTGGATGCCACATATTTTCAAACAGATTGCAGGAAATGTTTTCTTAATATACAAAATACGCACCAAATATACAAGTACTAATATACGCATAATATTAAAACATTTACATTGATGCCAATTGAATATGAACAATTTTTGCATATTTTTCTAAAATAAATCCTCATGTTTTCTTTTTAAATTGTGTCGTTCAATGTCCACAATCAACACGAACGCAAAAATGACGTCATTCGAATAAAAATATCTTTTGCCTGAAATGACTCCGTCATAATTAGATTTTCTCAATTAATTAAGTAAACAAAATTTGATGACAAATTACATGTTTAATCAACTGATGCTATTGTTCTATCGTCCTGCAATATGATTTTCAATGTTTTAACTTCACTTGAACACTATTTTTAGTTTTCAAATAAACTGTAAAAAATTTGAATAACGGATAGAAACAAAAACTTAGAGACGTTAGAGTAATACTTCATTTCCGATTACGTCAAATAATTTCCCTTTAACTTGAGAGAAACACTTTTACTGTATATAAGTAAAGTAAAGAGTATATAAAGGCGAATTTCAAGCTTACATCAACAGTTGAGAATTTTATGATTAGTATCAAGCTGATTAGAAAAAGTGGGTTTCATTTCACAACAATACGATATGATTTTACTTTACTTATTTAAACGATTATGCTGTGAAAATTTGCTTTAAAACAGAAAATTATTGGACAGGGTATTTATTAGGAACTAGTATTAGAGTCAGAAGTAGAAGAAATAATACTTTGCAACTTCAGGTTTACAGTAAAATATTTTATTTATTTTCCAACAGGTTTTTTTAATTTGTTTCAAAAAAACTCAGTCAAAAAATACAAAAAAGAAAAATAATTTAGAATTTCGAAATGAATTCTTTCATTTTCCGTTCGATGATGAATTTCTCAAATGTTTTGACCGTGGGAATCTTTCTCGCATACATTTTTATCAGTTCTAATTCTGGTGAGTTTTATTTTAGCAATTATTGCCTCATGCTTGCTTTTTGGATTGTTTTATTGTGCCTATTTATTTGCGTTTTATTATACTTTGTGTCTATGTTATATATAAACCTCACGGTCTGGGGTGATAAATGACAATAATAAAATTATTTTGAAAATTATGTTTTTCTGAATTTTTTCAAAGTGATGTTTTATTGAAGTTTATAATTACAAACGGTAACTGTGACAGCATAGGTAATATAATTTATATCGTAACTGGCCAAATATAAACATATACTTCAAAAACGGAAAATAATTTTCAATCCGAAAAAGGAAATATTTAAAGAATATATTTCTAAATTTAAAGAATCTCTTCATAAATTAAATGAAAATTTGTGTGATTTGATATTTTACTTTGTCACTTACAATTTCCAGATTTGTTGGTATACAACTAACCATTAATTTTATTTTTGTGACATATACAGCTTCCGCCGCGAGTATATCCGCACCCTCAACAACTGAACATGATACGCTGAACAAAACAGAATCAACCGAAGCGATAACAACAGCCATTCCAGTTACAAAACAAACTAGATTTTCAAAGTTTGCAATGAGCTGTGGAAATTGGAAAAACGCCTGCAAGATGAGCAAAAACAAAAACAATTACCAAATGACTTGCGCAAAAGCGGTGAAGAAATTAAAATTCTTGAAAGGTAAGATAAACTATACTTAACAGAATACTGTAACTGAAAATAATAATTATCAAATTTCAAATGCGAGATTCCATTAATATTATTGTTTATTACCAATCCAGGTCCAAAAGATTTTAAGACGAAAATCAATTTTTGTTACGGTTGCCGAAAGTATGTTTGCAAGGGAGGTTCAATTGTTGGATGAAAAATTGGAAATCATTTGTCGGAATTGAACTACCTACCAACTATTTGTGGCAGAATAAAAACGCTCACCAAGAAGAGCTTAACGATGCAGAATGAATGTTGACTGTATTTAAAAAAAAATGTATGATCGTGCATGCTCTTGGAATTGATTTGTAGTTTTTATTTCCCCAAATACTTTTTCGATGCCTAATTATTTTTATGTACAAATAAGATGCTTTTAAAAATATACAAATAATCAATTAATTTATTCATTCATTTCACTGTAATTCATTAACAAAATATAGGTTTCATATATCTTAAATGAAGTGAAGTGTAATCCATGTTGTTTATTTTATTAATTTACCACGCTGCAAAAATTTGAATTCAAATAAAAAATTTACTAACAGTCACGTTTACATCATTCCCAGAATCAGAAATTAGTTAATATTAATTGGTAAGAAACTTTGCTTACTTTTCAATATATTAGAAAAATTAGAGTGTATTATGTCCTGAATTTAATTCTTTGTAATTCAGTAATTAGCCTTTATATTTATTAATTTATATTTAGTATTCAGTAATTTGGGCTTTATCAGTATATATTATTACGTCACTATCAACAAACCATAATACCCAGTCATGCTCCCAATTTGAAAGAGTAGAAGGTTGTCATGCTAGTAACAAAAATAATTGAGAATTATTGGAAAGTGTATTTAAGTATGCAAATTATTAAAACAGACTGTAACTTGTGATTTGTTGACGTTTGAGTTTACAAGAATGTTTAAAAATTAATATTAAAATAGAATAAACTATGATCGTTGGAAAATTTGTTATTCGCCTCCTTTACGTCAAGTTGTGTAAAGGGACTGAAACCTATGGGCAGGGGATATATTCACTTGGCTAACACAGACAGTCCCCGAACTCGCAATAGAACTAAAATGAGGGAAATCGGAATAAAATTATGGCCTCACCCTAACCTGGTCCACGCACTACGGGAGTACCCAAATGGTAATAAGGAGGTCATTTAAATTTAGATATTTTTGTGATCATCTTTCATATTCCCAGAATTGAGATTTTTCATTGTGGGTTTGCAGTACCCTCTGGGGAACGATTATGTGGGGCAGTATATTACAGGGGTTTGTTTTCGCTTCATTGAGCAAACGTGACTTTAAGCCACTTACTGCTTTATGTAGTTTCGAGCAAGTTATCACTTGCGACTTTACTGTTCAATAAGCTTTCTGTTTTGTTCAAGTAAGTTCTGGTGACACATCTATTAACATATTTTAAATAAAATTTCGTGCATGTTTTCACACTAAAGCTTTACAGTCATATAATTTTCAAGCAAGTTCTATTTTCTGCGATGTTATTAGGAATTTATTCAGAATTTATCTGTGATGGTATTCGGAGTGCTCATATTTTCATGCTATGCTCAATACTGTATATTATGTGATTACTTTTATAACAATATAAATTAAAATCAAAAAATAAAAAGTCTCAAGTTGGGATATTCAGTTACTTTCGAAAAATGTAAAATCAGGTCATAAATTTTCAATACTAGTGCTGGGGAATTCCGCAAAGTACTAAAATATGCAAACAAAAGTGAAAACGTTTTATTCAGGTAAACAAACTTGACAAACACTTGACCTTTTTTTGTAAATCAGGGTAAAATGGGAAGTGGCAAGCTGCATAAAATTATATACGAATAGAATAACGAGGTTTTAAGATAATCTCTACATCAATTTGAAAAGAGATATTCTCAATTCTGGCGACAAATTATTCAAATTCCATACAAGCAGTGCTAAAGCGATATTGAAAAAAAGACAATTTGTGAAAAATACTTTTTCAACTATTTAATTATTTGAATAAACTGAATATTAACCGTTATTCAGCGAGAAAATTATTTTGTTCTTTCTATCGCAGAATCTGCAAATGAATTGTTTTTAAGATTGGCATATGGGCGACATCCTAATTAATTAATGTTGAAATAACCTTAATAAATGTCATCATATGGTTTCGATTTTGGTCAATAGTCATTTCGGTATTACGTCATTAGGGTATAATTACTGAAGCATTTCCTCGTGATTTTCAGCATGAAATTCAATAAAACATACTGTTTCGAAATGTTAACTTGCCATTCATTATGTCACTACAATCTGATATTACTTGATTTCATACTTTATAAAATATAGGAAAAATCAATTATCCAACTGATTTGTAGATTATATAGTGTATTGCTTTACAAGGGTATCAAAATTCGATGAATATCAAGTATTATCAGTTGTATAATTGCGCAAAATTGTAGAAAATACGGTTCCATTACATTTGAACCCACGTACATTTGAACCCATGACAATTGCACTTGTATGCTATTGCACCTATGGAATTTTTTTTGTTTTTCGGATAGTTGAACCCATACTAACCCTAACCCATGGGTTTTAGCACCCGCATATAGATTGAACCCGTGGATATACGCATGGGTTCAAATGTACGTGGATTCAAATGTACGGTCACCTATTGCTTTACAAGGGTATCAAAATTCGATGAATATCAAGTATTATCAGTTGTATAATTGCGCAAAATTGTAGAAAATACATAAAATAACATACACATTAACCCGCCGAAAACAATAAAATGAAATCTGCTGAGTTTCACGGTATTGATAGACCAGTGGTCCCGGCCATTTATGACGCATTGCGCATATTCTAGAGCAGGGCTACTCAACTGGCGGACCGCGGTCCGCATCCGGACCTTTCGAGTATTGGATTTGGACCGCACCTAATTTTTTATTTTGGATCAATAGCCCCACTTTTTGAATTTCCTATTATAAAATGACTTTCATAGTTTTGAATATATACAAAAAAAACTATAACACGATGATAAACAATTTTAATTTGCTACTAATCATTAGTCGGTCGAGGAAGTGCTCGTTTAAGGATGCCGAAATATCATTTCTGGAAAGACCGGACCCAAATAGTTTTGAAGTTTTGTTTGCGGACTTTCGATAAAAATAGTTGAGTAGCCCTGTTCTAGAGAGCTAGGCCATCGAATAACTTTGGTAAAGCCAGAGGCAACGTAACCGTCGTTCCATTTCAATTTCTTGCGCAAAATAAATTCAAATATTTTTTTGCGTTTTTAATACGTTTACGACGGCAATCTCACAGTCATGTGAAACTGTCATTATAAGCAGACTGGGATCGACAGTTATTTGCAGGTTGGACGACTTGCAAACCAGCTACAAAGATTCGAATTCGCAGGTCATAAATTAAGTCATAATTTGTTAGGAATAGTGATCTTATTTCACTATACAACCGGAAATGAAACCGATGAGTAATAATCTTCAAAATTTCATGTTTTTTATTATAATTGCAAAATTCCAATGTAGATTGGGATAATCGAATTTATTCTTACGAATTCGTCGAATGGTCAATAAACCAATGACTAAATTATTTTACACGTGCACAAGGAGTTCCAGTTGTCCCCTTCGTGTTGATCATTGTGCTGCGCAGATAGCCTTATTATGTATGAAAAGCCATGACTGTGCAGGTATGTGGCTGGGATGGTAGTAATATTTATATATCCACTCCCCCCCCCCAACTACGCTTCAAATTCATTGCCGACTTGTTGCGAAAATAAAAATAAAAGTTTGCTTGACATTCGATCCAGATGTTGCTGACTTGATGATGACTGTAAAAATGTTTATTCTTGCGTATATATTTGCCAATTCCATTATATTCATTTATATATATACCTATATAAATGCTATTCATTGAAGTTGGTGGATTATTTCCATGTCGTCTAAATTTCGTCCTATTGAACTTGTCTCCGGTATTTTTACTTTCAAGTAAACTTTCAAAAAAAGAATATTTTTGTGATGTCTAACGGACGTGCTCTTGTTTTGAAAAAACAAATCCCGCGTTTTTAAACGATAAAATGACAGTACTTTATCAGTCCAAAATATGTGACCCTATAACACACATTCGATCGAGCAACTCCAACAACAACTTAAAATATATTCATGGCAATTAACTTGATTTAAACATATAGGCTATGAAAACTATATATAAACTATAGTGGTTCCCAAACTTTTTAATCTCGTTACCCCTAAATCGAATAATCAATTACCAATTCCATAAAAATAAAATTTCCATCTCGCAATTTATCAAATTTAATAAAAACAATAAGAAACATAAGGATATTGTCCTGATTTAATACCAATGGAAATGATTGCACTCATTTTGCGATATCAAACATGTACAGAGTGGCCAAAAGGCATCTCAAATCATCGTCAATCATGAGCTTATTTCGATATTTTGTTTTAATGGATGTCATCGCAGAAAATCATACCTGAAGACAACAGAAATAGGTTAAATTACATTGAATCGAGAATAAAGCTTTTGAATTATGTCTCTCCTAACCGCGTGACCGAATACATTAAGACGTAACAATGTGCATATACCGGATGCGAACACTGCACATCCTGCTTTCCGCAGATCAGAAAAACAGACAAAATTGAACGTCTGAATTACCCCCTGAAAATGTCAAATTCCCCCCATCGGGGATAATTACCCCCAGTTTGGGAACCACCGATATAGGGCAACTTGGAATTAAAAAGCACGAAATAGGGGAATTTGATACACATGAAAGCTCGTTTTGACGAATTAAAAGTTACTATTACAGTAATAATGATGCGCGCGTTTATAACAGCTCACAACTTGACACGGAATGGTGTAATGACATTGAAGCAGTGACTCGTGTCTTTGCACAAACTAAATTGAACAACATTTTATTTTTGAAGTGAGCTCATTTTGAAAGTTTCAGAAATAGAAACGTGACTATCGCGATCTTATATGCATAATCAATTAATTTGAAAATACTGAAACTTTCTGATTCAAATAAAATATTATTTTTTAAACTAATAATAACTGTTTAATGTTGTGTAATTGTTCTATAAAGTCTCATTCGCAGTATATTGCGACATTCTTGTAAGAACAATAATTTAACAGATTACGCTCCACATTATTCTCAACATTACTTTACATATCTTGTCCCGTCCAATCTAAATATTGTTGGAAACGAATGAGCACAGAGATATCGTTTTGCTAAACTGTTGTTGTTGTCATTGGAAAAAAAAAATATTTACAATTAATTTCGGACATATGGGCAAAATTTTACATGACTTCCATATATATGTATATATATATATAGTATGTTTGTGAAAATTTTGCTCTAAAATTTTTAATTCTTTTTTTCATAATTTATTAGACTGAAGTACTTATGGCCCCAAATGCGCAAGACACCTCTAATGTGAGATATTAAGGTAAGGTTATTCAAATTTTAAGTATGAAGTTTCCTCAGCAAAATGTAATAGACCGTAAAAATTCGTTTCGGGTCTTTGGCATTGGAATGTCATTCCTCTGGGAATCCCATGACATCGGATGGAAGGGGACATCATGTATTAGTATTTCACATAGCAACCTAATTACGTCAGAAATACCATTCATTTTTATACTTATCTTTTAGAAGAATTTTATTTTTCCTTTCTAATATACCTGGTGGTGGCGGCGGGACACCTCTTACAAACATAGCGTTTTTTATGATTATACTTTTTGGTGGTGCTTCACCAAAGTTAACAGGTCTTTATCTGTTGTTGAAAATTCATGCAAAAATGATCGACTTCAACATGATGCGCATTCGTAACGCAATTTAGGAATTAGATCTTTAACAGATTTTGATGATAGTCTCTAGTGATCTGTAATTAGATATCTGGTTTAATCTGTTTCATTGGAGTCTGCTATCTGTTTCATTGCTGAATTCCATTAAAATGACAAATGTCAGATTCTGGATCACAATAAAACTGTATTGTTAAGATGTTAAGTGATGAATTAATGATATAATGAGCGATGAACTATATCAATAATAATATTTTAATAGGATTTCCGTGAGATGGGGTTAAACAAGACTGAATTTCCATTTCCATGATGTGGAATGAGATAATGCTTTTCACAAATATATTGTAGAGTCCATAAAAATAACAAAAGAATATATATATTACAAGCATTCGAGTGTGTATATCTTTTATTGCGTGAAGGAAATGTACTAGAATAACAACAGTATTTATCACGCCCACATGTTCGAAATTAGATATTGGAGTACGGAGGCGTAAAAAACCGTATGCAAATTTGAACGTGCTAAAAACCCACATGAAATACAGCATAGCTCGCTCCAACCTAATGTACAAAATCGAGAGTATCACAAAAGCCCTATGAAATACAAACAAATTTTCGCATCGTAATATGATAGCGACCATATATAAACAATGAAATAGAAGACAATAACAAAAATACAGGGTCTAAAATCGAAAAATCGCTGAATTGCCGGCAGCGTCCATGGTAATTATTACACTTAAAAGCATAACATTTAGGACGCCTCCAGAGTTGTTTACAATGCAGTACGCAATGTCTGCAAAGCTGTGAATAGGAAAAGTAAACAAGCGGATGGCAAATACGGGCTGCACTGTTTAATGTGAATGCTGTGTATAAACTTGTGACCCGTTTAAACGGCCAAGTACATTCAAGACTAGGGATGGCGGAATCGAGTCCGGATTCGACTACAGAATCGATTATGTACGGAATCGACTAGAATCGATTCCGATGCATTGGAATCGATTCTCGAGATTAAAACTTGGATTGAAAAGAATGGGTGGAGTTTTGTAAACTGCTTCACTGCTATGTTGAGTTGCTACGACGACGCAAACTTCATTTTACTATATATAATATTTCAATAGAAGGCTTTAACGTTTATTTATTTTAAAAATCTCTGTGGGTTCTGAGGGATTCGTTTTTTTGTGCGATTTCGTCTCCTGTGACAGATTGGATACTCATACTACTTAGTTCAGGCCTTCTTGGCAGTCCGAAATTTGAACATCGTGCTCTAGTTTGATTTCATATGGCATTGCTTAGGTGGGTATGTTTTTTCGGTAAAATATGTCAAGGAATCGAGATTCGGAATCGGAATGGAAAATTTAGGAATCGGATACGAATCGAATACTTGTAAGTACTCATACTTGGCATCCTTATTCAAGACTAGATCATATTCAAGATCACGAGCGATTGGATATCTTATGCATGTTCCTTCATCGTAATTAGAAAATCGTACACGATTAGACAATTATTTAAGAAAAATTAAAACGAGGATCACGATTAGACAACTATCTACGAAAAGTTAGCAGAAGGTGCACGATTATGTGATTATTCAGAGGTAGAACGATGTACACTATTACACATTTATTTTGGGAAAATCCAAAATTACGCACTCGATTAGGCAGTTTTTAAAAAAAACATAGTCGATCACGAGTAATCAAACTTGTCATTGACGAGGAGTTGCAAGCGCATGCTGAGAAAATATAAATAATCCCGGTCATTTGCAATCCTTGATGCGGAAGAATGTCGCTTCCGATAGTAGGCTGTAGTAAGTTCCATGAACAATTCAAACAACGGGTGATGCATTGTACTGTCTCGCTCCATTTTGCTTCTCAACAATTAAGACTGGTTTGGTTGCGATGGTCAAAAGGTTATGTATTTGAATATACGATTTCGGAGATACATGGATTCTTAACAAATAAGTTAGCCGATGCTTCTCACCGTGGCGTGGTTCGTTCAATTACAAATTAATTTTTCCAAATCTTGAATTATTTAGTCAATACAGATAAATAAACAGTCAGAGCTTCCATAATTAAACATCTAATAATTGATTGGTATAAAACGATTTTGTTTTCTTTAGGCAGTTGGAATCAAATTTACCGAAATATTTCATTTTCGGTGTTATAGCGACACCTAGGCCTGTGTCGTACTGGCCGTTGATTGGTCGCGCCACGTGTTGCCAACGATTTGATTATTAGGTTCCGATATTCGGCCAATCTACTTTCAGCCGTCGGACCACCAAAAACTCAACCGCAAAGATAAGTTTTCCGACTCAATCCAAAGTTAAGTCATTTTAATGTTTATCGCCATCTTTATATATATCATAGATTTTATCGTTGCCGTTTTAATTGAAAAATACAATACACATCCAAAATTTCACTTGTTTTAATTAGAAACTTGGAATGAAGTTGGAGAACACAGTCCCGGCACGAGCGGAGTCGCAGGGAAACAACCGCGTACCCAACAGTGTCAAGGACGTGGTTCCAAATCAGCATTCAGTAAATGTACAAAACTCATTATTTCTAGCGTATTTTTAATGTCGAGGTAAATTTGGCATAAATGAGGTACAATGTTTATAAACAGTATTCGTTGCACATGTTAGCACACGGTTCTGTAATCATACTCTAAGGTCAATCTTTTGTGACGTTCACGTCAAAACTGCAGAAGTAATCGCAGATGTATTTTGTTCGAGCACTACCGCTAGAGGCTGAAAGAGAGTCGACCTAATTCTTGTTGCCGTACTGTGGCCTTCAAGATATGTATTTGCCCACTGTATGATTCTCCTTATTTTAGAATTTGGATTATATTTTCAAAATGATATCTTTTTATATTTCATAGCTTTGCGTCATCACGTGCTGTTCCGTTATTTCTTTGATTGTTGTATTAGCGTCATTGCCTTTTTTTTATAGCAAAATACCCAAAGCAGGTGGGTCCGTGTTGCGAGTGCAGAGCCCTTTAGTTCATGTTCATATGATCTAGTACAACCGTATATCGTGTGAAACCTTGTGTGGATTCTGGGTGTCATAAACAGGTAAGCTTTTTCAGTTGTCGCTTATTCTTGTGTAGACCAGGCGTTGTCCTTATACCTACTTTGCTATCAAAATCAGAAAGATAGGAGACTTGAATCTGAACCATCGAGCTGCAGGTTAGCGCGACTAGCATTGTCAATTCGAATACTTGAAAAAATAAAATAAAATAAAAACACTTCGTACGTGAAAATGTGTTCAATGAAGGCAGTTTCAGTATTTTTCTTAATTTTAGTTACTGATGTTTGGCCGTTTTTGAAGAACATTATTCAAATTGACAAAGCATCTGACTGCATTAACTTGTCGCTTGCTGGTTCAGTGAACTCGACTTTTATTTATATTGGATTAAATTAACGCAGGGACCTCCTGAAGTATGCGCACCAAGATGGCGCACCACCTGAACTCAGGTTGTGTACCAGGTTAGGGTTCATGTTAAGCGACATCTTTGTGCGCATACTTCGGGAGAACCCGTTGCAGCGTGAATAATCTTCATTTCATACATACATGGCTAAATCATTTCTCATTTTTTTCTTCTATGGAACAATCGTCTGCCTACCTGACTGAGCCGTGCACATAAGTAAATGCTGTAGCTCGTGCTGAAATATGGAAGAAGGCTTCAAAGTTTTCAAATCTGGTATATTGCACAAACTCAAATAAAATATTGTCAACAATTTGGCAACCGTAAAAAAACAAAACAATAGTGCTTATTGTGGTTTAGAGTTAGACGACATGGAATCTGTTGTATCTATTCTGTCTATGCTTGATATTGACGCGTTCTCTGACAGAGAATTAAGAGATTTGCAATATTTAATACATTTCACGATATTTTACCAGCTGCTGCCTCACAAGACCTCATGCATCGGTCTGCCAGTCTGGCAACTTTTAAGACAATTGGTTTTGTTTTCGATCGCGTTACAGCGATTAGTACTACTGTAAAAGATGTCACTCTTACGTTAGCCAATAAGGGATGGATTGTTCTGGTAACCACATGGCAAGAAAACTTTTGTTACCAAGGTTAATAGTATACAATGTAAATACTAACTTCTAAGGAAAACAAACAAATACTGCCACGGTCAGCTACCAAAAAAATTGCATTCAATAAAACATCGTATGGTTTTAATATCGAGACATTCACTACTATATTCATTTGCAACCATCAACCCGCATTGGATAAAATGAAAACCTAAAATTTCAATTATTCATCATTTTGTAATAAAACTACTTTCTTAAAACCGGGTATTCCCGTATTTCGCTACCAAAGTCACGTTCATTATTCAACGGTCTCTTAGGAGTTGTTCTGCAAAACAGCGATGCCAAATTGAAATATAACAATGTAAGTTCAGAGATAGGCAATTTCCGTGTCAGTGAAATTGTATTGATACTCCCTTATAATATAAATTATATGAGGATGAAGAACAGATAGTTTTGAAAGGTTTTGAGCTCGTTTCAAAGTTTATATTTCTTCAAATTATGAGGAACTACATAATAAATAGTGATTAAATGATAATATTGAGCCAAAGAATAAATAAAATTAGTAGAAAAAGAATCGATGAATGCATCAAATACCCAATATATTAAACAAGAAAAAACTTGTTTTTTTGTTACATTAATTTGATTCGATAATCTCGCTGCACACTAACACAAATGTATTTATATAACGTTTCGTCCGACCGAGGTAACACTTCTTCAGAAAAGCAGACACTACAGCGTGTCAAATAATCTTCATTTCTAATTTGTTTATGATCAAATCTTTTCAAAATTTGATTCTGCGGAACAAACACTGCAACGAGCTTTGTATGTAAATAAATGCTTTAATTTTTTTTAAATGCAATTAAGCAACTGTAAGGAATAAACAATGGCCACTATTGTGGTTGAAGCAGACATGGATTTCGGCTAACCCTTTAAGTACTTTTATAGATTCTATGCTCGAAATGTGATTGTCAGTTTTCGTGATTGATACATGGGTGTTAGTGTGCTGCAAGACTATTGAACCAAATTGAAATCATCTTCATCCTAGCTGCAGCATTATACGCATACGAATCCACTTGTGCAAACGCATAGAGGAAAGGCATTTAGTCTTGCGTAACTCCAACTAATAGATAAGTTACATTTAGTTACGTATTTATTTTTTGTTACATGTAATTTCATTTACAAACAATGCCCGGTGTATATATATATATATTTTCAAATTGACCTTTACATATCATTCAAATGATATATTCTGTTTAAATGTACGAAATAAAGTTAGGAACCGTCGACAAATGGTAAAAAGATTATTGTATCATAAAGTACTGCCTTAGCTTGTTTGCCTCTCACCACAATTTAATTACCAAGCGTTTCGCTTGTCATGATAAAGTCTACTGACGGTATTCGCTCAGTACTTACTTTATTTACATCGTTAGTTTGCCTATAACTGTATTTCTCATTGGACACGAAATGTACATATATATTGATCGTTTTGTTTTTATGTTGTAGTTGTTGTTTTTCCTCTTATGCTTTTAAGTATTCCATTACCTGCCTGACCAATTGCATTAAAATTTTCAGTGGTCAAAAATTGTATTTTTCGCTAGAATGCTATTACTTCTATTTATTTTAAAAAATTCTGTGGACTCTATGCGAATCGTTCACACCGTGACAAAATAACTTAACCGTGACCAAGCTATAACTCTTAAAAAAATTGCTCATTACGCACAGGGAGAGTACAAACAATGGAAACAAAACAATGCAACTATCATTTAGTACTGATAATAAATGAAGCACAACCGGTGTTAGCAAAATCGATGTAATTTGCCGACGTTTCAAATTTCTATACAGAAAAACTTCATCAGGGCATGATATGGAAAGGACACAAGTGGATATATATATGCAAGAAAAAGAAAAAATTATCATGGCGTCAACTCTAATCTAAAGAGATGATGATAAGATAATATATATAAATAAACAAATTAGCGCAAGTTCAAACAAAAAGGGGACTATTTAAACAATGATTTATACACAGGCGGGAACAGTGTGTTTTCTTTGTCATTCATATCGAATTCTTCTCTTTATTTATGTAATACGATTCGAGAAATAGTCTTCTCCTGTATTGAGTTTTTTTTCTAGTATCCTTCTGTTTTCCCAGTCGATGCTATGGTTTTTAGGAAGGGCCTGCTTCGAAAGAGCCGACTGGTCAATTTTCTTTTGTTCAATATCTCGTAGATGTTCCTTGCTGCGAGTTTCAAGGCTTCTTTTGGTTTCCCCAATGTAGACTGAAGAATAGTCGCTGCATGGGATTGCATAATATACAACTCCGTTTTTTTGTTTAGGGCATGGGCGGTCTTTGACGTTGGAGAGCAATTGGCCGATAGTGTTTTGGGGTTTAAAATTTACTCTGATTTTAACGTTTTCCAAAATTCTTCGATTTTTTTTTTAGTCCTTGGACATACGGAATGGTGGTAGATGCGATTGGTTGGGGTTTATCAGGCAGTTTTTGGAGATTTACATGATTTCTGAACATTTTCGTTGGATATCCATTTTGTCGTAAAGTCTTCTTGAAATTTATTTCTTGTTTCTGCTTTGTTTCATCCGATATAAAGGTTTTGGCACGATTCATAAGACTACTAAACACTGAACGTTTATGGTTAACGGGGTGGCTGAAATCAAAATTAAGATACCGATTAGTATGGGTCTTTTTCCTAAATATATCAGTCGTCAATTCTCCATTTCCTTCTCTCTGTATCTGGACATCTAAGAAGGCTATTGTCCCATTGACTTCTTTTTCTATGATAAATTTTATGCTTGGTTCGATCGTGTTGATGTCATTTAGTACGTTTACAGAGTATTTACAAAAAGTTTCAGGTTGATGTACTGGAGGTCAAACAATATATTTCAAGGAAATAATCTTCTCGTGTCATTTGAGAAAGTTTTCTGTTTGCTGTAGCTTGCTGCCGATCTGCGTTGATGAATATGACAAAGACGAGAAGCTACAGAAGTAATTACTTTGTAGAAATAAGCCAACAAAAATTGATGATTAAAATTTACTCATAGAGATTGATGGGAGTAAACAATCTGTGTGTCAATCTCATATGGAACTAATCGAAAAATTAAGATTTGTTAACAATTTCACGCATGAACATGGAAGATCGACTTAGGAATAAACTGGTTTATATTAAATAGTTTTTAATAAAGGGAATTATATTGCAAAAATAAATTCAATTGAAATCGAATATTAGTGTGAATCGTCATTATCTATTTTAGAAATTCATGATGAACTTGACAAATTGCTCAAACGCAAGATTCTGGTATTTGCTGAACTGGGCAACAAGAGTTGTAAAGAGGTAATGCTCGTTTATAAGATCATAAATCTTCAGTGCATGAGAGCAAATATTAAAATATATATATACTCAAAATTATCGACAATTTGAACTCTTTCAATGTTCAACTTCTTTCATGACTACCTGCGGTGTGAGAAGTAGGAAGAAATTTTCACGTGACTTCGATTCATTCATAAAACTGACTTTATATCTGATTTTTAATTGACAAATTTTTCACATTCTAATTCTTGCCCCGAGTAACAAAATTTTGACCACCATGACTTTTATGATTTCAAGCCTTTTTATTTTTTGTGTGAAATTTTTCAACTATAATACTTATTAAAAACTTAAAATTGCAATTCTAATTCTTCACTATGAAATTTGCCTAACTCCGAATTCAACTCAACTCTCGACTGAGCAAAATTTGAAAAGAACACTTTAACTCCACTATTTAATGCTCGATCTGAATCAAGAACTTTTTAAAAAGAGTAGCTGCGAAAGTAAACGAAGTGGGTGTTATTAGAAGTATCTTATCTTAATAGTCTTTCCATAAAACTATGTATAATTTATTAACGAAATATACCTGTAAGTCATGTGATATTTATTAAATTATATTAGGGAATGTTTTGTTTAGTGCATTGAAGCTGGTGCGAATGCTGTTATTGCAAGAGTGAGTTGCGATGCAAACCAGAACTGGAACGAAATGCGACAATTGTTTAAAGATACATCCGCTGCTGTACAATGTAGGTCAACGCTGCCGCCATTATTCTATTAATGACACTATTCAAATAAAGATATATAAGTTGATATGGTCTAATAAACATCATCCTAATTTATTTTCTTTTTTGTTGGTTTTATTCCAAATCGTGTAATGTTTTATAGATATAAAATAATCCAAATTTTCAATATCTTAAAAGTTAGTAATTGTCGTAAATTGTTGTCAGATGTTATGTCTTTCTATTACGACGAGGTAGCCATCAAAAAGTATATGTTGTATTTTAGCCTCCAGCAATGATAAGCAGCAAGAAAAGGTTTTCATTGCAGCGAAACTGAACCTGAGTAATGATATCTGCGAGGGCGAGTTTAGTAAGTATGGCTACTCAACGCAATTAAACTTGAATAATATATCAACCTGTGCCTACACAAATTTATACAGTTTAAAGTATCAATATATATTTAGTCTTACAAAAGTACAAATCGCCATACATTTTGAGTGAGTCAAAAGCAATTCTCAAATCAATCAGTGTTTTTTTTTAAACTCTTACACCCTTTTCCATGGACAACGATTGAAAAGCTCACTCAGTACAAAATACCCATCTTGGTACAAAAATGATAATACACGACAAAAAGTTTTCAAAATTCAATGTTAATCTCTTACTATTTGTGCTACATGGGGAGAGTCAGAGAAGCAAGATATTAAAAATAAATCAATTCTAATGTTCAATTTATTTGTTCAAACTACTGCTAAAAGGAGTTGTGTAGATTTCGAATTCCTAATTTATTGCAAACTGTTACGACGACATACTACTTTAGCGCTTTTTGAGCAAACAAATCTTATGAGCTTCTGACTCTTGCTCGGCATCAGAGTATTCATTTGAAATTTATTCACAATGCATATTCATGGATACATTAAGTTTATTCCCACTCTATGAGAAATGGGAAGAAAAAAAAAAACAGATGACAAAAACTAAAGTCACAGTATGATTAAGGATAGAGCTTAAAGGTGGGGAAGAGTAATGTTGTTTATCTTTTTGCCGTCACTTTTGACAAGCATATCATTGTAATTCGAATTTTATCCTTTTGGAGGCCACTGTGACCAAATAAGAAAAAAAAAAGATGAAGAATTGTGTAGATGGACCATTCAATTCAAACGTTTGATAAAGAAGTCACATGCTCTGAATACCAATGAGTCAATGACAAATTTAAGATATCAGTTACAGTTTCATATTTGTTTAGATTTTGACCTCGCAGCAAATAAGGTGACTGATGTTTTAGAAGAACTTGATTTTGCTGTAGTAGATTTGTTGATTCTTGATTCAATACAGGACACAAGGATTGCAAGAGTAATTTCTTACATTTTTACATGAAAATTTTTGAATAATTCTCTATTTTTTCGGAGCATATGGGTCATATTATTCTTTCAATGCTATTAAAAATATTTGAGTGTTGCTTATATTTAGACATTTTAAGTAATAAATACTTGTGCTTACGAGTGAGTGGTGCACTAGCTATATGTTAGCAAAAAAAAATCTTTTTCGTTACGACACTCATTAGCTCATTAAATTGCACCGATCTCTCGCGTTAATGAGGTAATTATTAATTTGCTTTCTTCGCTATCTGTTTTTGGTCACAAACGATGGAGGCATAGCGCTTTTGCTCTTATATGATGCAATTATATCATTGTAAAATATATCAAACACAAATGAATTACTTATACTGCTTTTATATTTTGAACTCAGGCGGCAATTTTTGCTCTTGAAACATTCAAGGAGACAGAAAAACAAGTCAAAGATATACCACTGGTAATATCATGCTTAGTCGAAGAAAATGGACGTTTGAAATGTGGTCAGACTGTGGACGCCTTTAGTGGAATGGCGTTCGTTATGCAAATCCCTTGAGGTATTCACACAGTTTAGCTCAAATAGTCGGTTTTCAGATATTGGGGAATATCACTACAAAATCTATACCGCACGTCAGTGTTTTTGTTGAGCTACCTAATTTAAATACAATACGCCTGACATGCATTGTAATCTCGTCACAATAAAATTTGGCACTTCCGTATTATGTGAACCAAGATGGCGGACGAGATGGCATAGTTTTAATACGAGTTCGGGGACTAGCTAAGTGACTACTGTAGTACATGTACCTGAAATTATGGCCTAACCCTAATCTTCTACACATACTACGTTCCGGTGTCCGCCATCTTGGTTAACATATACTACGGGAGTACCTAGGATTTTTACAAGACCCTGCATGGTTATGCATTGATGAATGCATATTTTATGTACATTCTATTTAATTTATTGCATATGGAACTTGGAAAATCGGGATTTTCGGTAACTTAATTAACGGCGAGTCGCTTAATCGTCATATTATAGAGTGTGATTATCATTTTTCCATGATATCAATCAATAATTTGCAATTATGAGACATTTTATAAATTTCAGTATTGGGGTAGAATGCAACGAATAAAAAACAAATTGTGTCATATTTGAAGTCACCATACGTCTCAGACGTCTACTCAAGTCTCAAAATCACTGGATCTGGCATACTTGGGGTACGTTGAAATATAAGCAATATTAAATATAATTCAAGTGAACGAACCAAGAAATCAATACAAAGATTAGCATTGTCCTGTACCTGACTGTTAATAATTTATTGGTCCTAATATTTTCTGTAGAATTGGGCGCATATAATGATTCTACATGACGAATGTACCGTTGAAGAAATGAAGCAATGTGTCGAAAGTGCAAAGCGAAAAGAAAAACTAGAACAATCTGAAAGAAGTTTCGATTCCAAGGTTAACAATTTTTATTACTGCAATAATAAAAAGTAACAGTAGTATTTGTTTAGAAATATTGCATATCAACAGCCTTAATTTTGTGGATTGTTTTTAGTGACAATATAATTAAATATTACTTTAGGTAATTGGACAAGGTAAAAAATTACTGCTTTTAAAAGTTTTTAATGCCGTCTAAATATGTATTTTTGTCACGTATCTACTATATTCAGGCGCTCCTGTTGTCTGGATCCAATGTACTACGTAAGACTATTGGCGAATCGGGAAAAGGAAATGTGGACGAAGGTTTTTCCAGTGAAATAAGAAATTCTTTGATAATCGGACAAAGATGCGACATTGCCAACATAGCAAAGTTTAGAGAAATAATTCTTAAAATTGCCAAACTGAACGATGAAATCTGCAAAGATATTGGAGACGAAAAACCAGTTCTAACACCAGAGGTGATATGTTAATTCAAAAAGACGAAAAAGTTTTATACAAGGTTAAGATGGAAAAATCATTTTGATGAAATGAATAGATATACTGATACACGGCCAAAATAATCAGTTGTAATTAAATGCTTTCTTACTGATCAATATTTTCAGTTTGTCTACCCAAATATTTCAGGGCAACTCCTTTATATACGCTTTCCATGGTTTGCTTCAACTATCGAAGCGCTTGGCGAATACACTTCAAAGAAATCCTGATATATTCGAAAACAATCTGCAACGCCTAGCAAGCATTCAAGTTGAGCAGGACAAAGCATTAGAAATCGCGAGAAGTCAGATTGCAATGGGAGCTGATGTACGCAGTACTCGTATTTACATTTGGAAATTTGTACACAATAATTATACATAGTCAAAATGAAAAGAAAACTGTAAAAACTATTTCACTGCCATATAAATTTGTTTCTATTTATCAAATACATATATGTAGCTAATTTATATAAGCAAATTCAAAATTGCGCACTCTCAATTGTGTTAAAACAAATCACAAGATCAACCAAATTTTTAGACTTTATATATAGCCTGATAAACATATTTAGCAGAATTTTATTTTTAAACTAAATGCATTGTTGAACAGGTCATAAATCTGTTGTTTGATCCGATCAGCTACAACTCAAAAAAAGAATTGCCAATGCCATCTGAGTGGATGAAATGGTTCATTAATTTGGCCGAGTCAGATTATGGAGATAAAAAATCGACCATACCGGTCTGTTCTATCCCCTTGTGCATCAACTCCGGGAAGATTGAAGTCATATTGGAAAGTCTAAAGCAGGGGTCACCAACGCGTTGCCCGCGGGCATCAAGTCGCCCGCGAAGACCATATGAGTCGCCCGCAGGTCTGTTCCAAACTGAGCTTAATAACGGCTCTTATAAGTAAGCTACATCAATTAAATTTTGTCCTGCTATTTTAGTATGAATCACACTTATATGGGAACTAGAAATGACACTATAATAATTATTATAACCATCAACCTTATTTTTATTTGACCTCAGTAATGTGACTGGTCAATTAACACTCTTCCAATTATGACATCACACTGAGATCACTTTCCACGAACACGCGTTTTTTCTTGTCCGTTGGTTAGCGGAGCAGTATACAATTATTGATTCCAAAGACTTCACTTCCACGATGAATGGGAAGTGAATATATTTTTACCACCATGAAAACAGCCTGCGTGTGTCTTATTAGTGGGACGATTTTAGCAACGGCAAAGCGGAGAGATATTTCACATCTTGTCACGTAATCTTCCGCGCTTACTACCCACTGGTCAGCACAGTACGGACAGAGAAAGCTCGCGATTCAAATTATACAGCAATCCTATTTTACGAGACCATCGTTTGTTTCAACCTATCCTTTCGAATCAACATTTTTGACATAAACTCAGGATAGAAGGAGATTTACATATTTATCCCGGGGGAGAAGATAGCCGATAGGACGGCTTAATCATATGACAAACCACGGATTCTCGCCGGTCACCATTCGATGTCGGGTATGGGATTATTTATTTATTTTTTCCGGAAGCATGAACTTGATGGCGAAGGAAGCCTCAACGACCAGCGGTAACGTTACGTGAACCACCCTACCGCGGCGAGGAGTCCAGCAATCCTTTCGTACATAACTATCCCCGCATGGGATTCTAACCTGCGAACCTAACGATTAACTCCACCAGGAACACGCCTCACTGATGAAAAACTGCAAGACTCGCTCAGAGTTACAGTGTCAAGTTAGACGTCGGAGTATAATACACTGCAACATTTGATAGTACAACTGTTGAGTCCATTTTATCTTAGACTTGTGCAGATTGTTGAAAATCAATTTAAAAACACTCAGTTTTGAAATACAAGTGTTATTGATAGAAATTTATTTGCAACGTTGTGATATGCGTTTGATTCCCTGAAGAATCCTAAAGTTTATTAGTGTATATACTTCACTAATTACCAGTAATTATATCAATAATTGAAGCTTAATCGAGCAACTGAGATTTTTAGAAGTGTACATTGAACTGGTAGCCCGCAGCTTAATCTGTACCCAAAAAGTAGCTCTCGGCTTCGAAAAAGTTGGTGACCCCTGGTCTAAAGTATACACGTGGAAGAGCAATTGCTAATTATCTTTCATTTTACAATGGCAAAGAGCAATTTATACAAGATGCAAGGCTGATCAAAAAACTTGGTCCTGGGGCAATAATAGCCTTTGCACAGGACTATAAAGAGGCGCCGGTAAGTGCCGGCAAATTAGTATGATTGAATTAATTTAATTTCCTAAAGAAAAACCCGTGTAAAGCTCCCGCAAGTGATAATGAAACGTCAAGAAAGAAAAGGTTTTTAGTGAATTGCTGTAATCTCTTCTAACTGATTTAGTGGGTATTCGAAAACAAAAGTATTTAGATGACGAACAATGATTCTATCCGTGCGATTATTTAGCGTTGACCTAATTCAGCAAAAATGAAACAAATTGTTCATATCAAAATGTTCTTATCAAGTTCTTATTTAAAGAGGGGATATCTACCAATTCATTAAATATTTTTACAAAGGCCAGAACTCCAGAGAAAAAGGAAAATCTTTGCATCGAAATGTTTAAACTGCTCGTGGAAACCGTCGGATTTCATCCTAATGAAGTGATTTTGGATCCCGTAGTGACTCGTACACCTATCAACAGCCAACCTGGAGCCAATGAATTTGGAGAGACTTTTTTTGAAGCAATTTCTTTGATTCGCACCTGCTCAGATCTTCGTGATTACAACGTTCGTCTGATAGGCGGAATAACAGCAGTTTCGCAGTTTTACAGAGGATATAGTAAAACACGAATTGATTTGAACGGATCTTTTCTGAAACACTGCTTAGAAGGTCTGTTTTATTGTTATATATATTATATGTAGTAATTTGGATGGCCATGGTCGAACCGGAAAGATTCTAAAAATACTATCATAGGTTCACACACATATATATATATATACTTTTTTGTATGCACACTTTTTCCATTTACATACACCTGATGGCTAATTTTAACTGATTTGTTTGTTCAGCTGGTATGCATCACGTGATCATGGAAGTGACAAATATTGCTCACGAGATCAAGCAAAACCTCGTCGAAGATCTCGTAACAAACAAAGATCCAGAAGCTAAACAAAAGCTGAAAGCATTCTGTTGTGCTGAAAATTACGAAAAAGAGAATCAGTAAGAACGTGTGACCAGTATATGTATATAATATAAACGTTAGAGACAATTTGAATCCTTAGAATGTCAGTATACAATAGAAAGCGCGTTTATTTGATAGTATATTTTAATGATGTCTATGCGTTATTGTGATAGTAGAAATTAGATGCTTTTCAGTACGAGCATCTGCTTATCCATAGGGAAATCCAAGAATTACTTCTTTAAATTGAGCTAATGAAATGAATAATTTTTGATTGAACTGAATTTAATTGAATTTTAATTGTGACAGCCGGACGACAATACGAGAAGTAAATATACATCAATTTTTCAATACATATTATGATAAATATAATTTTAGTATTTTGTTACGTTTTTAGAAGCGTCAAACAGAAAGACTTCACTGGCCTTCGGGGTTGCAAAATATCGAGAATCTTGGGCCGTGAAAAATATCGTCAAAAATTGGTGCTTACATTGTGGTTTACTGCAATTCACAGTATAAGTGATATAAAAAGTATATAAACGACTATGCCTTATTAACGAAGAAAACGATCTCAGTACGTATTATCAGTTTCTACACAAAACCCATTTATTAATGGCTTTAATTACTATCGGGACCCGTAGTGTAGTTTTGTACCTTTCCAGTATTATTTCCAGTTATGTGAATAAAGGACACTGAAAATATAATTATTAAAATGAGCTTTATGCGTTTTATCAGCGTATCACACATCTTTTTTAATAAAGGGTTTTCTTTTGCATGAACTGAATATCCATGCACTCGGATTCACCTAGATGTGCTTTCAGTATTGAGCCAATATTGATTTAGCATTTTTTCAATCTGACAAAACATTAAACATTGCCTATCGTATACATTTATAGATTTCCATTTCCTATGAATAATTGTCGAATCGTACTTTCGTCAACGCACACAGTGAATCGTTTTACAGACACGGTGAAATCACTTGGCCTATGTTTGTCAATCATTTGCAATTTATTCGTTTGAATCCACTAGTGAAAAAGCGATTTGCAAAGAATTGATGCTTGGCATCTTTTCAGGATGCCCAGGATACACTGTGTATATTAATAGTAGGTTTTTTAAATATAACATAAATCTACGATAACGATGAAACAAATTAATGAAGTGCAACTTAACTTACACAAACTGTCCTTCAACTGTTGGAGGTTCGTGGAAATGGATAAAATGTGTTTTTAGTTTACCCTGACAAGTAAAACAGTTTCGAGTAATTATTGGATCAGATTTAAATTTCACACTTTTTCACTGGATTTCACACATCCCAGGCGTTGGTTTGAGTGACTCGAGGCAAATCTCTCAGACGTTGTGTATTTAGGACGCTTGTCAAACATGTAAATATTGTAGCAAACAAAGATTTGAAGCATTCCTCATCATGCCACCAACTCCCACTTACCAGATCATTTATATTTCAGACTTCACCAGAAAATACTTACGAATAATAAGAACTTTGGTTTCTTTCTCAAATTCGAGAAACATCGTTTATAATTTATATCGACTAATCTCGATTTTCAGCAAGAATCATTTACACAATCAACATATTTAGGAACTATTTTCACACAACGTTTGATTATACGCAGAATCTATTATTATTTATTGTTTAATGGCTTGAACATTACATGAATAGTATATTGATTATTGTTTTATGCAAGATACGTTGCAAGTTGTCACAAGATTATTTTCTTCTTTTATTACTATAACGGCGAATTTACTTTAAAAACTGGTGAACGATTACATCCTTGTTCTTCTATTCACAGTTCGTTTGTGAAAATATTTTATAAACATAAAGCGAACAAGATGAATACAAAATATGATATGTTAAAAAAAGATCACCCAAAGTTTCCAACTGAAGGTCCATCCCCCGGCAAATTTCCTTACTAGAAAATTTTGTCAATTTCGATTTAATATTTATTTAGGGCTATTAAATTCCATGAAAAAAGAATAATAGTATCCTTTTGTATATTGTATCAAATGTTGCAAGATTTAGGTAACAGTTTTAATTTGATACTGAAGCCCCTTAGTTTACATTCATTTCACCCCTAATTAGGATAGAAAGATATCAAAATAGATTTTGCGTATGCAAGCACAAGTTTTAATGTTTTCAAGTTTAAATCTAAGAATAATGCAATCATGGTAAGATGTGATGTGTGAAAGTCTAATGATATGGAATGTACTTTTGGGTAATCTTATAAATGTAATAATATCGAATGCGTCATTTTTATTGAAACATTCGGAGACACATACAATAAATTTAATTTGGATGAATATGATCCCCATTGACGCATTCATATAATATATCCACTTTTATATGCTGCTGAGTGTGAAGATCTTTACAAAGGTATATCTATCATATAAGTCATATTAAAGCAATAATAAACAGTAAAGCGTGGAATATTAAATATGAAATGCCTACTTTAAAATCCGTTATTACATCATATAGTGACAGAACCACTTTGTATTTGCTTGAAAAATTCACGCATTTAGTAGATGTGCTTATTCTCTGAAATTTTGTTGGCAACGGAAAAGCGATATTGCCAAAAATTGCTTTTACTACATTTTGATTTTTTAGCTGACAAATTACAGTTAAATGTAGCCTATTGGTACTCAATTACTTTTAGTATCGTAAATAAATTATATTAATAAATCAACGATTACCTCAATGGAAAACGACTTGACTGTCGGAAAGTAATTTCAAAAACAAATTGCAACTTTGGGTAGCACTGTTTCATGTTTTATCCATTTGTGATAACTAAACAATTGAAACAAATCGAGAAATCCAATTGGAATTTAATCGTGCACCTGGGTGACACATGCAATCCTTTAGGTGTGTATACTCGGTTTTGTGCACTGAACAACCTGGTACATGCTCTACTCAGCATAAGATAAAAAACAAAGCCTGCATTACGTAATCATATAGTGATGAAGTGGGAATAAAATGCATTCATAATGCTATGCACATTAAATACATAATACAAATCTATACAAACGCATGCATCGTTGCTCGAAGCTGAAAAAACTTGGTTTGAAACGATCGGACAAGCTACTGTACAAAGTAATCAAAGATATTTGAATCAACCAGATGCTATGTGATATGATCGCTTTCAGGAGAATGTTTTGTGAAGCTTAAATATTGGGGCTAACAGTCTTTGAAATGAGTCACTATTCCGTTGAACAATTATTGTCAATCCCCTCCCCCTACAAAAAAGTTTACATTCTCATCATCACAAGCATAAAGGTAATATGAAAATGTAGGAAGTAAAATAATCATTTTAATAAATTTATCATGTGGGGCATATGTAAGCTCATAATCAATCGTGATCCACTTTTTATACGCCGTTTAATAGGCTCCAACATGTTCCATCTATGTTCCTCCAATATGTTCAATCACATATTAGAAATTATCCCAGACGTCATTTCCGTCCCACATGGACAATAATTCAAATGAGTTTCAGCAGAAACATCTTTATTATGCAAACTTATAGCTGTATTTAAAACGAAAATTCCGATTTGATTTACACCCATTTCCCAAATAACCAGGCTTGTCCATGGGATTGGATGAGACAGCACACATTTGTATTTCGCATGGGACACGTGGGACACGAAAACCATGATTCTCGGGGAAATGATGGTAATACATTTTGTTATGAACTTCGTGGCCATATATTTGAGCATAACTCTCTTTTTGGTTATGAAGATTAAAATATATTCAGCATTGTCAATATACTCCGTGAAGGGGCTGATGGACACATGTATAATAGTTAGGGACATATAAAAGTAACAAAGTCTGTATATTTTATTGTTTTGCATGTCTCTTCAAACATGTAGTCCTATTTAGTAGACCCTAAACCTAAATTTAACAATTTTTATTGAATTTCATTCCAATGGGACGGGCATAATTGCTAGGGAAAAGGAATGGGACAGACAAATATGTCCTATGGACAAGCCTGCGTGAAATAGCACTGATGTAGCACTGATGACTTTCGATTATTATAGTCAAATTTCAATTCGGTAATTGAGTTTCGATATTGCATATATTTCTTTCGATTCAGTAGGCAGTTTTGGTGTTTAATAACTATTTATTACAATTGCTTTAAAAACAACTCAGCAAACGGTATAAATATAGGCTCGGGTTTTTATAAACATCAATTCATTTGAAATCGAATATTAAATTTAATATCGAACTCAACGAATAATTTTAGATTGTAATGTGTATTGTTTTCAATCAAGTCACACCCACGTACGTTATCTAATACAATTTTTTAAATTTAGAGAAAATTTAATTTTAGCTAAAATTTGCTTTCTGCAAACTAGAATCGTGCAAAATGATTTCCTATCAAGAGTTTTTGATCATGATGTACATGATGATATTAATCATCGCAAGCTTGATGACTGAAGCCGATGCGTATAGTAAGTATACTCATTTATTATTTTTTCAAGTCTAAACAGGCGAAATGATTTGAATGGTTAGTTTAATTGTGATTTTATTGAAAACTAGCCAAAATCTGCTTCAGTTACTTGCAGAACAAGATTATTTGTTGTTGCGTCTCTGTTTTAACATAATTTTCTGTTGAAAACATAAGTAAACCACAATCATACATTCAAGTTCAAATTTTTTAAAGCTAATATATTCATTTTATCATCAGAATGTACAACAATCTACGATTGCCCCCGAGGATACGACGCGTGTTATGGAGGTTGGTGCGTCATGTATGCTGCGTAAAAAATAAAGGGTAAGATGAGGTTAATATTTCCCACGTATCAATTTCCTCCGCTAATTTGCAATGCAGAATTTTAACAAATCCCGAAACCCTTTAGGTGGAATAGACACTACTCATTATTAACGACAAAAAGAGCTAAATAAAAGCTGAGTTTTTCCTCATTGCCTCAGTGAGGCTTTAGCTGGGAACTGAGTTCACAATTTGCAACCTATAAAACCCGATGACAGTCATTAGAATGAGTCTCTTTGAAAAAAAAATCCTAATCAATATTTCGTCTGTTTGAATCAAATTAATGTCATTGTTATTTTTAATTGAACTGTTTACGAAAAAACACTCACTTTTCAGGTTTGTGATGCTTCAATAAATAGCAAGTCGCAAAGCAGCAGTTTGAATTTAATATTTCTTTTTGATTTATTTATAACTTTTCCTTTTTTGTTTTTCAAGACAAAAGATCATCTTGCCATGTCAAATCATCACGACGACATCTACCATTTTGAAAACCCTAATTCACCTAAAACACAGATTGTAAATAATTTCTGCTCACCAGAGGAATTGGCTTTGTGCAATGCATATTAAGACCTTCATATTCAATTCATTTTAATTAGTAGCTAATACCAGAATAATATATAAATACATGCTGAATAAATTCATGGCAACAATTGACTTGTATATTCAATGGTAGAGAAATGGGCGAAAACTGTTATTAGATTCTTACCGTACATATACACCAATAAACAGCCGCTGCTAAATCACATGTGAATTTCGGAGTTGATAATAAATGACTTCGATTGATTGAATGAAATAATGTTCAAAAATGAGTAGAACATAAAACTTGTCCCTACCCCGTTCAAGAAACAGAATTTCTCACGAAGAAATCTACATTATTGTTCTTTGATCCTGCCAGTAGTGATATGTTTGTCTCAACGATGAAGCCATGCATGTCCAAGTACGAGTTTTAAGTCAATATCAAGTACAGGGACCCAAATATGAAACCCAATAAATTCCTAATCACTTTCACGGAAATGAAAATAAAAGTATCTAAATTTGCTTGCGCTCGAACTTCTGTTTGTGTATGAGCATATCCGAAAGTTTCAGGAATCTAAGACCCTTGTACAAAAGTCATATTCCCCCTGTTGCTGTTCGAATATGTTCCAAATTATCTTATTAATCATTTGTTGCGCAAACTTGTTATTCACCTACATGGTTTTCTGCTGTAGAGTATTTTCTGCTGTCAGGACATTTCAATAGCAACAATATTGTTTAACGGGGCACATCACCTCCGAAGAAAGTCTTACAGAAGCCGTTACACTAAAGTGCACGGTATGGGTAATTAATTTCAATCATGGCCTAATCAGTCCATGTTACTTGAAAGGCAAAATGAAATAGCTCAAACGGTGGATTGATAGAGGTTACCAGAGGTCTCAGCATAACGAGGTGACCCTTACGCATAAAATTACACCATGTACTGGCCAAGAGAGCTATTTCAGGAAACGCTGATCAGCATTTAGCAATGACGTCGATTGGGCACCTGATTCATCGGACTTGAATCCGAATTAGCCGAGTATTTTGTGATTATTACGAGATAGTTAAAACAATGAATGGAATACATTAATCTGTCATATTAGGCAATTTAATATAATAGTATTTAATAATGATAATAGAAACCACTCTTCGCAAAAGTGAGTGACAAAAATTACAACAATAGGTAAAACAAACATAACAATATTTTGAAACTAGATTTTTTATAAGTACAGGGTAACCCAAAAATCAGAACCCATTACTATTTTCTTTATCTCTATGAAAATGGAGTAAATCGTTAAATTTTGTTTTTACTTAATCTTCTGTCTCTGTATGATTGTACCCATAGTTTCAAGATCCGTGATGTTTTGCACAAAAGTTGTGTTATTTTCAGAATATGTTCCAAATGACCTTCAAATGACGTCAAACGTGCGATTTAATGTGTTGGAGGTCGTCTCGTTTTGCTTGAACCACTGTAGAAGGTTCCCAACACCACCACGTAAAGTTCCGTATTTCAGTTCCAATACGGACGAGTTATGCCATGTTTGTAGATGTTTACCGATTCCGTACACGTTACTGAGAGTAACAATCTAACTAAAACCTCCTTCGGAGATGCTGTTCCCCCCATTCCAGTTCCCCATCATTTTTGCTATTCAAATGTCCAGACATCTGTAAGTTCCCTTCAGCAGAAAACCAAATGAATAGCGGTTCCCAATAGGTTCGCCGTGGCGAGTTGCCAAATGCGCCGCGAAAACTAACAGAATTGTGATAAACATACCTAAAATATGATTGAATATTTTATATATTGCATCTATTGTCTCTCAATTTAAATGCTGTGTATACGAATCAATAAATTAATTTTCCCTTTCTATGTCTTTTACTTTCCATTGCGTAGTGTTTGCCTCTAATGTTACGTCTAATGGAGATAGAAGCACTTGCTGTAATTTCGCGAGCTGCAGACCTGCAGTTAATTTATCTGCTGAATCGAGTTGAGCGAATATTGATTTTTTTAGCATTTCAAAGTAAAATCAGGCAGAGATGAATAAAGAAAATTTGACATTTTGCATTTTTTTTAGACCTACTTGTTTGCTTATAGCAAAACCAAAAGGATTGCTGTAAACTAGATAATAAACTTAACAGTCTATAAGTTCGGCCGGCGGTTAACGAAATTACCTTACCTACCTACCTTAGTTAGTCCGCTTTAGGCCGACGGTGACGCGAAATTGAATGGGTCAGTTGGGCAACAACTTCACGATCCCTAGATCGCCACTGTGAACAATTTTAGACGTATTTTTGATTCCCTTTCCACGGAACGCTCGGAAGACGCTCGCGGAACAATAATGTTCCGCGGAACACAGTTTGGGAAACGCTGCTCTAGAGAACTGTGTTGATTTATGATATCTCTTGAGGTAGGCAGCCAAGTTTCATGATTCAGTGCAAAGACGCGGCTGATTCTTTCAATGCTTCAAGCTGTTATAATTCCAACGCATTTTGTATGGTATATGCCAGTGGTATATTCTTTTGCAGACAAGATTTCGCTATAATTATATTAGCCTTACTGTAATGAAAATTGCTACCAGCTGTACCTACAGTATTTCCATATTCTATGAACGTCCGAAACAAATCAATTCTGAGGTAAATTCGCTGAAATGAAGTATGCAAGAAATATTGGGTATCTCATTTTAACTTCAAGCATATTCGAGCTTTAAATTTTTGTATGATGTTGTCTACTCTACAAGAATTCATTACGAACACGAAATGGCACTCTGGATGGTTTTGATATTATAAAACTGCTAATAAAATTTTACTTATTGACATGCGGATGCTTTGCTATTAATGATTGTTGTGTGTCATTTTCACTTTCGTGTCCATATTCAAGCACAACTCTGCTTTGTCGTTATTCATAGTTTATTAACAAAAATAATCTTCGACGCTATGATGTTATGTTACTTAATTGAACTTAAAGCTGATTTATGTGATAATTCAACTTCGAATGACAGTAAATTCTTCAAATAAAGTGAACTATTCATGATTGAAGTCGTCTCCGTAGTTAAGTGAATCTTAACCCATAATTGTCCCCGATTTGCAGCGGAGTTTTCGACAAAGTCGACATAAATCTGAAAACAAAAAATTGCACGTTTAAAATTCTATTTTTAAATAAAACTAGAGCTCGTGCTTCTAAAATCTGAATCAATAAACTGATCCAAAATTAGAATGACGCCTATGAATAATCATATCAAATTAACCCACAATAGCCAATTGAATGTTATTCGAGTATTTCAACTAAAATATCCTCATGTAAAACAAAATTCAGGAACAGAAAAGATTTTCATTATTATTATTTTGTCATCTGAATAACGCCATCTGTTGAATTAATCTCACTTGGATCATCCTTGAAAAAGCATTTCCCCAAATATCTTTCACGATAGTGATTCCATTCACAATAAGGTGTACAATTCAGGATAATTTTGATTTGTTTATTTCTTTTTCTAAATGACCCCCTTTTCAGCTTCTTTTGCACCGATGCTGACATATAAAATAATTAAATAGTATTAAAATTGTAAAATCGTGAAGCGCAAGAACGAATCATGAATAGTTTATTGTTAGTAAACATGAAATAAAAAATTTTGTGGGAAAATCTGACAAGCACGTACAATAAAAAGAAAAAAGTAATTGGGGTTCTATATAAAATGTTCTGAAATAAGCCTCCACGACTTATGATGAAATTTCAGACAGAACCTAGCCGATATCGTTAATTGTCTGTGTTATGTGTTACCTATTCTATATGGAAGCTTGACATTTCTACCATTACTTAAATATGTAAATCTACCAGAAAGTTTTAGAATAGTTCGTTCTGCTTATATCTTCAGTAAACAAACTGGAGTAACTAAAAATTGCGAATTACTTAAAATTTACCAAATAATCACAATGTGATCAGACAATAAAAACGAATTTAACGCAATAAGCACATCTATTTACCTGCTTCCATTAAGTTAATGAAGAGCATGAGTGCAAATGCGATAATCATCAATTCTTTAATGTTATTCATCGTTGAACAAAAACGATCAAATTATAGTCACAAACAAAAAAATAAAATCTGTAATAATATTTTTTACATTATAACATGACATTCAGTTTAGAGCTTTGAGAAACGTAAAAAGTCCATTCATAAATATGTCGCAGAATCGATCCTTTAGTCAACATATTTTATCAAAATAAATTCGTGGATCAAAATATGAAGGTTTTATGGGATAACTAGTTGAGTATATTATCCAAGCTTCCATAACATGTGTATAAATAATAGTAGCCTAGTCAAAAAAGGGCTTGGAAAATGATAAAAAAAAATATTTTGCTCAATAATGAAATAGATTATACTAAAAGTTGGTTATGAATCGTCAATCAAATTTTTGGCTCAAGAACCATTTTTACATCCCAGATGAAATATGACAACTTTTTTAAAAATAATATAACTTTCAAAGAAACTAAACTGAAACATCACCTGAATGAATCTTCATTTTCATCAGAAATAAGCATTCTCAAAATTTAATACGACAAGAGGAATCCAACAACAGACTTTTTTTAAAGTAGTTCAAAAATTTACTTGCGTAACGGAATTGATGCGCCGAGATCCGAAGTTGCCGCTACTTACCTATATCAAAGGTGAATTCCTTAGGTCCCTCTAACAATGAAGGTTCATTGTTATTTTGACGTCTCTGTACCTACGACACCTTTTATATGCTCGCTGTAGTGCAGGGTAATTTATGTTGCGCTATGTCTTATTTCAAGTTTTTAAGTTCCTTGTTGCGTTTAGATATAATTAACTTACTTGTGAAACCATAATTAAACAATAGTTAATGTCTTGCTCATTGCAATCATTTATATATAAATCTATTACGTAGACTACTACAAAGCTGGCAACTTTATAAATAAACAATAGTGATAGTTTAAACTTAATAGCCAAGTTAATAACATATGCTAAATTTAGGTTGCGTCACGTTACGCAACAGCTTACTCGGTTGACGCACTGGTTTCGTATGCCGCATTCATATCACGACTTCAAAATATTTGTGTCTTAAATATTTGTGTCTTAGTTTTATTTTTACAAATACTCGATTGCTGCATTGCATAAATACATATGAACTGTTTTTTAGTTCCAGTCTATCAGTGATTGTAAAGTCCGCAGCAACATTGATTCTGCACTGAATAAGATTTCATTTTTTTTCTCACCCTAGCAATAGTTCGTTTGAATTTCTCATTTTTCTACATTTTATATTGGTCTCATTTTTGCAGAAGCGTTACAGAAATATGGATATCAAAATTCGCTTCACACAAAAATTGGAGAGTTCACACGTGTCCGACATGGCTAAAGTCTACCTTCAAGCATCGTGCTATTTGTTTGTCACTCTAATTTCAGTAGTGATAAAGAAAAAATTTCAAAACAAAACCAATTGCATCGTTTGGGACGGCAGGCGCTATTATGTTTTCTGTGCTCAAATAACACAAAAATGATAACATATTTTGCTCATTCATGATAGTTTATTATATCACTATTACAATAAGGCAAAAACAATAAGCAATCAATGTGTCGTTTACTTTTAATATCAATTCGTCGTTCTATAAATCTATAATATACAAAATCAAATCCATTATGTCCATACTGTTTCTCTAAACTGCATAATAACTTTATGAGCGATAGCGGGGCGAGATCTGTGGTATGTCAGGTCTATCAAATAGCCCCTTTAAAAGATATCTGTATCTTCCTTTATCCATCACGTCGTTAACATGATGCAGGAACCAACATTCCACATCTTTGCCATGTCCGTAATCATACATTGTCTTCAACTTGACGGGGATTGGTTTGCGTCTTACAGTAAAAATAGATACGTGATAAATACAAACTATGCTCAAAACAAACATATGTGAGGTTGCTAAATTGCAACACCAATAGTTTAGTCGAAGATGTAACAATATGTAGAAAAAACGAAAGCTCAAAGGGAAATAATGGGAAGATTAGAAAGGGCAGCGGTTTGGCAAATCATATGATGTTATAAACGAGAATATCGGTCAGAGACCGAAGACTTATCGATCGAAAGTTAGGGGATCCCCCAAAACAGAAACTGCGGTTTCGATTCGAAAAATTCTGCAAACCCGAACTGGATTGTTTTGATTAGTTTTCAGCCAATATCAGAAATGTAGGAAACAATAGCCAACTCCCCATGTCGTCGAAATACTACTCGAGGAAATACTTTTATGAAGAATTCTGCAAATCCGAACTGGATTGTTTCGATTAGTTTCCAGCCAATAGCCTATTTCTGTATTTACCAATCCTATAGTTTGTGTCAAATACAACGGCGCTAACCCAGGTTGCGACGGCTATTCAAACACAGCCTAGCGATATTTTGGTGAGGAATTCTGCAACCCCGAACCTGATTTAGGGATATGGTCATTGCTTAAACTTTAAGGAGTAATTATAAGTAACGAGATACGATCTCGCGGCGTGTATCCTTCGCTCTGACTCAATAGTGTGGGAATTTTCTCGAAGGAAACTTGCGCATCGCGACGACGTCAAAGTTACAAGAGAGATATGGACAAGGCTCAAAGATCAATCACGAGATACGATCTAGCGGTGTGTATCCTTCGCTCTGACTCACTAGCGTGAAAACTTGCGCATCTGATACGCACACACACATTCAGCGCGTCTCGAAAATCTCTCGATTTATGAAAATCCAGATCTCTTCATCACTAATTAATTAATACCTCGCTAATTATACGACATAATTCATCCAAAATCAATAGGCTTCTGGTCCGAGATATGATGAATGCACATGCAAAATTTGGACACACAGACAGACAGACATACATACAGACAAATACCTATCAATATACTTACCGATCTTAAGATCGATAAGTAATAATTGCGAGTCATGGGTCCTGCAATTATCAATCTGAATCTTTACAGAACTAACAAATTTATAAAGGCGAACGGATTGTTCCTGCTGGTTTGTATAAATGTTTTTTTTGTTACATTTGGGCGTCTCCCACGAGCGTTGGTAATCGTTAACAGAATAAAGGTAATAGACGAAAAGCTAGCTTCAGATATTCGAAATTTCTAAATTTAGCTTCAATCATTTTTACGGGTAGCCTATATGAGAAATTGTAATCGTTTGTTTTTGTCACCAAACGTAGTTTTGGTTGTTTCACTAGATTATATAATATTTCTCATGTTGTTGCTGAATTTTCTTCTTCCTGTTGTTTATATAGCAATTTTGGTTTGAATTGTTGCATGTCAATCGTTATTTACTGGCATCTATGTCGCAACATTGCTTGCAACTCCTAAATCAATACTTTTACAATTTAAGTGCTGAGGTTAGTACCAAGTCAAATTGTATAAAAGAAAGCTTGTTAAAAATAGAATAACACATTAAACGACATTCTTTTTGCTGCAAGAATGTGGTAGAAATAAGATAGAGGATGTTAATGTGCTAAACAATATAGGCAGGTATGTGAAAACAGTAATAGGAGAGAATAGCAAAATGGTCGAATCACTTACTTGTACCACAAAAGGCCTTCGTTAGTTTTCCCAATTGAAACATCAATCGAAGCATCATCTTTTTTCTTTCCGTCCTTGTGTTCAGAAAACTGACCTAAAACTCCAAATGCATTTTCAGATATTCCTTCCTGATCGATTATCGAAAAATCTAAGTGACTTGCTACTTTATCGATATGCTTTGATATCATTTTGTGGATCTAAAGAAATGATGAATTTGTACAACTTAATCATTGTCATAACAAGTTTTAACTTAAGGGCAGTGGTGGGATTCAGTCGGTTCCCACCGGTTCTATATACCCGTCTCACGGAATTTTATTAGATCAGCGAACCGGTTAGCATGACTGGGACTGTCAATGGATTTTTGCATCTTGTCTGACACACCGATTTTGGAGATCAAGTAGCTCACGTGTTTTTTCTATTTCGATGCTAATTTTGACATAACGATTCTTACCATTATTTTGAAATGTTAATTAAAAATAATCAGTTTATTTGCTAAAAAATATGACTTTTTGTTAAAGAACCGACTGAAAAATATGAATTTTGTGATGGAACCGGCTGACGAAAATTTGAATCCCACATCTGCTTAAGGATCATTTTTAAATACCGAATGACTAAGAAAAATGAGATAGTTTGAGCGACTTGACATTAAACGGTAAACTTTAGGTAATACTATTGATGAGCGTTGCGTATTGGCGACAGTTTGTTTGATAAGGAGGAACTGGTAGAATGCTTCTAAATATTCAGACTTGAGAACAACAACGTAATAAATAAGAGCAGAAGTTTCAATAAGAAAAAAGACACAGGTTTCAAAATATTTATCTGAAAATTAACAGACAACAAACTATAAAAAACAACTCGATTTAAATGACACCGTCCGTTTCAAATTGATCCCACTGCAACAGCGTACTATTTATTTGGACCATAATGAATAATTCAGCATGCAAAAATATTGTATTTAGTCTGTTGAATATCCCGAAGGACGAGGTACATCTATCTATTCTTTTGAGTAACATTTATATAACATGAATAATAATTCATATTGTAGGATATGTGTTACCATTTCAGAGGCGCTCCAGAAGTATGTGTACCAATATGGAGGTAACTAATTTTGTTCGCCTATTTTACATCAAGTTGTGTAAAGGGACTGAAACCTATGGGCGTGGGATATATTCACTTGGCTAACACAAACAGTCCTCGAACTCGTAGTAGAACTAAAATTGGAATAAAATTGTGGTCTACCCCTAACCTAGTACACATACTACGGGAGTACCGTTTCATATAGAATGACAGTGAGCTGTTTACAATATTTTGGGCCTATTTCAATCGAATACGATTTGACATCCGCTTCCGCTGCTATGTAATTTACCAAGAAGAAAATTTGCACAAAGCACCAACACACGGGACAATTTTGCAGCAAAGATTTCTGATTTTTTTTCTAATTTATTGTTCTTTTTTTTATTATACTCACCCTAAATACTACTCCGGGCTGTATTTCCAAAAACATGTCACCGTTAAATTTACCATTTGCATCGACAAGGATTTTGATATTCTCGATTTGTGTTTTATTTGAGTTGATTAGAGAAATTTTAGTAGAGTTTCCATGGATATTGTTTACAATAATGATCTTTTTGCAAGTGATCTAAAATAATATCATGTTATAAATATTTTTAATTTTATGCGATTCACCATAACAGATTCTAGTAAACTTATCGCAACTTTATGACAAATTCTTTATGTGAAACAGTTTATCACAATTAATGTACAATATTACAAAAACAACTATATAGATAAACAAGAGAGCAATGCTCAAATATATATATGAACACGAAGATCAAAGCGAAGTAGTACCGATGTCTGATCTTTAACAGTAGACTAGCGGTACCGCTGTCTTCGCCTGGCCACCATATCGCGAACGCTGTACCACCACAGGTTGCGCAAGTTTTTATTTTGACAGCGTCATCGCACACACACCAAAAAAGAATCCCACAGAACCCACAGAAATTTATGACACAAATATAAAAAAAGAGCCTTCTGTCGACAAATACTTTCTTTAACCACTGGAAATATTAGAGCAGTTGGTCGGGTAATTGAAGAGAAATGCGATTTTTTTAAAACAACAAGAAAAATAATTCTAACGACAATAACAACAAAATAATACCAGTAAAAGTTCGTGTTAAATATAGTGTTGAATTAGTTAAGTGAGTACTCAACATACACGAATAGTCATGTTTCGATGCCAAAGAACAATTCCAATTTCATCCACAAATATTTTCTTTTTTTTTATTCCGGGAGTTCTTAAAATCTTAATTTTGCCATTAACAGTAATTCCATTTTCGTTGTCATCAATTAGGTTAAAAATCTGTCAAAAATAATAAATACTATATCAGGCCACGATTAAAAAAAAAATAATTTCAGGCATGACTGCAATTCGACCAAGGCACCCCTGCATTCAAACTACATAAGATCACAATGACTTCTGCGTCACGTAGGAATCGATCAATAGATTATCTTGGCCAATGTACTCCATCTATTTATTAATTAACAAAGCTCTTCTTCAATTGAATAGCTTTAGGTTTCTATGTTATAGGCAAGAACTTATGGTTTACACAATGAAGCGTCCAATCTAACTAATTTAACGGACAACTATACTAGCAATTGCGAATATACATATATATGTATTAAGACATTAATTTATTGAAATATCTCAAAACTCATTATCGCAAATATGAAATTTACAACTTTGTCCATTTAATCAAAATTTACAAGTATGACGTAATTACCTGTCCCTCATGCCCAGGCCAATTGAAGCAGATAGTTAGCTGCTCACTCAGAGTTACAACAAAATGTGGATCGCCAAAAAAACCAAACGTTGGTCTATCTGTTGAATCGCTATCGCCCACTATTCTAGGTAAAGCACCAAGCCTTGCGATTGCTCCTCTTTCCGGTCTACGTAAATCTAATTCTTTGAACTCACTGCCTTCTTCGGTCGATTCAATAACTTCGACATCTTCCTAAAAAAAAACAAAGTGTACCATTTTCTACGGCTTCTTATAAACAAAACAAAGGAGCAATGGTGCAGAATTTTTATTCAAAGACCAAGTAAAAAGGATGAGCGGTAAAACTATCATCATCAGGTAGCATAAAAAACTTTCCATCTTATTATAAACGGTTGGTTCATAATTTCAACGTCCTTTAGTTTAATATAAATTCCCACAGACCTGTTTGTTTTCCAAATCTTGTAGTAGATTCTCCTTGTCTTCGGGCTTCAAAACAATCATTGAAGTAATTCCAGGGGTAACAAAACCGAATCTAATTCATGGAATAATAATAAATGATTGGTATTTAAAAAAGGTGAGAAAACTACAATTCAGAAGATTTTATCAAGATATTAGTTGGCAAGTATATTCTTCGTTTGCAAAAATACATACAAAGTTTTACAACGTTATGATTAATCTCTAATTTGTTTTAATATGAGGTTAATATTTATTAAATTTTATGAGCATATCAGAGTACAAATTGAAAAAATTAAGATTCGATAAGATGTGGTTCACCCGAAATTTAGAGTTTTAAGATTAAAATGTTTCTCACTTACTCGAGAGATTGGTTTAGAGTTTGCTGTGTAAGAGTTTTTTTAACAGTATCATTGTTCTCAGCCGATATTCTTTTTAACATATGTTGAAGTTCCATAAATACGCTTAAACGTTCTGTGAAATTTTCTATCTACAACGAAACAAAGAAGACAGTTGATTTAAAGAGGTACATCGCATACTTCAATCCTATGTGAGTCGAATCAGGTAAAAACGATTGCACTGTAACATTCAATAATATAATGTTTATATATTCTACCAAACGGCATTATGTATATAACGTGTGAAACAATCATGATTGATTAACAAGTCACATATATAAACCTATTGTTTTATCATATATTAAAAGAGCAGTTTAGATCGATCTTCCATCTTACTTTAGTAGACTCTTCAATGCATTCGATGCTGGGGGCAGTCGGCTGAACTTCAACATCAAGAAAAAAGTCTTTCTCGTCTTTTCCTTTTCCCCGAACAGTGAAATCGAACATTTGCGCTGCAAATATTTGTCTGCGCCTTCGTTTCAAGTGAGGCCTAAACGCATCGTCTTTCAATTTTCCAGTGACTACTATCTCTGATCCATGATATAACACAGGAAACAATGTTTCGGATGCGGATTCAACCTGGAAGTGATATAAAGGTATTTCAAAGCTGTTTTAGCAAAAATCGGAAAAATTTATTGTGTGTTCACCCACCTGATCAGCGTCGTACTTTATCTCTAGTTCATGAAGCATAGGGCGAGCAAATGTCTCAAAATAGTCAGAAATCTATATATGTATGAATATATAAAATGCAAATTTATTTCACACATGTGACAATTTCTTTAACGGAGTTTGAGTAAGATAACTAGGGGAACAAAATCAAAAACATTGCAAGAATAATATAGATTATCCCACGATGCTTTACAGGAGGTTCAATCATCATTCTTAGCAAAAAGACTTACTTTTGGCGAATAAAAAATGACAACATCGGCAACGGCATATTGATGAAAATGAAAGTTAGCAAAATATGGTGCTCACTGCATTACAGTGAGAAGTTGAACTTCTAACCCCCTTAAAACTGTCAATTTTACAATTGTTAATGATACATAATATAGAAATATCAACAGATTATAGTCTTTCATAATCTCAATTGGCGACGATCTTGTGTAACTTGCTAGTATTGTGTCAAATACAAGTGATTCATCAATTTTATGTTGAATTGTTCTGACTATATTTTTCAAAATTTATCAGATCTGATCTACATACTTGGGAATCGGCGTCAATGTCTTCGAATATTTGTACTGAAGATCCATTATTCCTAGAAGCAATTTTCGCCAATGTGTCAGCATCGACAAGCGAGCCGAATCCAATTGTGTGAACCCCGAATGATCCGCTATATATAATCGAATAAGTTTTATTGTAATTTCAACATCTGTAAGATTAGGAAAAGGAGAACAAACAGAATAAACAAAGTTATAAATAAAACGGAGATTGCCAGAATATTGTGGACTGTTTTCGCCTTTCATAATTTTTCCCTTCTCACTTCTCGACACTTGAGTAAGCAGTGAAAATATAACCAAAAACAGCACAATCTTTACGTGAAATAGTGAATTCACTTATAAACTTATGAAGAAAGAGAGCGTAGAGAAAAATGCAAACTCACTTATTCGCAAGATCTATCAAACCGACAAGCTTTTCTGAATCTACCTCTCCTTCAGTTGGTCTTCCATCAGTCAAGAGCAATATGAAGTCGGATGTAGTGCGATGATTTTTTTCTGTTGCTATTGAAAAAATAAATCAATAAACTCTGTTCTCACAAAATAATTTATATAATAAAATCATGTTTAAACCAGAACTAACTTTCTGAAAAGTTCTTCAAAACATCGATAGCATATATGATTGCAGTCTCAATATTCGTGCTACCGTTTGTCTTTATATTGTTCAGAAAATCTATTGCCGAAGCTTTATTTTCATCCGTAGCGTATGCCATGATGCCATTGCCTGGATTCCATCGAGTAACATTGTTGTTGAACATAATAATGGCAAAGTGATCCTTAACACGTAATCAAAAAATAAATTTGAAACGCTAATGTTAGGAAATAAATGGAATGTAAAAGGGACAACATGGTTTCAAAGTCGATTTTGGAAATGCATTTTAATCAGTTTTAATCAGCTATAATATAATAAAAATACTCTGAATAGGAAGAACATATGCGGAGAAAGCGGTTTTCTAGCGTTTTATTAATATATTTAATTCAGAAGATAAATCGGAAATGTTTGTTTCACAAATAACGACACTTAGAGGTCGTTTATTCTTACGAATTTTTCATCGTACATGATTTTTAACTTGAATATATTTTCTATTTGAGTAATAAAACTTATAATGTCGAGTAATCGCAGAGTAACGGTATGACATTTCTGTAAACAAAGTCATGTTACAAAACGAAACCAAAGCCCCCTTTTATTTTGTACTCGAAACCCGGAAACGTTGGTTACATAAAACATTACATACAGACTGGACTATCATATCCTTGTTGCTCGAAAGTAAATAGTTTCTACTGTTTACAAAATGTGATCTGCAGAGCTTATATCTCAAGAAAATTCATTTTAAAATACATAATACCTCAACGCTCAGTCCATTCAAAATGATATCCATTGCTTTCCTTACTTGATTCATTTTCCGACCAAACATTGACGCTGAATTATCCAGCAAAAATACAACTCGTTTGCTTATCGTTTCCATATCGGCGGAAAGGAAATGTATGAAATGCCTAGAAATATATAAAACAAATTTAATTTGCATCTTCGAATATTTGAGCCAATTGTTTATACAAATTTCCATTTGTACATAAAATTGTGAAAATAAGAGTTATTAGTTGAATTAAAAGTAATTCAACCTATCTTTACAGTTTACAAATTTTTGACGTTTTTCGCATATTTCAGAAGTATATATCCCTGTATTTATCTAGTCTATTTATCTAGTCTTAACAGGAGAGAACAATTTTTTTTAACACACACTGGCTGGCCATGACAGCATGAAGTCAACGTTTAACGTCAAATAGTTAACGTTCAGGAACATAAATGCTTAACATAATCTAACTGAAACATGTTGTAATTCTCCTCTTAACAAAGACACGTCGATCCAAATATCACTTGAATGTTTTATGGCAGCTTTAGGATGTCAGGTAACTAACCAGCAACCACGGTATGCATAGTATTCATCTGCAAGTTTACCTCGATGATTTGCTCACGAATGTTTCAGCTTGATTGTATTGTTATTAGTAAAGTAGAAAGCTCCCAGAATCCACGGATGGTTACTTCTGATTATGGGCCGATTTAACCTTGACAAGCAAACATTGGCTTGACTTGTATCGACTTATTGTAATCTAGTTTTTTTTTTTAAATCCATAAATGTCAACTCACGGCAACAGGGTAGCATGACAATATCAAAATGTATAAGATCACTCTTAAATATTTTTAATGAGTAAAATAAGCAAAACTAAAGACAAATGTGACGTTACAAAACGGTAGACATGAACCAATCACACTCAACATCAACCATGAATATAGAATTAATTAAAAGCGTAATTTTTTTGGTTTTATCAATCAGGATTGAAAAACCCTACCGGCCTGATATGGCTCGCCGTAATTTTAATCTGTCTGCCGTGAACTTTTTCATTATACCTGTCATCCGCAACAATTTCATTTACTTCTTTGTCGCGATTTCTGGCAACATCATATTCAACGATAAATTTTCCATTCAATCCGAGAGGTGAAAGCTCCAGTTGTTCTTCGCGGGTTGGCTTGAAGGAAACGTGCGCAGTTGTTCTGAATAAAGCATTTAGTAAATAAAAATATGTTGTGTGAGACAGTTTGAAAAACTTAGAAATAAAATGAACCTTTGCTGGTCGACAGTTGCACCGGGCATCGTCATCATTCCAGGCAGAACCGATTGTTCTGTGTCAAACCCGAGCACCTTAACTTTGTCCAAAGGTCTCGTTTCACATATATAAACATCAATCAACAACTCCCCGACTGGTTGTTTCGTTTGCACAATTATCTCGTGACGGTACCTAAAAACCAAATCAAGGCGGTTTGAATGTATGAATTTTCAGAATTTATATCAGGTATCGTTAGCATTGATGCTTAGAATTAATTGAACAGGCGATAATAAATGGAGTCAGGATTATGCTGTTCTTCGACCTTAAATTGGGCAAATTCTACAGTCTCGTTTGCGAGGAATTCACCCTGTGTCCCAACCATATTTCAACTCTGGTCTTTGAACTAGCGTTTTATAGATAGATAACTAATAATCAATATCTACTCGAAATAATAATTAATTCTAAACAAAAGTGTAGGGTAGTGCTGTTTCCAAATATGTAACCCTTGAATATTCTACTCGCAGATTTGTTTTCTGTTTTTCAGGTCGTTCTCTGATGATCAATACAATGGCTAGTTTATTGAATATAAATGGTGTCTACAACAACAAAATTCGCAGGCTGATGTCTCATCCACGATAAACTTGAATCTATTACGCCCCACTAATTAAATGAAGAAATGATCCTGTGAAATAACAATACTAATTCCTTTATTCCTAATTCCTTTATCCTTGCAGAAGTCAATATCTAAGAATGAAAAAAAAACCTTATAACCTTAGCAACCAACATATTCCTATACCCTGTCTTTCTACCTTAATTAATTATAATTACTCATACTTATAAAGTTACTGATAGATTTAAATACTTATTGCAATCTGGACTACAATTTGGCAATAATAGGCTCTAGTTTGGGCAATGAAGTGGTCTAGCCCACCTCTTCATGCACCCAATTCTGGCAACTTTGGTTGGGCATTTTGGCATTTGACTCCATCTATAATCAGCTTGACAATATATTTTTTTATAAAGGTTTATCTTTACTGTTCACTCCCATTTATAAAATTGATCAATTTGGCAGTGGCAATCATGATAAATTTATTAATATGGTGTGGCAAGTAATTTTTATTTATTTATTTTTTTATTAACTACCAGTATGTAATTTTTCATGTTCCCTTTACTTAATAACTTCTATATGGTTGTGTGTGTGGGTGCGTGTGAGCGTGTGTGAAATATTTCAATTATTTTAGGTGAGTGAACACGTACCACATCTTCTTGGCAAAACCTTCCATCTTATATACATTCTGTACGTTTTAAACCTTATCTAAGGTTTTGTTCGCTCTCCTGATTTCATAATCAGTTTTTATTTATTTATTTTTAGCATTCATTTTATTGTTTTGCTGATTATGGAGTCGAAATAAACTTATTATTATTATTATTATTCAAACGAATATTAAGATGATTGACCCGAAAATAGGTCATAGAATAGCTGCAGTAGGGCGACCGCTAGGGCTCGAGCGAAACGGCGAATAGATCATGCATATTCCATATTTGTTATGAAACACACAACTTGTAAATGTGTACGGTTAATATACTGTATACAGAATTTCGTTTCAATAGGTATAGAAGTTCAAATATCGGCAGTTACTTCTGTGCGATAAGAATAGGCTAATACTTGAACACCAAGAGTTTTTTATTATTATCTGGGGTGTTTTCGCGGATCCGCATTTGATAAATTCAAATCTGAATTAGGTTCATCATGTCTCTAATGAAACCCGACCTGAGCCGATAAGATCAAGCTTACTTGACTTATTAAGCACGAAACCCGATCAGCGCAGAATCTAGTCAATGGCTTTTGGTTACGCTTGGTTAACTTCCTATGCTTTGTCATCGGTCTGGTTTATACCAAATACATTCTTCACATACATGCGAGAACGTAGTGGCTTGCGACGTGCGCTTTGGGTTTGTGCAAATAATGTATAAAATAGGTTATAGGAGCTGACTGGTGTTCAGGAACTGACGAGTGCAGCCGGTGAAGGACGTAATACGCTGTCAGAATACTAATGTTTTGCATTACTCTTAAAGTGCTTTCAGAGGCGATAGCGAAAACACCAAGGAAGCGGAAGTTTCCCAATAAAACTATTTAGCAAAGTTAATCCGGTTTGAAGTTGCATCAAATGAAGTCTCGTATCAAATAGAATATTGAGGCAGAGCTTTAATGAGAGATACATATCGCAAACGAAAGCAGTCACAAAAGCCGATTTCTTTCTCTAACACTAGCACAGGAACGTGGTTTGAAATTGGTCAGTAATCAGCGCTTGTGGCAAATGTTACGTCTGATCTCGTTTAATTAAAAGCTTTGATGAATAAGGATAATGTACCAATATGGTATTATGTCAATATCTACAGATAAAAATGAACTTTCAGTTAAGGTAACGCGTTAACCAGATATTAGTGCAAGTGTCTGTGGTTGCAGTCTAGCTGTAAATGAAATGTCAATATTGTGCGAAGTTGCATATGTATCAAATAGTGCGACCTAATGAAAACATATGATTACGCGTTTCATGAACTATGAAGTCTTACAAGTGTGCTTGAATTCAAATTCACGAATCAATAAATATATAAACATCTTAATATCAAACACAACATGTTTAGAATATATATGAAGTATGAAACCTTTAAATCGTTAATAAAAAAATGGTCATTACCATTTCTGCCATATTTTCGAATTGCAAAAAGTGAATGTAACCAAATGCGGTAATGGATGAACAGGTCCAACCCGTTACAACTCCGGCGTTTTCAAAAAAGATGTCATAGTAGTCCTCTTTTTGGACTTAGCCATAACCAATTCTTACTTGAAAGTCTTTATTTCAGATGATGTCAAAATTCATTACGCTGAATACTGGTAGTAAAATGCCAACAATTGGTCTAGGGACTTCGCTTTCCAAAGCCCAAGATCTACGAAATACTGTAAAGTATGCAATCAATGTGGGGTATCGACATATAGATTGTGCTGCAATATATGGCAACGAAGATATCATTGGCGATGCGATAAATGACGTCATCGGCAAAGGTGACATAAAAAGAAGTGATTTGTTTATAACAAGCAAACTCTGGCCTACATTCCAATCACCTGGACATGTTAGAGAAGGCTTAGCTCTAAGTCTTCGCAAGCTAAAGCTGGATTATTTGGATTTGTTTTTGATACATTGGCCTTTCGGATTTAAATACGATGGAAACGATATTAAACGAGACTTGTCATCGCCATTCGATGAGTCAATAGATTATGTTGATACGTGGAAGGTTTTTGAAGAAATTTATAAATCCGGTGAAGTTAAAGCAATCGGGATATCAAATTTTAACCTCGACCAACTCAGTCGTCTGCTAGAACATGCACATGTCATTCCTGCAATACATCAGATAGAATTTCATCCTTATTTGGATCAAGAAAAATTGCTGAACTTTTGCAAGTCCAAAGGAATAGTTGTCACATCATACAGTCCTTTTGCATCTCCTGGTAGACCATGGGTCATAAAAGCAGGAATAAACGTTTTCGATGATCCCGTCTTGAAAGAGTTGTCGGAAAAATATAAAAAATCAGTTGGACAAGTCATAATTCGGTACTTAGTAGACAGAGGCACGTCAGTCATTCCTAAAAGTGAAAATCCAAAAAGAATTCAGGACAATTTGGAAATATTTGACTTTTCTCTTGAAGACCCTGACATTGTCAGGATCAAAGAACTCGATCGGCATTTAAGGATAATGCCCTACAAAAATTCATTTTTCGAATCTCATAAATATTTTCCGTATGATCCCGCGGAACTCTTGCCGCAATAGACAGCAAATGTTTTTTTTTTCTTCAAATTTTCAAACAATATGCACTTTCTGGAAATTTTTGATTTTTTAAAGCTAATCTAATTCAGTCAGTCAGTAATCATTAATTTATTTTTTCACCATGCTGAAAATTACGAATTCTACATACACAATTTAAAAGAAATATATAAAAAAAAATCGCGTTTCATGGTGAAGGGAGACGCCGAAAACCAAAGCTGTTTATCGAGCGGCGACACCGTTGAGAAAGTCTAAAAATACGTGATAAATACAATAAAGTCCAACAAAAATATGTTATTTAATAAGTAAAACGAAAGAGCAATAGGCACGTCAAGGCGACCTGGTGAAACCAAGCAGTCGCCATTTCAATCAAAAGAAGGTAGACTCCAAGCGCCACAGTCTATGTAACCATGGTGATTATATTGCAAAATAGTTTGGCGGTGTTGACAATACGAGGTAACGTTAGACTGTGTGCATAAGGTTAAGGTGGACTGAATGTAAAGAGCACACACGGCGTACCAGCATAATATACTGTCAACTGTACAAGTTGGTGACATTTTTATGGCAGGAAGGGAATTGTATTGTTAACCCTGACCCTGTGCTTGCAAGAGTCTTAGAATTTACAAACAGGATTCGCGAAGACAAGAATATACATTGAGTTATCAAGCATCTTCGCCGAGGCTTAAAATACAGCGGACTACATCTACATTATACACCGACATTTATAACAATTGTATATTTTAACTAAAATAAAAATCAGCCTTTCAGTTAAAGATACAATACAACTGAAGCAAAACACTTTTATGCGTATAAAGTAAGCAATCTTGCAAAAATATATTTTTTTTTTCATTGGTATCTGTAATAATTTATTGGTTTTCCCCTGCACTCAACTATCAAGACTCTGTCGATGTTCTAACCATTAATAAGTACATTGTCACTCATTCACAATGTGATTATACTTATTGCAATTCTATATGTTATTTTGCATTACCCAGAAAATAATAATCGCATTTTTTTTAATGAAACTTTTTTTTTCCGAGGGTTCTATTATAAAAATTAAGTAAAACTTTTTTCACTTCTAATCGATTTCTTATTTTGAATTGACTTGTATAAAAACCAAGCTTGGTAGTCTCATTCAATCAGAGTTGAACCAGAAAAACATATCCAAGGACGGCGAATGAAGTGAAAAAATATTTGTCATCGCATAATGAATGCTAGCAAGAGAATATCTAACAAAAAAGCTGCATAAGTTTCAATTATACGACAAAATAATTTTTCCGTATACAAGCGTGCAAGACGTAAAAAAGTATTCCATGGGCATACTGGGTATGGGCATTTTGTGTCAATGCGGGTCTAGAAGTTTACGTAACAGCTAAACGTCTGTGCAATGAACATTGTTTCAGAGAGGTTCGTTTTTTGACTCTAAAGGGCAACATATGCGATATCATATTGAACCAGGTCTGAATGAAAAATCTCGAGCGGAATTATAAAAAAAAAAAATACAAGCTAACCAGGACAGAATCAAGTCAATCGCTATGCTGGTCATGCTTAACTCATTGCGGACGTTTATTTGTTTAAATATGTTTACTTTTCTAATAGCACAATCTGTAATCGATGCCCGGCATCGTGGAAAGCAACATTGTGTAAATAACGAATATCGGTAAGTAGTGACAGTTTGTCGATGTCCAGTTACAGGCTGAAGTCGTATAAGTGAAGGATAATACGCGAACAGCTTCAAAATATTCTATCAATAATACTGTACTCTTAAATTTCAGGTTAAGATTTGGCCAGTATATATCTTCATTAGTATGATTTGCAGTTACATCAAATAAGATTTAGTCGCATAAAAGATTCAGTCGGTTTTATTGTGATTAGATAAATTATTAGGGCAAAGTCAGGAGAAAAAATACAAATCGCTGGAAAAAAACTTTTTTTATTGTTTTTATCGGCAATGAAAAGTTTCATAAATATTTTCGAATTTCAATTCACAAAACACCAAATTTTTTTTTAAATCTAAGCACAACGCCTGCGGGATAATGTGTTGTGAAGAGAAATTGCCTGTATATATATATATATATTATTAGCCGTTCAAATATTATAATTGATCACGTTTCCTAACATTTTATTTAGTAAAATTTTTAAAATTCCAAAAAGTCGTTTGGGCAAAAAGCGATAGCCACCACAGAATATAGGCATTAAAAAAAAAAAAATTACGTATTACCTCTCATGCATTTTGGGCACTTGTCGTTCAGTTAGATCAAGGTAAATAAAATCGGTTACAAATAGAGCATGTTCCGATAGATAGAAATTTATCTCTTTTTGCATAAAGCCCTAAATGATACTTATTTAGACAAACTTTATTTTAGATGATGCCAAAATTCATTACATTGAATAATGGCAGTCAAATGCCTGTCATAGGTCTAGGGACTTCGCTCACTAAATCCCAAGATCTGAAAAATACTGTAAAATATGCAGTCAGCGTGGGGTATCGACACATAGATTGTGGTGCAATAAATGACAACGAAGATATCGTTGGCGATGCGATAAATGACGTCATCAGCAACGGGTACGTAAAAAGAAGCGATTTGTTTATAACAAGCAAACTCTGGTCTACGTTCCAATCACCTGAACACGTTAAAGAAGGTTTAGCTCTAAGTCTTCGCAAGCTTAAGCTTGATTATTTGGATTTGTTTTTGATACATTGGCCCTTTGGATTGACATACGATGGAAAGGATCCTAAACGAGATTTGTCATCGTCATTCGATGAGTCAATAGATTATGTTGATACGTGGAAAGTTTTTGAAGAGATTTATAAATCTGGTGAAGTTAAAGCAATCGGGATTTCAAATTTTAACCTCCTCCAGCTAAGTCGTCTGCTGGATTATGCACAAGTCATTCCAGCAATACATCAAATAGAATTTCATCCTTATTTGGATCAGAAAAAATTGCTGAATTTTTGCAAGTCAAAGGGAATTGCTGTTACATCATTTAGTCCATTCGCATCTCCTAGTAGGCCATGGGTCGTAAAATCAGGAATAAAGCTTTTCGATGATCCCGTCTTGAAACAGTTGGCGGAAAAATACAAAAAATCCGTTGGACAAGTTATACTTCGATACTTAGCAGACAGAGGAACGTCTGTCATTCCTAAAAGTGAAAATCCAAAAAGAATTCAAGAAAACTTAGAAATATTTGACTTCCTCATTGATGACCGTGACCTTGTAAAGATCAAAGAACTTGATAGGCATATGAGAGTAGTTCCATATAAAGGTGCATTTTTTGTATCCCATAAATATTTCCCTTATGATCTCTCAGAACTTCTGCCTATATAAACAACAATTTTTACCATGGTTTTCAAACTTTATGCATTTTCTAAAGTTTGTTTTTCTCTTGCAGCTAGATGAAATTTTTGGTACCTGCCTTAATCTAGACTGTATCTATACCTCAAACTACATTTTTTCATTCTCAACTTTATCATACTTTGTCTAGATAATTTTCTATGTTACATTCCATTGCTGGGAAATTAAAAATTACAGCTAGTTTTATTCAAAATTTCATTTCAAAGATACTACATGTCACTAAAATTTAATCTTCTAAATAAAAAAATTACTTAAAATTCTTAGAATTGAAATATTACAAATCTTGCTAATGCTATCAATATATGATCTGATTATTATAAACTATACTAATTTATGTTGGTGTATTTTTAATATTACTCTTATAGTTCAGTACCAGGCGCTGAGCATGTGTAACCTAAAAGATCAGGCGTTCCGAAAGCTGTAGAATAGGATATTATTGAAACTATCCAACTTACATTGTTCCTGCTGAGGATATTCATGTGTTGTTTTTCTCGCCCGCTATAAAAACGACATAAGCCAATAACTACAATAAACATGTTAAGAATCGGTATTTTGGGGGGCCAGAATACACACATCGTTGAGGTAGAGTTAGGGGTATGTGCATGCAAAGAACCTCTACTTACTTATAAGAAATTTCAGACTAGAAACTGCTTTTTAACCAAGTTGCTTATCAGACCTGAGTGGGCACATGGATCGCTGTGGACAATTATTGTTATTGGGGTTCACATCAGTACCGACGTGAATCGCTTTAGTTTTAGGGCGGATAATCACGGATCGGGTATTAACGGGCGGATATTAAGCCTCAAATTACTAGAATGCTAATTATTACTACTCTTTTCTTAATTTTTTTCTTTCATGTTTCCCCGCGTGCCTCAGGGCAACGATATTTCACACAGCTTTTGCTATTTTTATACAACTTACGGGACAGAATACAGAGCAATACTAATGCTGAGCAAATCCGGTGTTCAACTAGGGCCCAAGTGAATACTCAGGCTTGTTCATGAGACAAAATGTGTGCTGTCCCATTCCATCCCATTCTCTGGGATTCTCATGACATTCTTGACCAAATATGCAGCTGGAAAACGAATCTCTTGGAGTCCACATAAATTTTTTTTGAAATAATTAAAAGTAATTAGCCTTCTGGCAAAAAAATCAATCTTTTCCCACTGAAAATTTCAAAGCAATTTGTCCAGTATTCGAAGAAATAAGCGATTTTATTATGACGAAGGAGAAGAAAAACAAAAACAACAACATAATATTGGAACGATCGTTATGTTTTGTTCACTGACGTGTACAATAACACGAATAATGGAATGCAGCTTGAATTACATCGGTCCTTGTGTTGGGGTGTGACGATAACATTAAATCAAGTTTAGCAAAGATTTATATATATGTTAAGTAGGAAATGTTAAATATGAAGTAATCTTAGTGTTTGCCCTGTGTACGCTATGGATTTTTGGACCCCTAACTCTCTCAGAGGATTAGACCCCGAAAAACATCAAACATTAGGAAAATGCTTGTCGGAAATTAATGGAAAAGGTGAAATATTTTTTTTTTACGACAGCAAATCATTTTAATAATAATACTTTTACCCCTCACCACTCACTTTTGATGCGTTTACCCCGGCGAACTGCTTTCACAGTCAAATGTGATATTAGAAAGATGAAGAACCGACATATGGAAAATATCTATTTGACTAAAGATAGTTGGAATTCTTCCATGGTTGGTATTTCTTTGATTTGCATGTAAGTGACACACCTAATTTGCAAAGGAGAAAATTATTGCTGCAATATAGCCTACACTTTGTTGCGAGCAGACGGTAAAGATAAATATTAGAATGTAATTACAATTAAGAAACCAAGAAAAATTAGTCATTGCGTCATTATGATTTGCAATTATTATCGTATCCGTCGTTTTGTTCAACAATCATCAGTGATATGTTCGAATCGTATATATTACGAGGTTTGATGCACAATTAGTTTGTAAGTTCGTCTTTGCGCCAACTTACGGTAGTTAATTGTTTTGTAAGTTGCATGACGTACTATACAGAGTAGATAAAATGTTTGCATAGGTATTTGCATCGACTTTGGTAAGGATTTGGTGGTATATTGTCAGCAATCGACAGCATTATATGGATTGAATAAACGTAAACCGGACAGCGATCGGAGACCGCCGACTTATCGATCTAGCGGCGTGTATCCTTCGCTCTGACTCAATAGCGACATCGCGTAACATGCTTCTGGTCCGAGATATGATGAATGGCAATGCACATGCTAATTTGGAGCAGATTCGATCTCGCTTTCGTGAGATATCGCGTAACATACGATAGTGTCTAACAGACAAATAAATACCTAGCAACATACTTACCGATCGAGATAGATAAGTAACAAGTAAACTTCGAACCTCTTACGTTGAAAGGCAGTATATTAATCAACATATCTGCGGTGCAGTGCATACAACATAGTAGCTGGTTTTACTTTGAATCAAAAAAAATTGTTTTGTCGAGACAAACATTTTGTCCTAAAAATTGTAAATTTGATATTCGGATGACGGCTCGTTCTAACAACATCGAAATTGAGAGCGCAATCGACTTAACAGAAAATATGTTATTTTGTGCATGATGGTGGACCCAAAGCGCAGTACAAGTAAGTTTTTGTATTTCTAATAAATTCTAATTACTCACGTTTGTATCGGAATGGACCTAAATCCGGTAACAGATAAAAAATAAATAGGCTAGTCTACAGTAGCAAGCAGTTAAGTAGGTAAAACGTTATTTTATATTTAGCCGAAATCGCAACAAAGCGCATTTGTGTCGTAATAATCCGATTCGCAAGTTCATTCACGCATGCCTCGCTCCTGGTTCTATTTGAAACAAAAACCAACGAGTAGTGTTATCGTCCGGAATGACAACATTTTGGTAATCCCTTAGCATTATTCTTTCGATTCTTTACGATTTAATGGTAATACCAACACTGAAGATTTTATATTCTCGCTGATTGTAGCAATGAGCAAACCATTTTGTTGCAAACGAAAACGAAGCATCACACAGCTAAGCAATTTTGTGAGTTGTTTAAAAATGGGTGTATATTTGCAATACCTATATGTTATTTTCAAATAATTAGTAGTCTGGGTGATAGGAAGATTTTATGTTATAAGAATGGTTCACAGGACCTTCGTCGAACCACTGGAACAGCTACACCGAACCCAGTTTATGAAACACTGAACTAAATTATCCCTGTTTTGACTAATTGACATCATTTTTAAAGCATTTTTCTCTCAGCGTTCAACATGTCTAACCAGACTACATGAGATTCTATTCCGCGATTCGTATCAAACACCCTGTCGTTTCGGTCGAAATCGCTTAAACCGTCTGTTACTCTGGAGCGTAATACTCGAATATATATATATTGGTGTTACACTGCTGAGCATTCTTGCATATTCATCGATATTTAATAGTGATATGAATATATACCTAATACTACTTACTGTCCTCGCGAGCGTCTGAGCAATTGTTGATACTTCAAATTGAACAAAACTCTCTTGTTTGCTTCTAGATTTACTGAAGTCTTGAATACAGTTGTTGATTCCTCGCGAGCAGCGACGTGTCCGGCAGTTATCCCTCTAGCCTAAAAATAAAAGCTTTGTTTTAGCTTATTTCAAAATCGACTTAGCGAATCTGCATCTGGCCAAAAGTTGCCACAAAAAGCTTACTCTGGCCGCTTCAAATAACTTTTTTGCTTGCTCTTTCTCCTTAATTTCGCCAGGGTATGTTTCGTTGCCTATGGTCATAGAAAACTCTGTGATGAAAGAGTCCAATGGCATAATAACATTGAACTCTGCTGTCCTTCCAACCGATGCACTAAATAAAAACACGTTTTAATTTGCAGTCTGTTCATATCATCAAATCCAATTTATTTCTATAATTAGAATTCATGGTGTTCACATTGTCATTCTTAGACGACGCCCTATTAAATTTTTATAATTATTCTATTGTGGATAACTCATGAACGAATACCTTCACTCAGAATTGGTTTTTGAATTGGAGATCCAATACTCTAGATATCAAGGGCTCACTTGTTAAAAACGGTGCTAGAGACAGAAGTTTCAACGAATCTTGAGTTTATGTTGCTGACAATATGAAATGATTCAATATCCGGTGTTTCTTTTTGTCCTACAATCAATCTGCATTGCTTAAATATCAGATTGTTGGAACCTTTTAGACTCGCTGTAGATAATACAGAAAAAGAAAGTCTTGGTCATAAAAGTATTAGTGTTGGTGCTGCATTATCATCGCTATGAATATTTGTTATTAAAAGCTGGTTTACGAGCAATAGATTTTCGAGTTTAACAGTATTTGTTAATTTTAGAAGAATGAATGATTTCATTAGATTAATTACCAGTAATCGTAACTGTGCTGACAATTCCTGTCTGTTCCCCTTTTCCAGCAGAAACGGAAATTGAGAATGTTCCCATTTTTCCTTTCTTTATTTCAATTTTTCTCGCTTCTTCATTACGAACGTATCCTTTATCATCATTAGCTTCCATTGACAATTCTTTAATTTCTCCATTGTTTCGTACTGTGACGTTGACAGTTGCGTTATCCCCTGCTCTAAATCCACAAAGACGGTTAGGTTTAAAGGGCCAAATATATGTAATAACCACAAACTGGATATTATTCATAGAAATTATTTTAAATATTGACTTTGCATGAATATAAATAACGCGTAAATATTTCTGGTATTAGAAGTAAAGTTAAACTATTGTTAGAGATGAAAAAAAAGATACAAATATACATAAAAACCAAGTCTTATATACCTGAAAATTATATCACTGAACGCTGAGCAGTCAATATCAACAGAAACATATTCAATTTCAGCTTGTGAGACTCTCTGAAACCTGTATCCCCTATTGTCGACTCCTGTCAGCACTACCATCAGTGAATTCATTGCATGTTCACCAAGTGTGATTGCATAGTTGTCAAGTGATTTGTCTTCTATAGTGAATTTATAGCTTTCATCGGAATCACTTGATATGAATTCGACCTTCTTAGTAATATCTCCAGCTTGTTTGCCAAATTCATCAATAAAAACTACAACTTTGTCTGTCGTAAGAGCTTGACCTGATAACAAAAATTTAGATCGATTCCAGTAAAATGATGAAGTTTATCTGAAATGAATACAAATCAACATGTTCAACTTGAAATAATCATCGAATCCATGTCTCGTCTTCCACTCTATTGTTTATCAGGATGATATTTTAGGTTACAACAATAATTCAAATAATTCGTCAAAAATAAAATGATATTTGAATAAATTGGTATAGATTACAGGTCCAAAACTACAGGAACGTGTAATAGGAAATACGTAGTCCACACATTTCCGTAATGGTTTATTTAAATAATCCATTTTTCTCGATGAGCCTACTAGAGGATTTGATCCAACATTGTTGTGTCTTGATAGAAATCAACAATAAGGAACGTGACGCAGAAAATATATGCAAAATTCCATAGAAATGACATTCAAGTAAGTTTATTTTATCACTGATGATTGTCGATTCATGTTCAACTGTGAATGTCAATACTAGTCAGTGGCAGGACTGCGTGTACTGCTGAATGTACCGAATCGACATTTTACTGACATATGCAGTATATTGCACAAGGTGAAAATTTGGGCTGCTGTGAAAATGCAGTAATCGCAGTTTGTTAAATTATGTTCAAAATTTATTTAAAAATGAAAGCCCTGCTACCTTCAAACCTCTCTATTCTCGTTTTCCTTGTTTTTGCATCAGTTATTTTTCTTCCCAATGTTTTAACAAATCCTTTTGTACTCTTAGCAGAAATCTAAAATAATATTTGAGTTTGAAAAAACTGAAATTTCATTCCGAAACGACTATTCCAAAATATGCACGTGAATAATTTATAACTGATTTGGTATGAAATACGTGGACTTTTGGCTCTTCGATTTACAAGTAGTCACCACTGTCGATTTGGTTACTTGAAAATTGATTAGAGTTTGCTTCCATGAAACAAAAATGACCAAATTGTACAATATATTGATTCTGGCAGTGTCGATTTAATAACGCTATACCATCGTTATGTCATTGTCCATGACATGAAACTGAAAACAACTTTTATGATGTCATTCAACGATAATGGATGTGTGATCCACCAGTTTCTTATTGGCAGAGGAACTCCATCACGTCCTAAGCACATTTTATATATAGGCATGTTTGATTAAATTTTTTACGAATATAAATCATCGTATTAATCATACGTCCAAACATGTAACAGTATTGCCCTATAGGCATTGAGATGATTTCAAAAATTGAAACTACATCAAAACATTGATATCAAATTGTTACGCTGATTTCAATATTTCATGTTTTAACATTCAGGATTTGACACATACTTTCTATTTCGTGATTCATTTTTGGTACCTCATTTTGAAACATTATTATGAGCTGACAAACAACTTGTATTAACACAGAGTACAAATTTTCTGTAAATATTAGGCGGACTACATCATGTATTGTATAGCACTTTAAAATTGTATACGTTTATATGGAATGTGTTTTACCTTGATGCTGCATTCTGATTCTGCACGTACATTTAACTTATATTGTCCAAAAGAATCATTCACGGCTGCGCGATGTACTCTCAGTTTATCTACCATAACCTCACCCTGGAAATATTAGGTTAAAGCATTATAATCACCATGGAATTGTAACAAACAATTCTCACAAACCATAGTTTCATTTATTTACCTCCAGTTTTACTTTTGTACCATTCGGTTTGAGAATAGTAAGAGTTTTACAATCACCTTCCGATTCAACATATATCTCTTTCAAGGTACTATCTACATAAAATCTGGCATCCGTAGTTCCTTCTAAAAATTTATAATTCTGTATGTTATTTACGGTTTTTTTTTCAAGCATTAGTTTAATTTTAATATTGAGCCTGATATATTAAAATTATTTGAGTTTAGAAATGTTTAAATTCAGGTATTTATGCGAAAAGCATTCGATATATACTTCAGTCGATTTAGGGTTTTAGTTACATGAAAATCTAATAAAAACGCGCCAACTTTATTACTTTTGTATTTTGCGTAAATTATTTAATGTAACAGATCAAGAGTTTTCTTTATTTATCTTTCTTTATTTCTTATTTATCAAAAACTTCTAATAACTAGAAGTATAGGAACTGACTTACTTTTAAATTTTTTTATCAAAAGAGCCTCCAATCCTTGCTTCAGCGTGCTTTCGATCACTTCAGTGGCTTTGAAAATATTGCTTTTGGACACGACTAATATTCTACCTCCAGTACTTTTAGCAATATGTTCATAAAGTTTATAGCCGAGTTTAAGTGCCGAGGAGTTTCCACAAACGCGACTTTCATATCCACGCGTACGCCTTCAAGTGATAAATTAAATTCGTAGTTAAGTATTATATGAAGCGGCAATTGGATATCTAACCCGTTTGCATATTGTTGTATCTGATATAGGTATTGTCAATGCGTATATATATAATCTACTTCCAATGCATAAGTTCCGCACTTTTATAACAAAATGCCAATATGAACCTTTAGGTAAAAACATAAGACATTGCGATAAAACATATAGAACATAAATATGCGCGTTTTTTTTAAAGGTTTTAAAATTTATAAAGAAATTTTGATGCTATAATAATGCTTCCACAAAAAATTTCAGCCTCGAGGGGCAATTGTAGAGTTAATTACATGTTGTAAAATGCACGGGGAATATTTTCATTTTGTGTAATGGATAATTGAATAATTTCGAACGAAAAAAAACAAAAATCATTTCATCAAATTCTGCACGATTATCATTATTACGTTGTTATTACGTTACTATATGTACTGTACAAAAGTCCAAAATTTCATGCAGTTTTGTGCTGTGAGTGCTCATGTGAAAATACATGATAACTTTAAATTTATTTCCCATTGACACCAACTGAAAAGCACTACTTAGTCGACTTAGTTGCGTCTCTTATAGACAATTTGCTGAAATAAAATTCTTCAATCTATCTTACCTGGCGCATACTGTCGTTGACACTCGGTTCGTTAAAAGGAATGTGACTTTTATGTCCTTTTGTTTTGCTTGTGCAATCACATTATCCTAAAATTAGCAAACATTGTAGTTGTTAGATATGAAGTTTAAAAAAATTGACAGACAAAATATTGTTTTAGTGAAATAAGACGTTACGATACAAGTCAAATACAAAGATAGCAAAAAAATATGACGTAATTTACTAACTTGCAATTCCACGTCTTTTGCATCAATATCAGTGATAACAAAAATAGTTGAACCTGCATTACTATTTTCAACAGCTAACTGAATTCCTCTCATACTTAGTTCAGGTGCATCTCCACCTCCATGTGCGTATAATCTAATAAATAAATAGAAACATGTTGTTTGTACAAGATAATCATAAACGAAGTCAACACAGCGATTTTACTAAATTGCTGTTGCTGTGTTGTTGTTGCGTTTCTTGTTGTTGTGGGAATAAATCGCTCTTGTTCTAAACTAATAAACCAATTGTTTTCAAAGTTTATGGTTGATACCGCTACATGGCTATTTATTACTCCTTTTGTTTAATTTGTTTTTGAGAGTCATGCGACTCGATATCTCAACCAAAATTTTACTACTCATACAAACATTTACAACATCACGTGATATTACTCAATGCTCAGCTGCGTTGTTATCGGTACCGATGTGAATTGCTGCAGCGGTGGGGTTTGATTCACTATTTTGATATATTGTTATTGGATGATCATACAATGAGTTTCAGTGTAATCACTGTATATTGAAATTTCGTGTCCATAAACCTGGGGATTATTTTTTTTTTTTATGTAGTATTTTATAGCTATTATCGCTGATAATTTTATTTTTTTATCAAGTTCATGATAGTCACTGCATATTATTATTATAATTTTCACGAAATGCATTTGTGGAAATGCATTTAGCAAATACTTCAGCAGAAATTCAAAATTTAAACTATAACAATTTGTTAGAAACCACGTCAGTGCAACTCTTCAGATCTTTTAAATAAATTTCATTTGTCTGATATAACATATATGTATATTACTTGTTAATAGCCCGCTTAAAAGCATCTGGATCATGTGTGACGGTCAAAGGGCCAACAGTAGGATCGTTGAAAGGAACAAGAACAAAATTTTGTGGCTGATCAAGAGATCCTTGTCGTTCGTCAATAATATTCTGAAAAAACGTTAGAGCTTCAAAATACAAAGTACTATAAATGAAAAACAATCATTCGGTGTATATATTGCGTTAGTGGGTGGACGGAATTATGCAATAAAAATAAGCAAGGTTGGTTTGGGTCGGTTAAAAACATACTTAATATTAAACGAATCAACTGCGAACGATTAGTGTAGTAGATCTTTATAATGCCATTGTGTTAGTAAGTTTGAGGTCTTCATCCAATAACAGAATAAAATTCCATTCACGTACATTTCATAAAAGCATCAAATAAAAATGCAACATTTTTCTATTTTGATAAAATGATAAAGGGTGAACATCAGCGATAAGCTGCTTCAATTATAACATTTAATTCTGCAACATATTTATATGAGTTTCTATCAAGATTAACTTCAGAGCCATTTTTGTATCTTGCAATAATGAAACAAAAACTAGTAAGTAGTTTATGACTTACAACGGCTCGTTGCTTAGCGGCTTGAATTTCACCACTCATACTTCCAGTATCATCAATAGCAAACGCGAGAGTTGTTCCAGAACCAAGACCAAGAAATTGGCCGAATTGAAATTCGCCGATTTCGTTTCGAATTCTAAAAATAATGTAATCAAAACTTCTATTTGAATTAGAATAATAAAAAAGTGATTTTAAATATCAAAATTTGACTTAAAATATTAACTTTGAAATTGATGATAAATTAGTAACTTATATAGAAAATGTTCGATATTAGAATTAGACTCACCTTGCAAGTTCATTGTAAATAACTGCTTCTAACTGACTTAAATTATCATCCTCAATACATCGGTATTTCTTCCATTTTTCTCCAGAAAACTCATCCGCACCGTTGTACAAAAGAACTGCAAATTTTTCTCGAGCAATATTATAACTTCCAGCTTTGGCATACGTGTAGACGAGGTCACGTAACACGACCCTGTCAGATTCCAGGATAGCAGCTTCGTTATGCAGAGTTTTTTTCTCACCATTTCCTGGGTCGGAATACAATATTCTTGTTATTGTATCTTTGAACCCAGATGATGAGGCGTCTTCTCCGTAATATGTGATAAACAAATTTTGAGCAGTGGGCGGATCAAGTGCTTCTGGAACAATTGGTGCTTGTGTACCACGAGGATTATCAGCAAAATATATTGCTGCGTATTCCACAAATGCGAGCTCTAAGATTTTGCGAAACGGGGTGCAATCGGACGACAAAGAGTGACTATTAATTATACTGTCACCACTCGTCTTTTGGACGAGACCACAGACTAAGACGAAACATACAATTCGCAACATTTTGACGTATTCATGTACTCAAAAATTTGTTTCAAACTCCAAATCTCCAAACAATTTAATACTATAGTCTGTACCAAGATAAACTAGAAAATATAATGAAGTTGAAATACATTAAAATATGATTAGAACAGAAAATAAAGGTTTAGAAAAACGCAAATTTTATCCTTCGAAAACAATCTACAACATTAACGCTACGACCATCACGTATTTTTAATCCTGTCTACGACACTTCATCAGATTAATCAATACACCAATGACTATATACAGCCAGGCCAAGAAATTGAAAAATTGAGCGATCATCTTCGGTATAGGTTCAGAATATGAGTAGGAAATTTTACTCATCCAAGGTGTGTATTAATAAAAATACCAAATTTTATTCTACAAAAGTCCTGCCTCAAAAATCTGTTTTGAAGGTATAATTGTTGTTCTAAAAACACAACTTGCACTTTATTTTACTGTGGATCTTAAACGCGCATTACTATTATATATACTATCCATCGCAGAAAAATGTGTGCATTAGAAACCAGTATTTAGCAAGTCCTTTATATATATGGCTTCCAAAGATTGTCTTAACATTTGAATTTAAACGCAACTTTTATCTGTGAAAGTTTTATAAGCGAACATTCCGAAACGACTTTTTACATTAACACATAATATCACATCGTTAATACCCACAACGATTCCTCGCGGCATAAATTTCCCCTCTTAGTAGTCTGCTAAAATACAGGTGGTTTTTGTTGACCTTATTACATCCTCATGTGTAAAAAAACGATGTCTGCAAATCTTCGGAATTTCAACAGTATGTATTAGTTATGGAAATTTTTAAATCAGAAATATCCTAAGAAAGTACGGCGGAATATTTTTTCGAAACATTCCTATATAAAAAAATAGATTATTTTTCTAACTCATGATTATTTTCTAGTAACTAACTAATAACACAATTTTATTACGCAGAAAATGCATCTGAATCTTTTAATGTGCGAATGTCAAAAAGTAAATAGTCTGAAGTTTGAAAGCCGAACGTTACACTTAAAAGTCGTTAATAATTGCAGTGTATATAGAACATTGACTATCGTTGCAATATCAAGTTTTGGACAGAAAAATCCATTTATCTCCATATTCATACTTGTGTATCAGTTATGTTTCGTTTTGAATTGTTTTCGCATACTCATTACATTCTAGGTATTTTTACGACTATTTTTTTTTTTAATAAAATTATCAATTTTATAGTGATAAATCTTATTTCCATTAAACCTTTTTGAATCGTTTCAATCACGATGCCAAGAAATGTCATTGTTAATAGCTTCTCGATAAAAGTAGTCTTATTTTTAATGTACAAACAATTTAAGTCACTGGCATTTTTCATTAATTCCTCCGCATTAACGGCATGTGTGATAACGTTTGCGACGCAAAATATAACATACAGCGGATACAAAAGTCTCTCACAATTATATTTATTTTACTCGCATAATTAAGCGGTTATTCGCGATGATCGACAATTTTGACACCAAACGTTACAGACTGCTGGTCTCTCAACATTGTTGGGACCAGACCAAAAGTATATTATTGGTTGAACTCAGTATATTCGTGAATTTTTTAGGGCTGAGCTTGGAGGTCGTGTGTTTTAATTTAGTTTTGTTAAAATAGTCTAAAAGTTCATTAGTGGTAACATGAGAAGTATTTGAGATGAAAGACCAATTGCGGTAAAATTCGAACATTCAATTTGTTTCTTTGTTTTCATTTACTTTGTACCCATCATTAATTAACAGGTAGCCTAATTTGCTCCAGAAATATTTCAAGAAAATTTCCCACTCTGGCATTTTCGACTTGACAAATATTACAAGAATTTTTGTTTATTATATTTTATAGAATTTTCATTCTGTTATAGCTAACAAAATGTAAAAATCACGTCGAATATATAATTAACATACATTTAATCGTTATACCATCCGAAATTTTTCAACACAACACTCCAAATAGACAAAAGCACGAGGCTATGGTAAAAAAAACTTTGCCAATTTGCAATTACAGTATATTTAAGGTCGTAAGAGTTCCCAAAATTCATTTTTTGTGTCAAAAGCCAACACTCAACGATTAAGTTTTAAAATTATTTATTAAGCATTGAACATCCTCGTAAACACAATCGTTACAAAATATTCTTAAAGTGTCTATTAGTTCGGCTTTGCAAAAAGTTTAGGAAGATGATATCGGAAAGTATCTTCTTCGAAAATTTCATCAACGCGTGGAATGAACCAACGGTCAACTTCTTCCTTTTTACTGTAATCGTGCATTGTCTTCATTTCAATGTGAACAGGTCTCCGACTGAAGATAACATAATTATTGTTAATAATAATGATTGATAATAATAGGACTGTTGTAGAACTATATTATCACATGAAGGAATGAATATAGGTAATAAGAACGACTACGAGGGGGAAAAGGTAGTTCGGTGTATTCATTATGCAGACTACAAATATAAGATTATACAAAGAATTAAGTAAAAAATGCTCATCCAAAATATTACTTGTTGATAGCTCTTTTAAATGCATCAGGATCGTGTGTGGCAGTCAGATGCCCAACAGTAGGATCGTTAAATGAAACAATAACAAAATTTTGTGGCTGATCGAGAGATCCTTGACGCTGATTGATAATATTCTGAAAACGGTTAAATATAATGATGAAATATGAGCACTCAACAAAATTATATCACTTAATTAGAAACCAAAACGTGAGCTTCGACAAGATTTGGGCTATATTTTATTACTTGTAGCACATGGGACGTTATCACAAAGAAAATATATTGATGATGAGAAATTCGCAAATAGTTTCAAACAATGAATACACACTAGGTTTTTTCCTAGTAAACAATAAAAAACGGAAATGGCAATATTTGGAGCACAAAAACAGTTTCAAATAAGTTTGGAAAATGAAATCTCACAATGGCTCGTTGCTTTGCGGTTTGAATTTCACCACTCATAGTATCATCAATAGCAAACGCGAGGGTTGTTCCAGAACCAAGACTAAGAAATTGGCCAAATTGAAATTTGCCGATTTCGTTTCTGATTCTGCAAAAAAGTAACTTAGAGTGACGAACAAAATATTGATGATATCAATGTACACTTTGACAATTGTTGCTATGACGTACTTTACTGTGAACTAGTAATTTTGGGTCGTAGACTAATTAACTAACAAGAATAATAGTAAAACTTAGCCCATCACTTATTATATGTTATTGACGGTATAATAGAACTAGCCACCAATTTTTTTCAGATTTCAGGCACATGAATTGCAACTTGTTAAAAATGAAGAAATATGCAATTTTTCGACAACGAATTTGATGTAAAAAAAATCCTGGGTTATGTTATTATGTGTATATCTAATTGATACGTTTGGAAATTTTCAAGACCTTTCAGAACACCCTGCAAAAATTTCAACATCTTTTAAGCGACCTCATTAAAATAGATAAACTCATGATTATTTTTCAGTAACTAACTAAAAACAAAATTTTATTACGCAGAAAATTTATCTGAAACTTTTAATGTGCGAATGTCAAGAAGTAAATGGTCTGAAGTTTAAAAGACGAATGGTACACTTAAAAGACGTTAAGAATTGCAGTGTATATAGAACATTGACTATCGTTGCAATATATATCAAGTTTTGGACAGAAAAATCCAATTACATCCATATCAATGATTCATACTTGTGTATCAGATATGTTTCGTTTTGAATTGTTTTCACATACTCATTACATTCTAGGTATACCGACGACTATTTTTTTCTTAATAAAATTATCAATTTCATAGTGATGAATCTTATTTCCATTAAACCTTTTTGAATCGTTTCAATCACGGTGCCAAGAAATGTCATTGTTAATAGCTTCTCGATAAAAGTAGTCTTATTTTTAATGTACAAACAATTTAAGTTACTGGCATTTTTCATTAATTCCTTCGCATTAACGGCATGTGTGATAACGTTTGCGACGCAAAATATAACATACAGCGGATACAAAAGTCTCTCACAATTATATTTATTTTACTCGCATAATTAAGCGGTTATTCGCGATGATCGACAATTTTGACAACAAACGTTACAGACTGCTGGTCTCTCAACATTGTTGGGACCAGACCAAAAGTATATTATTGGTTGAACTCAGTATATTCGTGAATTTTTTAGGGCTGAGCTTGGAGGTCGTGTGTTTTAATTTAGTTTTGTTAAAATGGTCTAAAAGTTCATTAGTGGTAACATGAGAAGTATTTGAGATGAAAGACCAATTGCGGTAAAATTCGAACATTCAATTTGTTTCTTTGTTTTCATTTACTTTGTACCCATCATTAATTAACAGGTAGCCTAATTTGCTCCAGAAATATTTCAAGAAAATTTTCAAAATTTCCCACTCCGGCATTTCCGACTTGACAAATATTACAAGAATTTTTGTTTGTTATATTTTATAGAATTTTCATTCTGTTATAGCTAACAAAATGTAAAAATCACGTCGAATATATAATTAACATACATTTAATCGTTATACCATCCGAAATTTTTCAACACAACACTCCAAATAGACAAAAGCACGAGGCTATGGTAAAAAAAACTTTGCCAATTTGCAATTACAGTATATTTAAGGTCGTAAGAGTTCCCAAAATTCATTTTTTGTGTCAAAAGCCAACACTCAACGATTAAGTTTTAAAATTATTTATTAAGCATTGAACATCCTCGTAAACACAATCGTTACAAAATATTCTTAAAGTGTCTATTAGTTCGGCTTTGCAAAAAGTTTAGGAAGATGATATCGGAAAGTATCTTCTTCGAAAATTTCATCAACGCGTGGAATGAACCAACGGTCAACTTCTTCCTTTTTACTGTAATCGTGCATTGTCTTCATTTCAATGTGAACAGGTCTCCGACTGAAGATAACATAATTATTGTTAATAATAATGATTGATAATAATAGGACTGTTGTAGAACTATATTATCACATGAAGGAATGAATATAGGTAATAAGAACGACTACGAGGGGGAAAAGGTAGTTCGGTGTATTCATTATGCAGACTACAAATATAAGATTATACAAAGAATTAAGTAAAAAATGCTCATCCAAAATATTACTTGTTGATAGCTCTTTTAAATGCATCAGGATCGTGTGTGGCAGTCAGATGCCCAACAGTAGGATCGTTAAATGAAACAAGAACAAAATTTTGTGGCTGATCGAGAGATCCTTGACGCTGATTGATAATATTCTGAAAACGGTTAAATATAATGATGAAATATGAGCACTCAACAAAATTATATCACTTAATTAGAAACCAAAACGTGAGCTTCGACAAGATTTGGGCTATATTTTATTACTTGTAGCACATGGGACGTTATCACAAAGAAAATATATTGATGATGAGAAATTCGCAAATAGTTTCAAACAATGAATACACACTAGGTTTTTTCCTAGTAAACAATAAAAAACGGAAATGGCAATATTTGGAGCACAAAAACAGTTTCAAATAAGTTTGGAAAATGAAATCTCACAATGGCTCGTTGCTTTGCGGTTTGAATTTCACCACTCATAGTATCATCAATAGCAAACGCGAGGGTTGTTCCAGAACCAAGACTAAGAAATTGGCCAAATTGAAATTTGCCGATTTCGTTTCTGATTCTGCAAAAAAGTAACTTAGAGTGACGAACAAAATATTGATGATATCAATGTACACTTTGACAATTGTTGCTATGATGTACTTTACTGTGAACTAGTAATTTTGGGTCGTAGACTAATTAACTAACAAGAATAATAGTAAAACTTAGCCCATCACTTATTATATGTTATTGACGGTATAATAGAACTAGCCACCAATTTTTTTCAGATTTCAGGCACATGAATTGCAACTTGTTAAAAACTGAAGAAATATGCAATTTTTCGACAACGAATTTGATGTAAAAAAATCCTGGGTTATGTTATTATGTGTATATCTAATTGATACGTTTGGAAATTTTCAAGACCTTTCAGAACACCCTGCAAAAATTTCAACATCTTTTAAGCGACCTCATTATTTGCTTTTATTAAACTTTGGATTGAAAACACCCAAATAGCGTCGATTTCAATTGATGGAAATACTGTAATAAGACTGAAATTGAAGTATATACATATGAAATACATTTCTACCTTAATCGCTATGAATATATATATATGTTATTACATAGAACGCATGAATTATAAAAAGAATAATAAAACTCACTTCGCAAGTTCATTAAAAAATAACGGATACCAACTGACTCATATTATCATCTTCAATGCATGTGTATTTCTTCATTGTCTCCCCTACAATCTCATATGTAGCTTTATATAGAAGAATACCAATTTTTTCTCGAGCAATATTATAACTTCCTGCTTTTGTTGTCCCGTATAACGAACCGATCAGCCTCAATAACAGCAGCATCACCTTTTGGTTCATCCTTTCCTTTGTTTCCAGGATCAGAATGAAGAATTTTTGTCAAAGAATCGTTGAATCTTGAGGATGAGGCGTCTTCTCCGTAATAAGTGATAAACAAATTTTGCGCTGTAGGTGGATCTTACTAAAGCTTCCGGTACAATGGGTTCTTCAGTACCACGAAGGTACATCGCTGCAAAGTCGATGAATACGCGCTCCAAAACCTCACGGAATGGAGTACAATCGACCGAATCAGGCTTGCTACTAACCAATATGCCAGTATTCGCCCTCTGGAAAAATGCCGATGATAACAGAAAAGCACATCATGCGAAACATAGTGATATTTACCACTATGAGTTATGTTAAAATACAAGAGTATTCTAAATAAACAATCTAAAAATATTTAAAAATATATAAATTAGGTCATGATAATATTTATTCGTCAATCTGCAACTTCATCAGGTACGTCATCGGTTCTTTACAAAATTTAAATTTCCATTCCCCAATCTAACAGACACGTGCATTAAGCGTAATTACATTTGGACCAATCCTACAAAGAAATTTTATTTCTAATATATCCACTTTATAGGAGGTGCCTTCACAAGCTTAAAAATAACTTGAAGTATATCGGTTCCCTTTGGCTAATTTGCAATATAAGAGGACAATGCCGAAAAACTAAGTTAGTCAATACAAGGAACAACAACGCTCAAAAAATTTACTCGTTATTCTGACACAGTAAGCGTAGATTTCCTTCCAAAACTTTTACAATAATCATCTTTGATTCCATCAAGGAAAAATATCACACTATCTAAATATCAGACAAATCAATCTCAGGTCTGTTTTTTTTTTTCTGATTCAGTCATTGGCTTTTTTAAATTTTCGGTCTCTTGTCTAATAAATCTTATGTATTAGCGTCTGTTATTGACTGAATACAGCAAACATAATAATAACCAGTGGCGGCGCGTCAATAGGGCCAACCGGGGCAATGCCCCGGTTGTTTTTTCGGTATAATAAAAAAGATTCGAAAAATACCTCAATATCGGTTGCACAGACTGTCTACACTAGCCATATTCTCCCGACATGGTTCATTTTTCGCTCGCAAAGCCTTCGCCGAACGTCGACGGGGCGACGCCGATTTTGCCCCGGTTGCTCATTGTATATCGTATTCTCTCTTTTATCTTCCACTCGCCGCGTTTGTCTCGTTTGTTTTCTGTTTCTTTTACTAAATCATCGGGGCTAGCCCCGAAATTATGACGACACAATGCCAACGTTTCTTACAACAACGTGTTGACATATTCACGCATTCCTTCTCGTTCGTTGGTTGCTTGAAGAGTTGATAGTTTCCTCGCCTTCGTTTTTGTCGCTTGTTTCGCTATTTGAATCAGTTAGAGACCTTTAGTCCATTTGCTTTCGATTTTCCACATTCCTTTTGAGCTCCTCACTTCTTTCCGGCTTCGCATTTCTTAGCCGTAGACCTCATAATGAATAAGGTTGATGCACTACTTTGCACTCCGTTTTCGCAGCTCCCGCTGGAACAAAAATTAGAGGTACAACGTCTTGGGCCTTATCAACCAAAAAATTGTTCACTGGAACAATCCCATGACGGAGGAAAGCGTCGGCGTACATTCTGCGCAGAAACTTGGTATAAAAAACACGAATGGTTGTGTTACAGCGAAGACAAAAATGCACTTTTTTGTTTTTATTGCCTACTTTTTGCTACCGCCCGTGACTCACGTTGGTGTCAATTTGGTTTTAGAGATCTTAAACATCTTTCCGAGCGTGCCAGGGATCATCAATCTTCTATGGAGCAACTGGACAATGCAGTAAAATACCGAACATTCGGAAATGTTAATATTGCAGCACAGTTGGATGAAGGACGCGCGGTTTCTATTCGTCGGCACAACCAAAACGTCGGAAAAAAACGCCATGTTCTCGGTCGATTGATAGATGTTTTAAAGTTCATTGGTTGTCACGAGCTGTCCCTCCGTGGGCACGATGAAATAGAGGGGTATTTTTGGATATGGTGGAATACACCGCATCCCTAGATACAGTATTGAGAGATCATCTTGATGCCGCAACTGTTTCGAAAGGGACATCTAAGGATATCCAAAATGATTTGCTCGACTCAATGTATAAAATTTATTTACAACATTTGGCTCTGGAAATTGAGAATTGCCAGTTCCTTTCGATTCAGTCTGACGAGACAACTGACATCACGTGCGTTTCCCAACTGGCTGTGATTTTTCGGTTTGTGAAAGATGGTGAACCTACCGAGAGATTTCACAGCTTTGTACCAATCGTTGATCGCACGGCTTGCGGGATATCGGCTGTACTGAAAGAACTGTTACAGCCTTACAACGCGAAGTCAAAATTGATAGCTCAAACTTATGACGGCGCGGCAGTCATGAGTGGGTCGAAACATGGTGTTCAAGTTTATATAAAAGAAGATTTTCCTCATGCGCATTTTTTACATTGTTATGCACACCAATTTAACCTCGTTATTAAAATATGTGTCTTGATACCCCTCTCGTCCGTATATTTTTTGCAAATGTTTCGGGGTTTTCTTCATTTTTTTCCGTTTCGCCGAAGCGCTCTGACCTCCTTCGCCAGATATGTAGCCGCCGTCTCCCAGCTTGTGCACCAACACGTTGGAACTTCCAATCACGCGTGGTGCAGGGCGTGTCCGAAATTAGGTCTGAGCTCATTGAGTGTTTCAATGGCATTCAAAGCTCTCCGGTTTGGGACGAACGCTCTGTGAGGGAGGCGGCAGGTCTAAAGCGTCTGCTAGAAGATGGTGAGTTTTCATTTTTTCTCGCTTTTTTCTCCACAATATTCTATCACGTGGATGTATTATACGGCGCATTGCAGTCAATGCTAATGGATGGAGCGTCTGTGCAGTCGTGTATTTCAGACTTCTGCGATGCTGTATCTCGTATCCGGGAAACAATAAAATACGACGACACATGGAGTGCTTCTTTACGCCGCGGGCAAACAACGCAGCGTTTGATTTTGGCTGCAAAGGAATGCTGTGACATTCTGGTGAATCAAATAGGCGATCGTCTGCGCACTGAACACCTTGCCGCGTTCTCTTTGATGAACCCCAAAAAATTTTCAAAATTTGCACGTCAATTTCCCATCCATTTGTTGGCTACTGTCTCCAAATTTTACCCCATGATAAACGTGGGTAAATTGGAAAATGAATTGCGATGTATATACACCAATCAAACTTTTTTGAACATTACATCAACTTGCGCGCTCTATGGGTTCCTCATAGATAACACTCTAGTAACTACCTTTGCGGCGTCTGCAAAATTTCTGGACATCATTTTGACGACGCCTATTTCTTCCGCCGACGCAGAGCGAACATTCAGCACGCTGAAGCGTATTAAAACGTATCTCAGAAACACAATGAAGCAAGATAGATTAAATTCCTTGGCTGTTTTATCCATTCACAGAGACGTTATTTCTGGGATGCATGACTTTAATCAGCGCGTTATTGAGCATTTTGCTTCCAAGAAACCGCGGCGTGTTGCATATATGTTCAAGCAATAGAAGTCTAGCAGCATATATATCTATGAGTGAGCGACACATGTCCTTATCTTTGCATTACCTTTCCTTTCTTCATAGTAACGTTTTAACCCTTATTTTAGGTTTTGTCTGCTTTCCCGAAGTTTCTGTTAATATGTCATTGTATTTATCTGGGTAAATATTGCCTTTCCTTTTGAAAGCGGTTTCAAAATAAACTATGTCTATATTTATTAATCCCTTGACTTGGACCGGTTTTAAAGACACTTTCTTATCGTTAAAAATTGTCGCTTTTGCCGATTGGTTGTTACCGATGGAATGGTTTTTATACTCATAAAATGATGGGAGAACTTACAGCGCTCATCCTGTCCCCGTAGATGGGGGTGACTTGGTCCCGCAGTAGCTTGCCCCGGTTGTCAAAATGACCACGCGCCGCAACTGAAACACATCAACAAATCCCTGCGGAGTTGCTTATGAAACGACAGAGCGAAATTGTGAGTAAATTTCTAATGATAGAAATATAATCTATGTCTAAATATAGTAACAATTCAAACTAATTCAAGAAATACTAAATCGCGGGATTAGTAATACCGAAATTCAATGGCATAGAAAGGGGAAAGTAGAAATTTTTTGAGTATATATATATAAATATGTTTACACATACACAAAAACTGTAAAACAAATTATTTCGCGCGTATATATTGTATTTCCTAACTTTGCTTCATTCAACTACGTATAGTAATGGTAAAAAAGTAAGGCTAGATATAGTAATGCTTTCGGTGCACAAGGCTTTGCATTAAATTATGTTACCATATGAAACTTGGAGGAGTATCCAGTTGAGGAACGGCAATGAAGATGCAGAATACCATCTGCACACAAACATCTTTTATATTCCCCAGCGTCAGCATTTCATACTTTCAACAACATAAAAGTAGTCGAACATTTTTTACAAAAAATCAAAATCATTTGCTTAGTTTACCAGAAGTCTTTTATATTAGAAAACGCCAAAGTTTTTGTTGTCAGATTTGAATTTCTCCGAGTAAATTTTTTTTTCAACTCCGAGTCGAAGCTATGCGGCAGTAAACCGAACTCTCTCCTGGTTGGTCATAGCAACGATTTTTCTATGGTCTAGAACCTGCGCGCGTCTCGTTTGATGTTTTTTGAGTGTTTGGCATTTTTTATCATCAGTTTCTGTAATAGAGGCTTATATTTATGTGAATTTCACCAATGCAGGGTACTGCTGCGGCAAGCGCCGGTTCCAGGTCAGAAAAAAATCATTGCTACGGGTTGACATCGTTGACTAATCAGGAGAGAGTTTGGATTACTGCCGTATCCTTAACCCAGAGTGGGGAGTTGTAAATTCAAAGTCCTCATTTTCCATTTATTATAATTTGTAAGATGCACAGTATAATGGGGATTGCTAGAGTCAACACGACCGAAATTTACATGTAACACTATCGTGCGATCGGAATTACCAAGAAAGAGGGAAAACAGCAATCGAAATTGGGCTATAAGCTGCAACCGGTAACCTATAATTGCAATAGGCAATAAAGGATATTTACGTAAGCTCTAACAAGTCGCTAGACTCAGCAGCAGTTCCCAAACTATGGGTCGCGACCCACTGGTGGGCCGCAAAGGGAATCTTAGTGGGTCGTGAAAAGATGTAGAAAGCTTTGATTAATTATACTGGTTATTAGGATCGGTGGCGACTCAAATACGTAAATCTTTGAAAAAAAAATTGAATTTAAAGTATATATATATAATCTGTGAAAGTTTCCTTTTTACGATCTTCTCAAAGGAACAAAAATTTGCTACACAAAGAATGACTATGTGGATTTTTTTATGCAGTAGCAGTTTTGTACACTGTACAGCACCTACCGTGTTTTCCTGAAATTTAGACAGAATTTAGATTTATTTTCTTTTCAAGAATAACACTATGATTTTTTTTTGGAAGAGGTCTTTTGTGTCCATTTATTAAAAATAAAATTACATTGTAGAAAATCACGAGATTTTTCATTAAACATTATATAAAAACCGACATGCATTGTTTTTATTCGTATTTCCTATAAAAAAAAATCAAGTGACAAATATCATAATTGTGATATCACACAATCTTGAATAGTGGTGTGATCTCCACCTTACCTCAGGTCATTGAACCTTTCCCCACCCACACATTTTAAACTGACGGTATTTTAAGGGTAGGGTTTATTTAAAATCATTTTTAAACCTAATTAATGAAAAACACATTTCATTGATAACTCACTACGAAGAAAGAAGGTATGGCTTAAAAATAAAATGGGGGATTCGCAAGAACGAAATGGCGATTCGACATTTTTGTATGAACCGATTCTAATAATTTACTATTCGTTTCGTTTCGAATATTCGATTCGAAAAACCCAACCGCAGATGGAACATCAGGGATCTTTTGGGGCAGAATTATTTTTTTGCCACGGTGGCCAATATCTAGCTTGTAGACTCCTCCACCCGAAGATGTTGGGCTCACAGACAAAAAAGATTGAAAACTGTATTCCTTGAGTTCAGCGAGATACAAAGAGGTTTTACTGCTTACCGACAAAGCAGCCATATGACCTCAGTTTGTGCGTACTGTTCGATACGCAAAAATGCTATTTGGCAGAAATTTTTCCGCCATGCTGACAACAACACAACATTTTCTGCCCCCAGTTCCTCTCAAATAGTGGCACAACTGGGGGTTCCGAGGTCGACCTCCCCTTCTTGTTAAAGTTTCGAGAGGACCGAAAGAGTTTCTAATAGCGATGTATGATTCGCGCGCATAAAGTTGTTTTGAAATAGCCGATTTTTTTACATCAGTGTGACGTTTGTATTCGGACCGTCAACATCGGTATTATGTCTGTAAACTATATTTTCACAAATTCTCCTTATCTGACAAGTATTTCTCTGGACATGTACCACGATGACTTTTTTCTCGCCCGAAACTGGGGCTCCAGTATGAAATACTTGTTTTTATGCAATCATCTGATACGAGACGCTAAATGAATTGAATCTGCAACTCAAATTAGGACTAAATATAAAGAAGTGAATATCAAGACAAAAAACGTAAATTTTGACAACACTAAATATCTAGCCACTGTTGGTCAAAGCAATTGGTCCAGTAGAAAAAGGTGCTTTTTCACAACAACAACAACAACAACAAGATTTCTAACAGCAACAACATAATCACAAAACGATCCATGGGACCACTTCGTGTCCAAAAACTTGCATTAAACCGAAGATTTATTTACAATCAAAACAAACTTTTTCTGCAAACACTTCTTTCATTGCATAATTTACAAGACGTATTCGTTACTTTATTTCACTACTTTGTCTTTGTTGGAACATGGATGCTGAGTGAGGTGGAGATGTCCATGAGATGTGAACAGTGCCCATTGTCGCCATGAACTTCAATTGTTAATCATCCCACCCCAAACTGTGTTCCGTGAAACATTCACCAAGCTTTTGTAAAAAGAAAGCTGTTGGCTTTGGTGAAATATGTTTTATTATTATTTTCTTTCCTAAACATAAGTCCCATCTTATTCCTGCTCATCGTTAAGACGTATGGTCTTTCGAAGCGCGATTCTCAACCAACCAGAATGCAATTGAAATTTTTGGGCATAAGGAATTTGCTTAACGATTATCCAATTCAAAGGCACTTGTTTGTGTTTCAGTTTTTTGTTGTCTCGGTTTGTTGTTTTGTGGAGAAACCGAAATAAACTTAAATTCTATTATGGCTCTGGCGTCACTGAGTATACTTTTAAAAGAATTATCATCTATGCTTATCATGAATAGTGTTTTTACCGTCATGTTCGCATTATCACTTGTTATGTTAAAATCTATAACAGACAATGTAATCATAAAATTCCCAAGTTGTGACCCGCTACTTTTATTGGTTATTAAATATTTTGCAATAGCTAATTATAGATCTGGAAGAAAACACCATCGTAGTACAATTGGATTTACACTGGTGGGACGTCCATTATTATAAAGCCGTAAGTGCGGTCGCTTCAAATTAAACTACGTGATTCGCAAATTATGGAAATTTAGAAAGTTAGCTATGAAGAGCGTTCGTATATCGCCGGACTTGATTATTAAATTTTTCTCAAATGTAAGCTTACGATTTGAATTAATCCCATTCCCCGTCCGCTCAAAGCGCAAAACTTTCGGTAAAATCCTGATAAGTTTCTAGCGAATGAATGATAATACTACTCTTGCATTCACCAAAGGACGGGAACAACACAAAGGCAGGTATATGTATGTCAATCACTACATAAATTTAAAAAAATGTCGAGATAAATATAAAAATTGACTAATAATGTATTTTACAAATTTGTAATATTTACCCCACCATCTAACAATGCGTGTTCAATGTAAATCCCATCGATAAAAGTGCTTTCATGAAAAGACCTATCTGCTATACTTTCTTTAGTCAATTCAAAAACAGTAATAGTATGTTTTGTGACTTTTTGCGAATCTTTCACATCAGTGGATTACATATATTACCATAGCCTTTGTGGAAAGACGAAAAAACAGTGAAAGTGTCATATTTCGTTGAATTCCGTAAGTCGAAGTAAGCGTAATTAAAGTGGGATCAATTTTATAAATAAGTCTCAATTATATTGTTGAAAAGGAACAAAATTATAGAAATAACAATGAATCAGACCTTACAAATTGAATCACGCGAAGTTTACTCCAATTTCATGGAATAAGAAGCGTGCCTAAAATTTGCATAAACGACTTAATATTTACAAGATTCTGCAATAAAATCGTGCAAAAACGAATGATTCAAACTAAAGTGTGACATATTGATATATTATACTCAGAGGTATCAAGTTTCTGTCGTGATAGTTGAACTTTCATAACTCTTCATGAAATGTGTGGGTTAGTCATGAAATATGTGAGTGGTTGTATTCATCGTGGATTAACAAAAGGACTTTATCAGATTAAAAGTGAAAATTAATCCACGACTTCTACTTTCATTGTGGTATGCGGTATATACATTTTCGGCGAGACATTCACTCTTCAGAATTAGATCATATTGTTATATCTCACGGCAATTTTTAAAACCCAATTTTTAAATTTCCAAAATCAATTTGATGTTGATACATTTGCTACTTAGTTTGGTTTCAAAGGTAATTCTATTAACAATAATAATTAGCTAAATTGATACATTGCTAGATCCAATTTTAACATTTTAGCGAGTTGTAATGGTACTCCCTCATTGTCCCCAACCTAATTTAATATCTTGGACAAGATTATTTGGGTTTAGCAGGATATCAAACTCGCAATTGTCCACCATGGCGAAAATACAACGGCTTTTTTAGTCAGATACTGCAAAATTGAAATACCTTTGATGCGCATTTTCAACAGCAAGTTTTTTTTTTTGAAAATGTAACAAACTTGGGAAATTACTGAAACGTTTTCAAATGTGAAATATTGGTAAAGAGACGTGACTGATATAAAGCTATAATTTCGATCTCGTGTAGATAATATTTACTGTTGATTTCCCAATTCGTGTTAATCATCGAACGTTTTCTTTCTTAAATGTGATGTCAGGTATTGTTAATACTTTTCAGGTGTCCTGAGGCAATATATTCTATAATGTTTTGCATTTGAAATAGTATAAAGGTGCAAGCGATAGCGGAGTGTTTGTCTGCTCTCAGATCAGGCTAAATGTAATTCTTATTTTGGAATGATCTGAATATAAGCAGACGCTACAATTGATTACCAACCAAAGTAATAGCGGCATTTGTTCTTATGCTGGAAGAAGCAAGTTTTTTTGCATATGTGTTTTTGTGCAGCTGAAATAAAACGTTCCTTAACTGAATACTTTTTTTCAAGTTTTATATGCTAACATAATTTAATGCAGAGACTTGTGCACCGGAAAGGTTTGTTTCAGCACAAGGTTAGCAAATGCGATTCATACACGAAATACTTTATTGTGGAATAATTTGTTTTGCAGTTTTTGTGTATGTGTAAACATAGGATTTATACTCAAAAACTTCCTATTCCTCTTTCGTCCATGTTATTGAATCTCGTTATTACTAATCCCGCAATTTAGTATTTCTTAAATTAATTTCAAGTGTTACTATATTTAAACATAAATTATATTCTATCATTACGGACAGAAGATTTACAGACACTTTCGCTCTGGTCGTTTCAGAAGCAATGCCGCAGGGTTTGTTGGTGTTTAATTATGTTTTGCTGTATTCAGTCAATACCAGACGGTATTAAAAAAATTATTGACTGATTCAGAAAAAAAAAACGATCTGCCATTGTCGTCTGATATTTCAATTTAGCTAAAAGGAAATCTATATACGTCAAGTTCTGTTTAGGCTTTCGAATGTGCTACCCCTAAAAAGCGGATATAATAGAAATAAAATTTTATTGTATGATTGGTTCAAATGTAATTACCATAAATACACATGCCCGTTAGATTGAAGAATGGAAATCTAAAGGTCTGCAAAAAACAATGGCGCATCTTATGAAGTTGCAGCTTAACGGATAGATACTTGCATTATCTATTTTTTAAATATTTTCAGATTGTTTATTCATTGGTTGATTGAGAATACTCTTGTATTTTAACGTAACTCGAAGAGGTAAATATCACTATGTTTCGGGTGATTTGCTTTGCTCTTGTCATCGGCTTTCTTCAGAAGGCGAATGCGGGCATCCTCGTTAATAGCATGCCTGATTCGGCCGATTGTACTCCATTCCGCGAGGTTTTGGAGCGCATGTTTATCGACTTTGCAGCGATGTATTTTGCCGATAACCCTCGTGGTACTGAAAAACCCATTGTGCCGGAAGCTCTAGATCCACCTACAGCGCAAAATTTGTTTATCACTTATTACGGAGAAGACGCCTCATCCTCAGGATTCAAAGATTCTTTGACAAGAATTCTTTATTCTGATCCTGGAAACAAAGGAAAGGAGGAACCAAAAGATGATGCTGCTGTTATTGAAGCTGATCGGGTCGTTCTACGGGACAACATCTACACATATGCAAAAGCAGGAAGTTATAATATTGCTCGAGAAAAATTTGGTGTTCTTCTATATAAAGCCGCATATGAGATTGCAGGGGAGACAATGAAAAAATATGGATGCATCGAAGATGATGATATGAGTCAGTTGGAATCAGTCATTTACAATGAACTTGCGAAGTGAGTTTAATTATTCTTGGTATATATATATAATTGTATTTTATACTTATACTTAAATTTCAGCCTTATTGAATCATTTTCGTAAATGGACGTTATGTTTGTGTTTTCAAACTAAATTAATTAAAAGAAACAAATAATGAGGCCGCCCAAAAGGTGCTAGCGTTCCTGCAGAGTGTTCTAACTAGAAGGCCATGGAAATTTTCAAACGTATCAATTTGAGAGACATGTATTAGTATAACGCAAGATTTTGTATTATCAGTTGTCTAAAAAATTGCATATATGTTCAGTTTCACTTTAACACCTTGCATTTCGTGTGCCTGAAATTTTAAAAAAAGAAAAATTATGTCCAACTTCATTATACCGTTATTATCACATAATAATTTATTGTCCAAGTTTTACTATTATTTCTGTTGTTGATTAGTCATACGATTCCAAATTACTAATCCATATTTCACAGTTAAGTACACCATAGCAACAATTGTCGAAGTACATCTTGAAAACACCGATATTTTGTTCGTCACTCTAAGTTACTTTTTTGCAGAATCAGAAACGAAATCGGCGAATTTCAATTTGGCCAATTTCTTGGTCTTGGTTCTGGAACAACTCTCGCGTTTGCTATTGATGATACTGGAAGTATGAGTGGTGAAATTCAAGCCGCTAAGCAACGAGCCATTGTGAGATTTTATTTTCCTAACTTATTTGCAACTGTTTTTGTGCTACAAAGATTGCATTTTTTTTACTTGGAAAACTAGTGGGTATTTTTTGTTTGAAACTGTTTGCGAATTTCTCATCATCATTATGTTTTCTTTGTGATAACGTCCCATGTGCTACAAGTAATAAAATAAAGCTTCATCCCCGTCGAAGCTCACGTTTTTGTTATGGTTTTCTAATTAAGTGATATAATTTTGTTGAGTGCTCATATCTCATCAATTTATTTAACTGTTTCAGAATATTATCAATCAGCGTCAAGGATCTCTCGATCAGCCACAAAATTTTGTTCTTGTTCCCTTTAACGATCCTACTGTTGGGCCTCTGACTGTCACGCATGATCCCGATGCATTTAAAAGAGCTATCAACAAGTAATATTTTGAATGAGCATTTTACTTGATTCTTCGTATAATCTTATACTTGTAGTTTTGTTTCGAAACGGGTTTTAAGTTTTTTGAATAATTGACATGGTACATTTCATCTTCAAATTTTAGATACACGGAGTTTTATCCCAACGATACTGAAAAAAATAGTTGTATTTAATATCAACTGCAAAAAGTTGTGTTTGTAGATATAAAAAATATTTCAAATTTTCCAGATTATATGCACACGGGGGTGGAGATGCACCTGAACTAAGTATGAGAGGAATTCAATTAGCTGTTGAGAATAGTAATGCAGGTTCAACTATTTTTGTTATCACTGATATCGATGCAAAAGACGTGGAATTGCAGGTTAGAGAACTCTAAACTATTTTATTTTCTTCTCTTCCTTCAGACTTTTAATTTTAACCTCCTTTTTATATACCAATTTTAATTTCAGGATAACGTGGTTGCTCAAGCTAAACAGAAAAATATCAAAGTAACTTTTCTTTTAACAAATCAGGTGCGAACAACAGTGTGTAATGGATGGAGGTAAATATACATATATAAATAATATTTTTAGTATTTAGAATTACATATGAGAAAATCAACAACGTATCTTAAATAGCAATAACCACATTGAACAACACAATATCATAACGTGAAATTAAAATGGTATACAATTGTAATACTGTTCAGCCCCATATTTTATGTGATAGTAATCGTATACGAAGAGCATAATGTTAACACAATAACCCTCAAAATAGGTAAGTAATTTATTTAAGGATATTGCGTTGTTTGCAAATTGAAAATAACTAATTCTAATATTTTTATTTATTCATGAAACTGACTCGTAATATATTATTTCATTCAAGAAAAGAATCAAGACGTTGCGATAATCCTGCTCTAAAGCTGGGATATGATTTGTACGAACATATTGCTAAAAGTACCGGCGGTAGTATATTGGTTGTGTCGAAGAGTGATATTTTTAAAGCAACAGAAGTAATTGAAAGCACACTAAAACAAGGATTGGAAGCGTTACTCATTAAAAGATTCAAAAGTATGTTAAATTTGTTACAAATATTGACTGAATTAAGCATTGCAGCAAATAATCAAGTTGTATTTTGCAGTTTAATGATCGGGTTTGTGGTCTGATATTGACAACTCTGAAAAATTCTATATGGTTCACTGATAAAAATAGAAATACGCTTTGGACGTTGTTACTTTTAAATAAGATGCCAGTACATTGCAGTGCAAATTTTTTTTTTGGTTTTTGTGCAGTTCATCAAATGGCATATGTGTACTCATTCAAAAGTTTAAATAACTACTAAATTAGGAATTTTCGCGTTGGGTGACATTCGCAGAATAGAAGTTGAATCTAATTTGATAGAATTTTTTATACATTGCACACTTTGATTTCTTTTTCGTGCATTATTTTGTTATCAGGCGGTAGGAAAGTGGAAACATTCTATGTTGATAGTTCATTAAAGGAATTACATTTGGAATCTGAAGGAAGTTGTGGAAGTATTCAAGTAAAGAGACCGAATGGCAAGACAGTTGTACTCGAGGTGATTTTACTAAGTTTACATCTTGATAGCATTATAAGTTTTATCAGAAATATCTTAATGAGATTTTCATTACTTTCTATCACTCTTTTATATTTTAGATGCATATTTGTTACAAGTTTTATATTATACACTTTTTTTTTATTTTTTATTATTCCTTTTGTGACTTTAGGTTTCTAATAAATTTTTCTAATAACATCTCCAGGGTAAAGTTGTTGTCGATAAACTGAAAGTACGTCGCGCAGCAGTGAATGATGTATTTGGTGAATACAAACTCACGGTAAATGCAAATGGAGAATGTCACATCAAGGTAATATTTTGCAAATGCAGAAAAGATTTTATTTTCAATTATTTAATAAAAATTTTAATAGTAAATATACCTTCATTATAATTACTATGAAAACTTTTTTGCCATAAATTGCAATTAATTCATGTGATAGAAAATTTATTAATGGTAGTAAAATAATTCTTTCACAATAGATTTCTGCAAAAAGCACTAAAGGGTTTGTGAAAACGTTGGCAAGAAGAACAACAGACAAATCAGGAATGGCAAGAATTGAAAGATTTGAAGGTTAGCCTAGAGTAGGATTTTATTGTGTTGGTGTTGCAATTTACATATCTCGGGTTCAAATCCCATGTTCCCTTATGCCTCACTTAGGGTGTAATAAATTGGGTAGACAACGCCAAACCACAGAAAGTCTCATTCCATCTAAATACTAGTACCTTCATACATATTAGTCATTAGGGCTGGGCATTTCGAATCGAATATTCGAATCAAATTCAATAGTAAATTATTCGAATCGGTTCAGAGCAAAATTTCGTATTGACGCCGTCATGTTTTTTTCTTCCCGCCAATTTTCTAGTAAATTTTCTCATTTTTTTAAATGAAGCCATATTTTTTCAGCGCAGTTCTGACATATGACTCTTTTCTGTAGTGAGTCATTGACGAAAACGTGTTTTTTATCGTGTGTGAACGCTCAGCAATCTGCCTGAGTGATGTATTCTATGTTTTCTGTAATTTATATGTCTGGAGGACCTAATCCAATAAGAATGTTACATACAATTTTATATCCACGAAGTATTTGAGATTCGATTCGAAAAAAATATTCGACTCGATTCTGAAATCAACAGGTATTTGAAATGTCCATACCTAATCGTCATATATCAGTGACTTTAAAAATTTTTTATACCGACGCTATAGTAAAATTGAAGGTGAAATTTGATAATAACACGATGCTGTGTAATCTTGCATGTTAATCAAAATAATAAGAAAGCTAATTGGAGAAACATAAAATAATATCAACATAAAGTGCATCCGTTTAAGTGCATAAAGTCCATCCAATTTGCATTCATATGCAAACCAATACCTGTATATATAAATTATATTCTAATAGGTCAAGCTCTTGCCAATGACGAAGTTGTTGTTTTTATTGATGAATTCGGAAAACAACCAGGGGAAACTACAGAAGAAGTAGAAATTGTTTCAACAAACTCCGATGCAAGTTACAAATTCCCCATCAAAGATACATCGCGTGATCACTACACTATAACACTTGGAAATTACCCAGAAAAATCACTCATGGTGGTGGTGAAAGGAGTCGACAAAAACGGATACAAATTTCAAAGAATTTCTCAGGCATTCATAGAATACGTTTCTATTGATATTGACTGTTCAGGATTTAGAGATGCCATTTTCAGGTATGGTATTTGTAAACATGAAGGTTATGAATTTTAAACACTATAATTTTGTCGTTTATCAACATCATCGGCTATTGCTGATAATTTTTTCTTACAGAGAAGCATTCTGCTATAGTACTTGATAGAAAACATGGATTATCTTTTAAATTTTACTTGATAAGGTTGTTCGGGCTTCGACTTCGACGAGTATTTTAAGATACAGTTTTGCTGAGAAATGTTTACTTCATGAAGTATATTTTATAATTCTCGAACAGAGCTGGAGGCAACGCTACCGTGAATGTTAATATTAAAAACCTTGGAAAAGATGAAGAATTATCCGTAGAAGCTAGTGATAACAGACTATACGTTCGAGACGAGGAAGCTAAAAAAATTGAAATTAAAAAAGGAAAAACAGGAAAATTTTCAGTCTTTGTTTCTGCTAGAAAAGGAGAACAAACGGGAACAGTCAGCACCGTTATAATCACGGGTAAAATATGTTTAAAATGTTATCACCATTATTATGTATTGAAAAATAGAAACTAATTCAATGAAGTTTCATGAGCGCTTTTCAATGTGAATTTGCATCCTAAGTATGTATATGTCGATAGGCATGTATGATACGAATTAAACAACAAAAACAGCAAAACTATAGCTTAACTGGTTTGTTCAGTATTGATTGTTATATTCATACAGCTAGTTGTTTCAGATAGTAATTACCGTTTCGCCATGTGTCAGAAATGCGACACAAATTTCCCATAAATCCAATATACCATTTTAAAATATTTTTTGTTTTTTCTGACCACGTGATTATAATGATGTGTTTCTAACCATGGTGTTAAGTTCTGAACAATAGGCACTTCGTAGTCAGGAGCGAAACAAACAACTTTATAAGAACGATACTTGCTATGCGCGTAATTATTTTCAACAATGCAATTGGATGCCGAAAACAGATTTTAGATTTATCACAATACTATTTGAGTTGTTTGCATGATTATCATTATTTGCACATAGCAATGCAATAAGGTATACGTTCTAAATTTTTTAACACCCACGAAAAAATTATATTCGAAAAAATTCATATCTGGTTTCACATTTTTCAACATTGTTACTTTTTCTTTTACAGCAAGTCCCAAAGGTTCCAACAACCTGATCTTCAAGCAATGTAGATTGATTGTAGGACAAAAAGAAACACCGGACATTGAATCATTTCATATTGTCAGCAACATAAACTCAAGATTCGTTGAAACTTCTGTCTCTAGTACCGTTTATAACAAGTAAGAAACTGATTCGAATTTTAAAATTTTCTAATTAATATGCGACTTTATGGTGAGTTTCAAATACTGTAATTAGAAAACTGGTTGCCACTGATAATAAATTGGTTCAATTTACCTTCATTCGTATATTTTGGTCTCAGTACAATAATATAAATTTAGTACTGATTTATTGTTAGCTAGGATTTTTTTATGTGTAGTTGAATTCTACTTCTAAACGATATTTCCTCTTGCCGATCTGCTAAGCCTTATAATAACGACTAAAATGAATAAAATCTAAACTACTAAACAACCATTCAGTGCATCGATTGGAAGAACTGCTGAATTCAACGTTATTATGCCATTGGACTCCTACATTACCGAATTCACAATGACTATCGATGGCGAAACATATCCTGGTGAAATTAAAGAAAAAGAAGAAGCAAAAAAGATATTTGAAGCTGCTCAGGTAACAAACAAACGTTTTTTCAATGGTTGGGATTCGAAGAAGGATTTCTAGGTCATCGATCTATTTTTAATTTAAAGTTTTTGCCTCTATGAAATGCTATTAGAATGGTCGCTATCGCTATCATTTGAAATAATTTGAATCACCATACAAATCTTGCATGACATACAGTGCAATTAATTGTCAGGTTTACTTTTAGAATGACGACATGACACTAATTTTATCATTTTCAGTGTATAAGATGTAGGCATAACTATGAATATGAAATATATATATTATACCTATTATTGCAGAAAGGGACAGAGATGGGATTTGATTTGATTCAAATATATTCTATTTCTATACATATTCCTTATTCACTTAGGCTCGAGGTGTTACAGCCGGGCATGTTGCTGCTCGTGGGAAATCTACTACAGTTTTCAAAACTTCTGTAAATCTAGAAGCAGGCAAGAGAGTTTTATTCAATCTCAAGTATCAACAGCTGCTGAGACGCTCACTTGGAAAGTATGATAAAATTTTAAATGTATAGGAAGCATGCATTCATAAAAAAAAAATTTAGAAATTGTGATACCTCTCTTCTGACTCATTTCCTTTGTATAAACCATTGGTACGCATTTAGGATTAAATAAACTCGATACCGTGATGTTTTATTAATCATCTGATGTAGGTTATATGTGAATGTATATTTCAATTAAAGATTGTCCGCATTGTATTGAGATGACACAATCTGCAAAAATTTGTATGTTTAATGTTTTCAAAAATCGTTTTCAAGGTACCGTCATGACATAATAGTGCAGACAAAACAACCTGTCGGAGAGTTGTCTATTGACGTTTACATTTGTGAGACGAGACCTCTGGACAAAGTTGAAGTTCTTGGATTTGACACAGAACAATCGGTTCTGCCTGGAATTGTGACTATGCCTGGTGTGACAGTCGACCAGCAAAGGTTTGTTTTATTTTGAAGTTCTGCAAATCAGATTTTACTCTAGAATTTTTTTATTTACTAAATGCTTTATTTAGAACAACTGCCCACGTTTCCTTCAAGCCAACACGCGAAGAACAACTAAAGCTTTCTCCTCTTGGATTGAATGGAAAATTTATCGTTGAATATGATGTTGCCAGAAGTCGCGGCAAAAAAGTTAATGAACTTATAGCAGATGAAAAGTAAATTAACATTATTGTACAATATATATAATCTGTGGTATAATATATGATTAAGTTTTTTCACCTCCAGAAGTATGCGCATAAGATGACGCACAACCTGAACATAGTATGTGTGTACAGGTCAGGGTTCAGGTTGTGCGACATCTTGGTGCGCATACTTCTGGAGCACCCAGTTTTTTTATCGGCTTTCCTCTTCATCGGGTAAATATAAAAATTCTATCCTGATATTAATATTCGTATTTGCGAATTGAAAAGTATATTTTCAGTAAATTTCAAAATCATGCACGCGTTCTTTTACAGATACTTTATACATTTCTTTTCTCCCGAATTGGAGTCAATGAGCAAGAGAGTTGTGTTTTTATTGGATAGTTCAGCATCAATGTTCGGCCGCAAAATGAATCAAGTTAGGAAGGCAATGAGTGTTATAATCGACGGACTTAGTTATGAGGTGCGGATTTTTGAGCTAATTCAAAACAATGAAAGATAATTTAATATTTTCATGCTATGCTTAAGGCTTATATATATATAAGGATGAATGTCTGTTATGTGTACATTTGTTTTACAAAGACACAGGATTTAACATTTTTTACTTCATATCAACAGGACCACTTTGCCATAGTTATGTTTAATAGTAATGTAACTCGATGGAAAACCGACTCCGATAGCAGCATGGCACTGGCTACTGATAAAAATAGAGCTTCTGCAAAAGATTTTCTAGAAAAAGTAAAAACAGATGGTAGCACCAACATTGAAGCTGCAATCACTGAAGCAATCAATGTTCTAAAAGAATTTTCCGAAGGTATGGATTAAAACATTTTGGCTTGGCAAACCTTGCTAAGGTATTTGGTATATATGTAACGTTGTTTAAATATTCTTCGACAGAAACTGAAAAAAAATTTCATCCATCATCTGACTTCATTTTGTTGCTGACCGATGGCAGGCCAACCGAAGGAGAAGTAGATTCGAAAAAGCTCGTTAATTTGATTGACCATGCAAATAAGTATGAATCTTCTTATTATTATCAATACTCTTTTTTTTCTAAATATTATATATGTATATGTGGTTTTGAATTGCAGTAGGACATATGGAATTCACACGGTTGGATTCGGATCGCTCGTAGATGCCGATACGTTGGCAAAAATTGCTGCTAGAAATAAGGGATCATCAATACAAATATTTGAAGACATTGATGCCGATTCTCAAGTATGTGAATAAATTGTATTCGTCTGTATTTATTCGTTTTCGGTATGTGTTATTTAGTTTGAAATTGTAGTCATTATAGACCTTTTTCAAGCAAAGATAATTGGGTCTAAGCAGGGTCACATCCAGTGGTGGAATTTAAGAAGTTTTGCAAGGATTTTCGCGAAACGGTTCTCGGAATGTCGTGATATTTAGCGAACTGGTTCTTGGTTTTTGTTTTAGACGTTAGACGACTAACATGAGTGACTTGCACCGAAGATAAAGACTAGCTTTATATTTAATATTGAATTTATATAAAGCGTGACATCTTTTTTCAGCCACCATAGTGACAGACACATATATGTTTGAAATGAGGCAATCTGTTGTTAGTGAGTTCGATACAAACGAGAACTATTTCCTAAAATTTTGAAACCATCCACTCGTCACACTCATTCAGTGATAAACAAAGGCTCATCTCTGAGCAAATATATTGCGATCATTAAAGGCAGAGAGTTACTGGAACAATATAAAATGACGATAATGGCGCGGCAAAAATAAAACCATTTGATGCAAAACGTTGACCAGTTGAATGGCTTCATATCTGGGTCAGTCATACTCTCTATAACACAAATAACCAATAAACTTTTTTTGGGGTTTTCAGATTTCAGACTACTTTGAGACTTTCGCTCGACCTATGCTTCACGATATAGAGATCAAGTATGATCCAATAGAGGTTTGTATTTGAATAGGTTTCTTGAATACCTACCTGAATAGCGTAACATTATATTGATTTTATAAATAATTTTTAGGTTGAATCTACATCACTGCCAGTTTTTCCAGTAATCTGTTTTGGTTCCGAAATAATTGTTACGGGAAGACTGACCGATATTGGACGTCAAAACCAGAGGAGGCGTAGAGAAACTTTTACTGCTCAAATGATTGATTTTACTGTTTCTGGAAAAGGAAAAGGTGGAAAAGAATTCTTTCTCGATGTAGAATTGGAGCCGACGCCTCCAGGTGAAAAATGTTTGGAGGAATCTACCCAGGTATGCTTTACACAAAATTCAAGAAGTTTTTTAAGTTGGTACAATGTAACTCATTACTGTGCAATGACATAGATCGTGTCAAATACAACTTGCCATTCACTTAATATTCGAGTAATTACAGATTGATATATTTGGCCAGAAACGATATATCATTGTAACAAAACTTCTGCATATTAGATTAAAACAGATTCCATCACAGTTCGGTCCGTATTTTAGTGTCTAATGATTATTTTGCTTCGACATATTAGCGTTTTTACTTTATATAAATGATCATCTTTCCTGGCCTTCCAGATCGAAAATTTTACGGAACGATTAAATGTGTTCATGGAGCTTCAGCATATGTTGAAAAAAATATCTGCCGAGAATAATGAAACCGTTAAAGAAGAACTCAAAGAACAAACTCTCAATCAATCACTTGAGTGAGTAAAACTTTTATGAGTGAATTATGTGAGTAAACTATTTACAGCAGATATAACGACTAGTTCATTTTAGAAACGAAGCAATAAGATTCGTTCGGTAGCAATTCGATAATCGAATATATAACTCAATCTATAAATTTTCTTGTGTCGATGAATGTATTTCTCGCCCTTTGGAAAAAACTAAAAAACTGGTTTTGCTTCCTAGGTTTGGTTTCGTAACCCCTGGAATCACTTCAATGGTTGTTTTAAAACCCGAAGACAAGAAGAAAATAGAAAAAGAACTGGCAGAAAAGGCGAAGAAAGAGAAGGAAGAAAAAGAGAGAAAGGAAAAGGAAAGAAAAGAACGCGAAGAGAGAGAAAGAGAAGAAAGAGAAAAAGACAAGGAAGAAGAAGAAGAATATGAGAAAGATGAAGATGACGCAATAGATGAACCAGTAGCAACCGGGGCAATGTCGATAAGTAGAAGACCAGAGGTTGCTCCATCATTCCATCATATCGACATTGCAGCAGGAGGGGTAAGAATAAATTGATATATTTTGTTAAAACATATTAACCTAATAACTTATATTGACTGAATATAAAATAAGAATGATGACAGCAATCTCTCTCGTGATTAATGCAAAAGATTTTGTGAATGGTATTTAATAAAGCATTGGGAGAATTACTTTATATATACATATATACTTTCGATCTTTAAAGTCTATGTTTAATTTTTACCAACTTTGTGTAAAAATCTAATTATTATTCAGGATGCAATGGGTGTATCCCCTTCTTTTGAGGAGGAATTTGGATTGGCCAGACCAGACGTGGCATCATTTGGGTCCTTTCCTTCATCTCCAGGAATGCCTGCCGTATCGTCGAGTAGAATAATAGGTGGATTTGCAGGTTCCGGAGCAGCACGAATTGTAGGGGGAGAAAGGAGGCCCAGAGGGCCAAGTTCAGATATCCGACGAATAATAGGAGGCCCCGCGAAACCGGCAAAGCCGACGATACTGGAAAGTAAGAGGCGTCCTCTGACTATGCCCTCTCCAGGATTCTTCGGAGATCTTCACTTTATTGTGTCGCTTAGTCAGCAGATTACAATTTGTTTTGACTGGTTCGGAGATCAAGGCCAGGTGCGTGAATTTCGAATTTATGCCAAACTTATGACTAAGACTATGCTAAACTATATTTGTAAAATAACTTTGTGAAGCAGTTTTTTGTGCAGGTTGTTGACTGTCCCAAAAGTGACGCCTCTCGATAACCAGAATTAGTTTTCGGCGTCTCCTTTCATCCTGAATTGCGATTTATTTGAATTTGTGCATGTATACTTCGTATTTTCAATATGGATGAAAATAAATTACTGATTACTGACGCTCAAAATTAAGTCGATCATGTATAGCTTTTTTAAAGTAAAGGAGGGAAATTTATGAACACGATATTTTGAAAACTGAATATTTTTCAAAGGCATGTGGCGCTTGGAATACTTTTATTTAATTTTTATCTTTCATTAGATTTTCAATTTGCTTGATGACAAAGAAAGTGGGATAATTGTAAACGGAAAACTTAAAATTCTGGACAATGCTGGTCTGAAACACAAAAGAACTTACGTCGATGAAGTTGGAATTATTCTTTCTCGTCAGAATGTCACGATTCACGTATGATATTCACATATATAAAAATATAATATATATAATTGAAAAAAACTGTGAACCTTTCGTAATATAGCTACTAACTTCATACAGAAATAAATATATATACAAATATATTTTGGTACAGAACGTACCAGAGTGAAATTTTTGACAGAACGTTATTGTAATCTAAAATGATATAACCATAAATAGCGCAAATTCATTTTCTTTGATAACAACCTTTTCCAAAATTTTCAATGTTTTAAATGTGATATTATTTAGATTACTTGTCAAAATCTGACAATCATCAACAATACTGATGGAAATGTTGTCAGTTTTTCACTCACCGAATCTACGAAAACAAAAGTAGAAAATATTAAAATTGCCATCGACGCTACAAACAAACACAAAGGGGCAACGTATTTGAAAGTAATGCCAGGAGTAGTGTTCAGGGTTGGTAAAACTTTCTTTTTTTGCATTCGTATGGCTTTTTGTTGTGTGATTTCTCAACAGACGTTGTTAAAACAACGTTACGACCACTCACTGAAAAGTAAAGAAGACTCATCTTTTAAGTGAAGGATGAGCTTATCACTGAAATAAATGATTACTATATGTTTATGACAATTGGCGCTAGTTCAAGTAGTGTGGTCTTATTTTATTATATACAATTGCTTGAAATTACAGTATTTATGAACATTCTGAATAACTCATTGTCATAGGTGTGAATTAACACTTATGAGTTGTGGAATTTTGGTGTGTAATTACTTTGTGACTTCACAGATTTTCAAATTAATATCAACACATGAAGACAGAGTAGCCAGTCACTTAGATTTTTCAATCATTGAAAGAGAAGGAATATCGGAAAATGCATTAGGAGTTCTCGGTAATTTTCTTGAACGCAACAATGGAAAGAAGAAAGAAGAGGCACTACTTGAATTTTCGAACGGAAAATATGATCAAGGAATTCTGTGGTATAAGTAAGTATTTTCTATTATTGCAATTTTTTGTGTCATATAAAGCTTAATAAGACCACAGGATTCCTATCTAAAAAAAAATTAAAAATAATCTTCATGCATAATGAATACATCGAACGCCCCCCACCCCCCTCGTAGTCGTTACCTACAATCATTTCTTCATGTGATGGTATAGTTCTACATTTATACTAAACAGTCCTTTTATAATCATTATTATTAACAAAAAGTATGTTACGTTCAGTCGAAGACCTGTTTACATTGAGATGAAGACAATGCACGATTACAGTCGAAAGGAAGAAGTTGACTGTTGGTTCATTCCACGCGTTGATGAAATTATCGAAGAAAATACTTTCCGATATCATCTTCCTGAACTTTTTGCAAAGCCGAACCAATAGCCACTTTAAGAATATTCTGTAACAATTGTGTAAGATGATGTACAATGCTTAATAAAAAAAAATTTAAAACTTTATCGTTGAGTGTTGGCTTTTGTACTTAAACACGACCTAGAATATACTGTAATTGCAAATTGGTAACGTTTTTTTTTTACCTTAGCTTTGTGCTTTTGTTTATTTGGAGTGTTGTGTTGAAAAATTTAGGACGGTATAACAATTAATATTGTGTTAATTATATAATCGACGTGATTCTTACATTTTGTTATGTATAACAGAATGAAAATGCTATAAAATCTAATGAACGGTGGAAATAAAAAAAAAATTTGTAATATTTGTCGGATTTGTCTTGTAATATGTTGGAAATGCCGGAGTGGGAAATTTTGAAAATTTTCTTGTTATATTTCTGGAGAAAATTAGGCTACCTGTTAATTAATGGTGTGTACAAAGTAAATAAAAACAAAGAACTCAAATGAATGTTCGAATTTTACCGCAGTTTTCGAATGTTCTCCTATAAACTTTCACAGATATAAGTTGCGTTTACATTATATAATGCGATGACAATCTTCGATAGCCGCATAAAAAACTTGATAAATCCTGGTTTCTGATGCGCAACTAGTCCTGGAATGGATAGCATATGATGGTAATGCGCGTATAAGGTCCAGAGCGAAACAAAGTGCCAGTGGTGGTATTTTAGGATAACAATTTGGAACCTTTGAACCGAAGATTTATTTACATTAAATCGAACGGTTTCTGCAAGCTTTTCCTTCAGTGCTTAATGTACAAAACGTATTTGTTACTTTATTTCCCTATTTCTGCTATATGCCTTTGTTGGAACAGGGATGCTGAGTGATGTGGCGATGTTCATGCGATGTGAACAGTGCCCTGTGTTGCCATAAACTCCAGTTGTTAGTCAGCCCACCCCAAACTGCATGTGTGCCGTGAAACATTCAAGTTTTTGTGTAAAGAAAGCTGTTGGTTTTGGTAAAATATGTTTTATTATTATTTTTCTTTTTTAAACATAAGTTTTATTTCATACTTGCGCATCTTTCGAATGGGTTTCTCAGACGACCAGAATAAAATTTAACTTTTCAGGCATAATGAATTTAGTGAACCCTTCAAGAATTGTCGAATTTGAAGATATTTTCGAACTTATCTGTGTTTGAGTTTTTTATTGTCTCGTTTTGTTGTTTTGTGGGGAAACCAAAATAAACTTAAATATAGATTTTTTATGAATTTGACGTCACTGCGTATACCTCTTGAAGAGGATTTAATATATACGCAATAGTGTTTTTACCGCTCTCAGCTATAGCTGTGATAAAATTAGGTCGTCATGTTCGCAGTATCACTCGTTATGTTCAAATCTTTAACAGGCCATGAAATCATAAAATTCTTAAGTTGTGACACCACCGAAGTACAATTGGATTTACACTTGTGGGAGGATCATTAAAGCCGTAAGTGCGGTCGCTAAAACTAAACTACTTGGTTTGCAAATGATTGAAATTTAGAGCCCTAGCTACGTTCGTATATTACCGGACTTGTTTTTTCTCAAATGTAAACTTACGATTTAAATTAATTTCATTTCCCGACCGCCCAAAGTGCAAAACATTCTGTAAATTACCGATAAGTTTCCAGCGAATGAATAATACTACTCCTACATTCACCATAGGACGGGAATAACACAGGGGCAAGTTTATTTATGTTAATCACTACATTAATTTAAAAAAAATTGTCAAAACAACTAAAAATAAATCCTAATAATGTATTTACAAATTTGTAAAATTTACTCCCACTACCTAACAATGCGTGTTCAATGTAAAGCTATCATGAAAACACCCATTTGCTATACTTTCTTAGTCAACTCAAAAACAGTAATAATATGTTTTGTGACTTGCAAATGTTTCACATTGGTGAAATTTGAATTACCCAATTGGCTGATTCCCTTTGTTGGAAGACACAAATACATTAAAATAATATTGTATGTATGTATGTTACATGAATATTGTCATGAAAATTAAAAAATAACACTCAAAATATTGTTTTGTCGAATCCGATAAGTCGAAGTAAGCGTAATCAAATTAAGATCGATTTTATAAATAAGTCTTAATTATATTGTTGACAAAATTATAAAAGTGAAAATGAATCAGACCTTACCAACAAAATGAATCACGCGAAGTTTCCTTTTCATGGAATTAGAAGCGTGCCTAAAAACCGCATAAAAGACCTATTATTTACTGAATTTTGTAACAAAATCGTGCAAAAAATAGTGATTCAAATAGAGATATCAAGTATTTGTCGTGATAGTTGAGCTTTCATAATTCTTCATGAAATGTGTGAGTGGTTGAATTCATCATGGATTAACAAAACGACTTTATCAGATTAAAAGTGAAAAATAGCGATTGTCGACTTCATTGTGGTATGCGGTATATACATTTTTAGCGATATATTCACTCTTTAGAATTAGATCATATTGTTATATTTTACGGCAATTTTTGGAACCCCTATTAAAATCAATTTGCTGCTGTTATATTTCAATCAGTTTGGCTTCAGAGTGAATTCCATCAAAAATATTAAATAACTAAATTGAGACATTGCTAGGTTCAATTTTGTGTTGTTCAATTTGGTTGTAATGGTACTCCACAACCTAATTCGTTATCCTAGTCAAGATTATTTGGGTATATGTAAATATCAAAATCGCCTTGTCAACCATGGCAAAAATACAGCAGCCTTTTTATCCAGATACTGCAAAATTAAAATACCTTTCATGCGGATTTTCAACGGAATTTTTATTTTATTTTAATTTAACAAACTTGGGAAAGTACTGAAACGTTCTCAAATAGGAAATATTGGTAAAGAGACGTGACTGATATATAGCTATAATTTCGATCTCGTATAGATAATATTTACCGTTGATTTGCCAGTTCGTGATAATCATCGAACGTTTTCTTTTTTAAATGTGATGTCAGGTATTGTTAATATTTTTCAGGTGTCCTGAGGCAATATATTCTATCATGTTTTGCATTTGAAATGATATAAAGGTCAAAGCTATGGTGAAGTGTTTGTCTGCTCTCATATCAGGCGAAAAGTAATTCTAATTTCTGAATGATCTGAATATGAGCAGACGCTACAATTGATTACAAACCAAAGTCATATCGGCATTTGTTCTTATGCTGAAAAAAGCAAGTTTTTTGCGTATGTGTTTGTCGTGTTTATCTTCATTGTCGTTTTTTAAATGAATACTCCTCCAAGTTTTGTATGCTGTAACTTAATTTAATGCTAAGCCTTATGTTGAGTCGGAAAGGCCTTACTATACGTAGTTGAATGAAGCAAAATTAGCAAATGCAAATGTACACGAAATTATTTTGTCATGGAATAATTTGTTTTGCAGTTTTTGTGTATGTGTAAACATATAATTTATACTCAAAGACTTTCTCTGCCTCTTTTGTCCATGGCATTGAATCTTGTTATTACTAATTCCGCAATTTAGTACTTCTTAAATTAATTTCAAGTGTTACTATATTTAGACATAGATTATATTGCTATCATTGAAGATTTACCGACACTTTTGCTCTGTTTCAGAAGCAATGCCGCAGGGATTTGTTTATGTTTAATTATGTTTTGCCGTATTCAGTCAATAACAGACGCTATTACAAAACTATTATTAGACGAGAGACCGAAAACTAAAAAAAATCAATGACTGAATCAGCAGAACAAAACAGATCTGAGATTGATTTGGCCAATATTGAGATAGTGGGATATTTTTTCTTGATCGAATCAAAGCTGATTATTGTAAAAGTTGTAGAAGAAAATCTACACTTACTGATGCAGAATAATGAGTTAATTTTTCGAGCGTTGTTGTTTCTTTAATTGACTAACTTAAATTAACTTAATATATCACCGTCTTATATTTTAATTTAGCCAAAGTGAAACATATATATGTACGTCAAGTTCTTTTTATGCTTTCAAATGTACCCCTTTGACGTGGATATGAAGAGAATAACATTTTCTTGTAGGATTGATGAATGATAGAAAATTATGATAAATGCACGTGTCCGTTAGGCTGAAGAATGGAAATTTAAAGTTTGCAAAGAACCGATGACGTACCTGATGAAGTTGCAGATTGATGGGTAGATACTATCATTACCTAATCTATATATTTTTAAATATTTTCAGATCGTTTATACATTTGTTCATTAAGAATAACTCCTGCATTTTAACATACCATATAGTGGTAAATATCACTATGCTTCGGGTGATTTGTTTTTCCTTTGTCATCGGCTTTCTTCAGAAGGCGAACGCGGGCATCCTCGTTAACAGCATGCCTGATTCGGCCGATTGTACTCCATTTCGTGAGGTTTTGGAGCGCATGTTTATCGACTTTGCAGCGATGTATTTTGCCGATAACCCTCGTGGTACTGAAGAACCCATTGTGCCGGAAGCTCTAGATCCACCTACAGCGCAAAATTTGTTTATCACTTATTACGGAGAAGACGCCTCATCTTCAGGATTCAAAGATGCTTTGACAAGAATTCTTTATTCTGATCCTGGACATGAGAAACCAAAAGATGATGATGCTGTTATTGAAGCTGACCGAGTCGTTCTACGAGACAACATCTACACATATGCAAAAGCAGGAAGTTATAATATTGCTCGAGAAAAATTTGGTGTTCTTCTATATAAAGCCGCATATGAGATTGCAGGGGAGACAATGAAGAAATACGGATGCATTGAAGATGATAATATGAGTCAGTTGGAATCAGTTATTTACAATGAACTTACAAAGTGAGTTTGATTATTCTTGCTATAATTCAAGCGTTCTATGTAATAACATATATTCATAGCAATTAGGGTAGAAATGCATTTCATATGTATATACTTCAAATTTCAGTCTTATTACAGTATTTTCATCAATTAAAATCGACGCTATTTGGGTGTTTTCAATCCAAAGTTTAATAAAAACAAATAATGAGATCGCTTAAAAGATGTTTATATTTTTGCAGAGTGTTCTAAAAGGCCTTGAAAATTTCCAAACGTATTAATTTGTTATACGCATATTATTATAACTCATAAATTTATATCTCAAATCCGTTGTCGAAAAATTGCATACTTCTTCAGTTTTTAACAAGTTGCAATTCATGTGCCTGAAATCTGAAAAAAGTGTAGTCTGGTTCTATTAGACCGTTGATAACGTAATATAAGAATTGATTGGCTAAATTTTGCTATTATTCTTGTTAGTTAGTTGGTCTAGGGCCCAAAATTACGTGTTCATAGTACAGCAGTACATCATAGCAACAAGTGTCAAGGAGGATCTTGATATCACCAATACTTTGTTCATCACTCTAAGTTTCTTTTTTGTAGAATCAGAAACGAAATCGGCGAATTTCAATTTGGCCAATTTCTTGGTCTTGGTTCTGGAACAACTCTCGCGTTTGCTATTGATGATACTGGGAGTATGAGTGGTGAAATTCAAGCCGCAAAGCAACGAGCCATTGTAAGATTCCATTTTCCAAACTTATTTGAAACTTTTTTTGTGCTCCAAATATTGCATATCTTGTTTTCTTGTACCAGGAAAAAGCTAGTGTGTATTTATTGTTCGAAACCATTTGCGAATTTTTCATCATTATTATATTTTCTTTGTGATAACGTCCCATATGATACAAGTAATAAAATATAGCTTAAATCCTGTCGAAGCTTTCGTTATGATTTCTAATTAAGTGATATAATTTTGTTGAGTGCTCATATCTCATCATTATATTTAACCGTTTTCAGAATATTATCAATCAGCGTCAAGGATCTCTCGATCAGCCACAAAATTTTGTTCTTGTTCCTTTCAACGATCCTACTGTTGGACCTCTGACTGTCACACATGACCCTGATGCATTTAAAAAAGCTATCAACAAGTAATATTTTGGATGGGCATTTTTCACTTGATTCTTTGTATAATCTTATACTTGTAGTCTTATTTCAAAAGGGTTTTCAAGTATTTTGAATAATTGACATGGTACATTTCATCCTCAAATTTTAGATACACGGAAATTTATCCCAATGATACTGAAAAAACAATTGTATTTATTATCAACTGCAAAAAGTTATGTTTGTAGATAGAAAAGATATTTCAAATTTTCCAGATTATATGCACACGGAGGTGGAGATGCACCTGAACTAAGTATGAGAGGAATTCAATTAGCTGTTGAGAATAGTAATGCAGGTTCAACTATTTTTGTTATCACTGATATTGATGCAAAAGACGTGGAATTGCAGGTTAGAGAACTCTAAACTCTTTTATTTTCTTCTCTTCCCTCAGACTTTTAATTTTAACCTCATTTTTTTATACCAATTTTAATTTCAGGATAACGTGGTTGCTCAAGCTAAACAGAAAAATATCAAAGTAACTTTTCTTTTAACAAATCAGGTGCGAACAACAGTGTGTAATGGATGGAGGTAAATATATATAAATGATATTTTCAGTATTTAGAATTACATATGAGTCAATCAACACGAGTCTCAAATAGCAATACTCACACTGAACAGAACATTATCATAAAGTGAAAATAAAATGATATATATATATACAATTGTAATACTGTTATACTGTTTAGCGCCATCTTTTATGTGTTAGTGATTTTATGCGACTGGCATACAATTTACTCATAATAAACCTCAAATTTATTTAAGGATATTGCGTTGTTTGCAAATTGAAAATAAGTAATTCTAATATTTTCATTTATTCGTGGAATTCACTCGTAATATAATATTTCATTCAAGAAAAGAATCAAGACGTTGCGATAATCCTGCTCTAAAGCTGGGATATGATTTGTACGAACATATTGCTAAAAGTACCGGAGGCAGTATATTAGTTGTGTCAAAGCGTGATATTTTTAAAGCAACAGAAGTAATTGAAAGCACACTCAAACAAGGATTGGAGGCGTTATTCATCAAAAGATTCAAAAGTATGTTATATTTGTTACAAATAATTAGGATCTGAATTAGTCATTGTAGTAAGTAATCAAGTTTGTTATCGGGTATGTGGTATGGCATTGACAACTCTGAAAAGTCGATATGGTTCACTGATTAAAATAGAACAACTTTTAGACCTTGTTAATTTTAAATGAGATGCCACATGCAGTGCAAAAAAGTTTTATTTTGAAAGGGACCCTAGATTCCATCCAATAGCATATATGTGTACTAATTCAAATTTCCGCGTTAGATGACATCAGTGGAATAGAAGTTAAATCTATTTTGATAGAATTTTTGATACACTATACCAGGAGTGAGCAAAATTTATTAGTATAAGAGCCGCGTGCAGCAAATCAGAAATATGTGATCATAATTTTCGAAATTATTAATATTAGAGCTCATTAAATTATTTTGCGTTGTAATTATTAGATCGGTAGTGATTTGGGAGATTTGCCTTTGTGTTGTACAAAGCGAAACCGGCGTTTGGGCTTTTAGTGATTTGTGTTGTTGGGCTTCAAGACTGCGACAACATCAGCAATATTTTTATTTCACAAATCACAGTCAGAGTATGGCTGTTTAGCATGAGCAATATTTCATGATATAACAAAAAAACTAGCTTCAGTTGTTGCATCAAATTCCGGGCCAAATGATGTCATAAATTTCTGCCATGCTGGGTTAATTATGTACGAGAGGACTTGCTGGACTCCTCGCCGCAGCAGAGTGGTCCACGTAACCGCTCGTCGGTCACGACTTCCTCAACCATCAATTCTATTCATCTGAGAACAAATAACTGGCTAACTAGTCCCATATCTAACATTGGCTAGCAACCGAGCATGATCGCCTTTAGATTAGGCCGTCATATCGACTGTCCTCTCCCTCGGGATAAATATGTGAATCCTATGTATCAAGGCATACCGCCAGCACAGCAACAAACGTTTCACCATTGTGACGTAAGATTTATCGCTTGACTGATTTAAATTTGAAATTCCACGCTACAACGATTTTCATACTCAAACATAATTTGTCCTAATCATTGATGAAAACCCATTACTAAAATTTAAAAAATGATACAGTTTCTCTTAGTTAAATTTAGATAATAATCAATGCTATCGAGAAGAGCCGCATTAAATATCTCACACACTTATCTATACACACTTTGATTTTTTTTTCATGCATTATTTTGTTATCAGGCGGTAGGAAAGTGGAAACATTCAATGTTGATAGTTCATTAAAGGAATTACATTTGGAATCTGAAGGAAGTTGTGGAAGAATTCAAGTAAAGAGACCGAATGGCAAGACAGTCGTACTCGAGGTGAATTTTACCAATTATTCATTTTGATAGATCTAACAGTTATATCAGAAATATCTTGGAGGAATTTTTATTAATTCCAATCACATGCGACAAAATAACCCTGTTATTTCTTACAAGCTATATATATATATTCCAAACTTTTTGTGACTTGAGTTTTCTAATAAATTTTTCTAATAACATCTCCAGGGTGAAGTTGTTGTCGATAAACTGAAAGTACGCCGTGCAGCAGTGAATGATATATTTGGTGAATATAAACTTACGTTAAATGCAAATGGAGATTGCAGCATCAAGGTAATATATTGCAAATTCAGTAAGGTTCCATTTTCAACCTTTTATGAGGAATTTTAACAATAAATATCTTCATTATAATCACTATAACAATTTTTTCGTCATAAATTGCAATTAATCTATGTGGTAGAAAAATAATTCTTTTTATTATAGATTTCTGCAAAAAGCACTAAAGGGTTTGTGAAAACGTTAGCAAAAAGAACAACAGGCAAATCAGGAATGGCAGGAATTGAAAGATTTGAAGGTTTAGTGTATAAAGTGTTAGGTTTAACTGTAATCGCATCGCAGATTACATATCTCGGGTTCAAATCCCATGCTCGCTCACCCAGGGCATATTAAATTGAGTAGGTAATGCCGAACCACCGAAAGTTCCAGTCGTTCCAAATAATAGTACCTTCATACATATCGTCATGTATCGGTGATATCAGTGGCTTAAACAACTTTATGTACCGACGCTATAGTAAAAATAGAAATAAAATTTGATAATAACATGATGCCTCGTAATCTCGCATGTTAATTGAAATAATAGGAAAGCTAAATGGAGAAACATAGTAGAATATCAACATCAAGTGCATCCATTTTCACTTGCAAACCAATACCGATATATATAACATGTATTATAATAGGTCAAGCTCTTGCAAATGACGAAGTTGTTGTTTTTATTGATGAATTCGGAAAACAACCAGGGGAAACTACAGAAGAAGTAGAAATTGTTTCAACAAACTCCGATGCAAGTTACAAATTCCCAATTAAAAATACATCGCGTGATCACTACACTATAACACTTGGCAAATACCCAGAAAAATCACTCATGGTGGTGGTGAAAGGAGTCGACAAAAACGGATACAAATTCCAAAGAATTTCTCAGGCATTCATAGAATATGTTTCTATTGATATTGACTGTTCAGGATTTAGAGATGCCATTTTCAGGTATGGTATTTGTGAACATGAAGGTTATGAATTTTAAACACTCTATATTTCTGTTGTTTATCAACAATTCCGGCTAATTGCTGATGAATTTTGTTCAAATAAAGCATTTTGCTATATTACTCGATATAAAAGCGTTAATCATTCATTCTATAAATTTTACTCGATAAAGTTAACGAATTGTTTGGACTTCGACGAGTATTTTAAGATACAGTTTATGCTGAGAAATGTTTACTTCACGCAAGTATATTTTATACTTCTGAACAGAGCTGGAGGCAATGCTACCGTGAATGTAAATATTAAAAACCTCGGAAAAGATGAAGAATTATCCGTAGAAGCTAGTGATAACAGACTATACGTTCGAGACGAGGAAGCTAAAAAGATTGAAATTAAAAAAGGAAAAACAGGAAAATTTTTAGTCTTTGTTGTTGCTGGAAAAGGAGAACAAACGGGAACAGTCAGCACCGTTACAATTACGGGTAAAATACCGTTAAATTGATATATATCGCCATTATCATGTACTGAAAAATAGCAACTGATTAGCTGGAGTTCTTTCGAAAGCTTTTTATATAAAGTTGCATCGAATGTATATATCGTTAGGCATGTATGATCTCGATTAACAACATAAACAGCAAAACGAGCTTAATTGGTTTGTTAAGTATTGATTGTTATAATCTCACTAGTTTAGTTTAGATAGTAATTACCGTGTCGCCAAATGCAGCACAAATTTTTCATAAATCCACTATAAAATTTTAAATATTTTTGTCTCGTCTGATCACAAGATAATAGTGATGTGTTTCTAACCATGGTGTTAGGTCCTGATCAATAGGCACTTCGAAGTCAAGTGCGAAATAAACAACTTTACAAGGACGATACTTGATATGCGCGTAAATATTTTCAACACTGCAATTGGATGCCGTAAACAGATTTTAGATTTACTAAAATACTATATTTAAGTTGTTTGCATGATTATCATTATTGGCACATAGCAATCAATATGTTATAGGTTCCAACTTTTTAAACACCCACGAAAAATCAGATTTTTGAAAAGATGAATACTGAAAAACACCTTGATTGTCTTTATTTGTCTCTTTTGCATCGTTACCGTAATATGAAAACAATGAAAACGGCATTGTCAATTTCACTATAAATCCTATACCTAAAACAAAAGCAGATTATCCACTATTCTTTATTACTCTAATTGTTTGTAGTGTGACATATTTTAACTAAAACTTGCTCGTCCAAATGTTATTGACGTAGCCAAATCTACTACCGGTAATATATTTTCTCTCTGGCAATTGCAGGGCACTCCCCTTCTGTTATCTGAAATTCGCAGTGTCATGTTGTTTTCCTTGCGCTCATCTGACCATGGCGTTAATAAGCTAAACTGATTTCTCTAATTACTAATCTCCTGACTCTCACGACTTGATTTGTTTTTGCCAAATGATATTCTCAATTTTGTTGAAAAATAATTAGTTCATTTTATTTGACGTTTGTTAGACGTCATCTGCTGATGAACTCAGCAAACACGGTGTCGCTGACACGATCACTTTACTTCAATTGATCTTTTTGCTACCATTTTTTTATTACTTATGTCGATACAATATTTCATGCATGACGAAAATGAAATATCTGAATCTGAAAATATTATATCGGAAGAAATTCATATATGGTTTCACGTTTTTTAACATTGTTTCTTTATAGCGAGTCCCAAAGATTCCAACAATCTGATCTTCAAGCAATGCAGATTGATTGTTGGACAAAAAGAAACACCGGACATTGAGTCATTTCATATTGTCAGCAACATAAACTCAAGATTCGTTGAAACTGCTGTCTCTAGCACCGTTTATAACAAGTAAGAAACTGAATCGGAGTTTAAAATTTCCTAATTAATATGCGACTTTGTGGTGAGTTTCAAATATTTAGAAAACTGGTTGCCCTTGATAATAAACTGCTTCAATTTACCTTTATCCGTATATATTAGTCTCAGTACATTAATATCAAGTTAGTACTGATTCATTGTAGGCTAGGATTTTTCTATGTTTTGTTCCCCCTATGTATTTATACTTCTAAACGCCATTCCTCTTGCTGATCTGCCAAGCCTTACAATAAATACAAAAATGAATAAAATCTAAACTACTAAACAACCACTCAGTGCATCGATTGGAAGAACTGCTGAATTCAACGTTATCATGCCATTGGACTCCTACATTACCGAATTTTCAATGACTATTGATGGCGAAACATATCCTGGTGAAATTAAAGAAAAAGAAGAAGCAAAAAAGATATTTGAAGCTGCTCAGGTAACAAACAAACACAAGTTCATTCAAACTACTTGGTTGGGATTCGAAAAAAAGATTTCAAGGTCATCGATCTATTTTCAATTTAAAGTTTTTGCTATTATAAAATGCTATTACAAAGGTCGCTATCGCTATCATTTGAAAAAATTTGATTCATCAGTTGATCCACCATACAAATCTTGCAGTACATACAGTGGTCATACAGTGCAATAAATTGCCGGTTTTACTTTTAGAATGACGACATTAACACTCATTGTATTATTTTCAGTGAATGAGATGTAGGCATAACTTTGAATATGAAACACGCATAATATAACTAATATCGTAGAAAGGAGATAGAGATAGGATTTGATTCAAATATATTCTATGCAATTTAAATTACTTATTTTCTTAGGCTCGAGGTGTAACTGCCGGGCACGTTGCTGCTCGTGGGAAATCTACTACAGTTTTCAAAACTTCGGTAAATCTAGAAGCAGGCAAGAGAGTTTTATTCAATCTCAAGTATCAACAGCTGCTGAGACGCTCACTTGGAAAGTATGATGCAATTTTAAATGTATGAGAAAGATAGATTAATATAAAAAATGAGGAATTGTGATACTTCTCGTCTGGCTCATTTCCTTTGTATAAAACTATGAAACTTCTTAAGAATAAAATATTCTTAATGCCATGATTTTTTATTAATCATCTGATAAAATTATATGTGAATGTATATTTGAATTAAACACAATCTGTAAAAATTTGTTTGTTAAATTTTTGATAATTGTTTCCAAGGTACCGTCATGACATAATAGTGCAGACAAAACAACCTGTCGGAGAGTTGTCGATTGACGTTTACATTTGTGAGACAAGACCTCTGGACAAAGTTGAAGTTCTTGGATTTGACACAGAACAATCGGTTCTGCCTGGAATTGTGACTATGCCTGGTGTGACAGTCGACCAGCAAAGGTTTGTTTTGTTTTGAAATTCTGCAAATCAGATTTTATTCTAGAATTTTTATATTTACTAAATGCTTTATTTAGAACAACTGCCCACGTTTCCTTCAAGCCAACCCGCGAAGAACAACTAAAGCTTTCTCCTCTTGGATTGAATGGAAAATTTATCGTTGAATATGATGTTGCCAGAAGTCGCGGCAAAAAAGTTAATGAACTTATAGCAGATGAAAAGTAAATGTGCTTTATTTTACATTTTCAAATATATATGTATATGTATATACTATGCTAAACCGTGGTATAATATGAATAAGTTTCGTTATCGGCTTTCCTCTCCATCAGGTAAATATAAAAATCGAATCCACCATATATTTTCAGTAAATTTCATCAAATGATCATGTACGCGTTGTTTTACAGATACTTTATACATTTCTTTTCTCCCGAATTGGAGTCAATGAGCAAGAGAGTTGTGTTTTTATTGGATAGTTCAGCATCAATGTTCGGCCGCAAATGGATCAAGTTAGGAAGGCAATGAGTGTTATAATCGACGGACTTAGTTATGAGGTGCGGAATTTATTTCCACTTTTCGATCTTATTCAAAAATATTAAAAAAAAATTGATATTTTTATCCTATGGTTTACTTTAGGCTATACAAATGGATGAATTTCTGTTATGTATACATTTCGTTTTCTGTGCTTTCGCTTTTTATTTGTTAAACGGAATAATTTCAGAAAATCCCTTTTTCTTTACAAAGACACAAAATATAACATCGTTACTTCATATTAACAGGACCACTTTGCTATAGTTATGTTTAATAGTAATGTAACTCGATGGAAACCCGACTCCGATAGCAGCATGACAGTGGCCACTGATAAAAATAGAGCTTCAGCAAAAGATTTTCTTGGAAAAGTAAAAACAGATGGTAGCACCAACATTGAAGCTGCAATCACTGAAGCAATTAATGTTCTAAAAGAATTTTCCGAAGGTATAGATTTAAACATTTTGGCTTGACAAACCTTTTTAAGATATTTGGTATATTTGTAACGTTGTTTAAATATTCTTTGACAGAAACTGAAAAAAAATTCCATCCCTCATCTGACTTCATTTTGTTGCTGACCGATGGAAGGCCAACCGACGGAGAAGTAGATGCGAAAAAGCTTGTTAATTTGATTGACCATGCAAATAAGTATGAATCTTCTTCTTATTATCAATACTCCTTTTTTCTAAATATTATATATGTTTAAATATATGTGGTTTTGAATTGCAGTAGGACATATGGAATTCACACTGTTGGATTTGGATCGCTCGTAGATGCCGATACTTTGGCAAAAATTGCTGCTAGAAATAACGGGTCATCAATACAAATATTTGAAGACATTGATGCCGATTCTCAGGTGGGTGATTAAATTTTATTTGTCTTCATTTATTCGTTTTAAATATTTGTCATTCATTATTTAACTTGTTTTCAAGCGAATATAATTAGGTCTAAGCAGGGTCACACCCAGTGGTGAAATTCAGGAGGTTTGCAAGGATTCGCGCGAACCGGTTCTTGGAATGTCGTGATAATTAGCGAACTGGTTCTTGCTTTTTGTTTTAGACGTTAGACGACTAACATGAGTAACTTGCACAGCAGTTGAAGACTAGCGTTATATTTGTCGTTTGAGAGTTATATATTAGATTTATATAAAAACGTGGCATGCTATTTCAGCATCCATATTGACACTCACATATATATATGTTTTGAAATAAGGCAACCTGTTTGTAAAGAGTTCGATACAAACGAGAATCTGGTCTAAAATTTTGGATCCAACTACTGGTCACACTCATTCAGTGGTAAACAAAGGCTCATGTCTGAGCGAATATATGGCGATCAATAAAGGCAAAGATTTACTGAAACAATATGAAATGGCGACAATGGCGAAGCAAATATAAAACCATTTGACGCCAAACTTTAAGCAGTTGAACGATGTCATATCTGACTTAGTCATACTGTATATCTTGCTTACAACACAAATGAGAAATAAACTTTTTTTTTTGGTTTTCAGATTTCAGACTACTTTGAGACTTTTGCTCGACCTATGCTTCACGACATAGAGATCAAGTATGATCCAATAGAGGTTTGTATTTGAATAGGTTTTTTGAATACCCTTCTCTAAGTGCGTGATATTGTAGTGATTAAATTATTTTTTAGGTTGAATCTACATCAGAGCCAATCTTTCCAGTAATCTGTTTTGGATCCGAAATAATTGTTACGGGAAGACTGACTGATGTTGGACGCCAAAACCAGAGGAGGCGTAGAGAAACCTTTACTGCCCAAATGATTGATTTTACTGTTTCTGGAAAAGCAAAAGATGAAAAAGAATTCTTTCTCGATGTAGAATTGGAGCCGACGCCTCCAGGTGAAAAATGTTTGGAAGAATCTACTCAGGTATGTTTTACACAAAAGTCAAGAAGTTTCAAGTTGGTAGAATATAACTCATTGCTATTCAATGACATAATTCATGTCAAATACAACATGTCATTCACTCGATATTCGAGTATTTACAGATTGATATATTTGGCCAGAAACAATATATCATTGTAACAAAACTTCTGCGTATTAGATTAAAACACATTCTACCTAACCACAGTTTGGTCCGTATTTTAGTGTCTAATGGTTATCTTGCTTCGAAATATCAACGCTTTTACTTTATATAAATGCTCATCCTTCCTGGCCTTCCAGATCGAAAATTTTACGGAACGATTAAATGTGTTCATGGAGCTCCAGCATATGTTGAAAAGAATATCTGCCGAGAATAATGAAACCGTTAAAGAAGAACTCAAAAAACAAACTCTCAATCAATCACTTGAGTGAGTAAAATTTTTATGAGTAAATTATTTATAGCAGATATAACGAATGGTTTATTTTAGAAACAAATCAGTCAGATTCGTTCGGTAGCAATTCAATAATCAAATAACTAATTCAATCCCCAAATGTGTTGATGAGTGTATTCCGCGTCCTTTGAGAAAACTGAAATACTGGTTTTGCTTCCTAGGTTTAGTTTTGTGACTCCTGGAATAACTTCAATGGTTGTCCTAAAACCCGGAGACAAAAAGACAATAGAAAAAGAACTGGCAGAAAAGGCGAAGAAAGAGAAAGAAGAAAAGGAAAAGAAGGAAAAAGAAAGAAAAGAACGCGAAGAGAGAGAAAGAGAAGAAAGAGAAAAAGAAAAGGAAGAAGAAGAAGAATATGAAAAAGATGAAGACGAGGCAATAGAATTAGATAAACTAATAACATCCACGGCAATGATGACAACAACTCCAAGATCTAAGAGACCATCCAAGAAACCAAAACCCAGAAGAAGAACACGACCAAGGGTTGCTGGAACAACACGACCAAGGATTGCTGGAACAACACGAAAACCAAAACCGACAGCAACAAAATTATTCCTGACAACGACAACAACACCTCCATCATTCCATCATTTAGACATTGCAGCTGGTGGGGTAAGGATAAATTGCTATCTTTTGTTAGAACGTATTGACTTGATAACTTATATTGACTGGATATAAATAAGACTGATGATAGTAAAGTCTCTTTCGTGAAATATGCAAACGGTTTTGTAAATGGTATAATAAAGCATCGGGAACATTACTTTATATATATATATACATATATACTTTCGAGCATTAACGCCTATGCCTAATTTTCACCAACTTTGTGTAAAAATCTATTTGTTATTCAGGATGCATTTGGTGAAGACTCTACCTTTGATGAGGAATTTGACGCGGATGGGGCATCATTTATGTCATTTTCTTCATCTCCAGGAATGCCTGCCGTATCGTCGGGTAGAACAATAGGTGGAATTGCAGGGTCATCTGGAATGGCAGTTTCAGATGGAAGTGCATTTTCATCTGGAATGGCAGTTTTAGATGGAAGTTTATTTTCAGATGGAATGGCAGGTTTAGCTGGAAGTGCAGGTTCCGGAGCAGGACGAATTGTAGGGGGAACAAGGAGGCTTTCCAGGCCGATGCCAAGTACCCGACGAATAATTGGAGGCCCTGCAAAACCGGCAAGGCCGGCGATAATGGAAAGTAAGAGACTTCCTATGCCTATGCCCCCTCCAGGATTCTTCGGAGATCCTCACTTTATTGTGTCGCTTAGTGAGCAGATTACAATTTGTTTTGACTGGTTCGGAGACCAAGGTCAGGTGCGTAAATTTTGAATTTATATCAAACTTATGACTAAGACTATTCTAAACTATATTTGGAAACATAACTTTGTAAAGCTGTTTTTTGTGCAGCTAGTTTTTTAACAACATATTTTGTTTACCCTTTATTCTATTTATCATGTTCATTAGACTGTCCCAACGGTACCGCCCCTCGATAACCAAAATTAGTTTTTGTCGTCTCCTTACATCCTGAATTGCGATTTTTTTTCTCTGTGCATATATACCTCGTATTTTTCAATACTGATAACTGATGCTGAAAATTGAATCGATTATATATTGCGTATGGGCAGGGCAATTTCTGAACACGTTATTTTGAAAACTGAATTTTTCCAAAGGCATGTTGCGTTTGAAATACTTTTATTTAATTTTTATCTTTCATTAGATTTTCAATTTGATTGATGACAAAAAAAATGGAATAATTGTAAACGGAAAACTTAAAATTCTGGACAATGCTGGTCTGAAGCACAAAAGAACTTACGTCGATGAAGTTGGAATTATTCTTTCTCGCCAGAATGTCACGATTCACGTATGATATTCACATATATAAAAATACAATATATAGAATTGAAATGAACCGTGAACCCGTCGTAATATAGCTAACTCAATGTCGAATCAAATGTATATATTTAAAGTATAGAACGTAGCAGAAAGAAACATTTGACAGAATTCAATTTCAATTAATATAACCATAAAAAAGAGCAAATACAATTTCTTCAATAACAACCTGTTCAAAAATGATCAATGTTTTGAATTTGATATTATTCAGATTACTTGTCAAAATCTGACAATCATCAACAATACTGATGGAAATTTTGTCAGTATTTCACTCACCGAATCTAAGAAAACAAAAGTAGAAAATATTGAAATTTCCATCGACGCTACAAACAAACACAAAGGAGCTACGTATTTGAAAATTATGCCAGGAGTTGTGTTCAGGGTTGGTAAAATTTTACTTTTTTGCATTTATATGTCTTTTTGTTATGTGATTTTCAACAGACGTTGTTAAAACAACGTTGCGACCACTCACTGAAAAGTAAATGATACTCATCTTTGAGCGGAGGATAATGAAACCGCACTGAAAAAATGATTACTGTATGTTTTTGACTATTGGCGCTATACTGGAAGTAGTTCAAGTAGCGTGGTATTGTTTTATTACAAACAATTGCTGGAAATTACAGTACTGAGGAACATTTTGAATAACTAATTGTCATAGGGGTGAATCAACACTTATGGGTTGTGAATTTTTAGTGTGTAATTACTTTGTGACTTCACAGATTTTCAAATTGATATCAACACATGAAGACAGAGTAGCCAGTCACTTAGATTTTTCGATCATTGAACGAGAAGGAATATCGGAAAATGCATTGGGAGTTCTCGGTAATTTTCTTAAACGCAACGATGGAAAGAAGAAAGAAGAGGCGCTACTTGAATTTTCGAACGGGAAGTATGATCAAGGAATTCTGTGGTATAAGTAAGTATTTCTTATTACTGTTCTTGTTTTTCATTTTATATACCGCATGATAGGACCACAGAATTCCTATCTACAAGCAAATGAAACGTAATCTTCACTGCGACTGGAAGCGTTTTTTCAATGCATAATGAACACACCGAACTTTCTTTTTCACCTCGTAGTCGTTCTTATTACTCTATATTCATTCCTTCATGTGCTAATATAGTTTTACTTATACTAAACAGTCCTTTTAATATTAATCATTATTATTAACAAAAAGTATGTTACGTTCAGTCGAAGACCTGTTTACATTGAGATGAAGACAATGCACGATTACAGTCGAAAGGAAGAAGTTGACTGCTGGTTCATTCCTCGCGTTGATGAAATTATCGAGGAATATACTTTCCGATATCATCTTCCTGAACTTTTTGCAAAGCCGAACTAATTGACACTTCAAGAATATTCTGTAAAGATTGCGTTTAAAATGATGTACAATGTTTAAATAATTTTTTAAAACCTAATCATTGAGTTTCGACTTTTGACCAAAAAAAAACATTTTGAGAATTCTCACTCAAACACGAGCTACAATTAAATTGCAAATTCGCAACGTATTTTTTTTAACAAAGCCTTGTATTTTGTCCATTTTGAGTGTCGAAAAATTTAAGATCGTATGATAGTAAATATTGTGTTAATTTTAAAACCGACGTGATTTTTTCATAATTTTGACCGAATATAAATGCTATAAAATGTAATAAACAGGAGAAATATTAAGAAAATTTTTGTAATAATTGTTAATCTAGAATCTAGATAAAAAATCATTCATTCCTCATCTTCCACGACGAGATACGTCATTGCACTATGTGCATTTAACTAGGTATTGACTTTTGGCAATTACACTCACAACTATCGAATCATGACATGAAACTGAGTTGCATACTTCCGCAGGTGTAATATATTAGTTTTTACATTACCGATCGCATTCATTATACGATTGGAGCTAAAATATAAAATAACCCAGTATGGAGTCTTACGTCCTTTGCGTGCAAAGTGCCGCAAATTTATTGTACTATGTTTGACACATTTGCCCAAAACAAGACTCTAATGGATTGGAGTAATTCGAACATACCATTGGTGACAAAATATATTAAACTTTATCTAATTATGTCTGACACTTTATCAAAGACGTCGAAATAAGCATGGACTGAAAATCGATAAAAAGTATATTGTTGCCCTAAGTTAGGTCCAAAAACTTTTACTCGAAAAGAGATTCTAGACAAGCTGACACAACGTTACATAAAGTTAGGTGCGTATAATATAATACATTTAGATACAACAAAAATAAATTCATTTCGTTACAGCAAAAACACGGTTAACGCAAATACCGATATGCGAGGGTAGTGTTGCTTGCCTGATATGATTTGGCTTTCGAAATTTCAAACTTTTGTTTTACTATTTCAATCTAATCGACTAAGGCACTGGTTCTCAACTTTTTTGTCTTTGCGGACCCTTCTGGTGCTCTCAAAGCGGTCGCGGACCCCTCAGAAGTTTTTTATTTAAAATTTAGCTTATAGCTTAAACAGCTACCTAATGTTCCATACAAATTTTAACCAAGTCAAAAATAACACCAAACTAGTGGACATTTTCTTTTATTTCGTCAAATCGAATACACTTAATGGGATTTCTGCTGTTGCATATCAGAAGCAAGTCTTGACATACGTGGTCGTGTTTTTGATAACGATAGACGCATATCGTCTTCGACGTTTAGTTGATTACGAGCCTAGGATTTGATATGAACGAGAGCAGAAAATCCACTTTCACAAAGATAAGTGGAGGCGAATGGAACAATAACACGTAATGCTTCCATGGATACTTTTGGGTACGACGGCAAACTGGCGCACCAAAACTGAGAAAGTGATTTGTGAGTTGTGAGAAAGTTGCTGAGGACAGCATAACATAAAACGCATTGTGGTTTTTCCTTGCCACCCTCTGACACTGAGGTAAACCCCATTTTAAAATAACTTTCGGAGTACTTTCTTGATTTAGCCATACTGGAGTTTTAGTAAGCAACACAATCTCTTTTGTTACACGTTGGCTGTAGAACAACTAGCTACTTCGCTTCAAATGAGAACGTGACCAGTGACCACATGCCATTGAAATCACTGTAGCTGCGTTCTGGTATTTATTATTGTGATGTCATAACTCGTATTTGTCACAATAGGTTTACGGGAGATAAATCAAAATAGTTTTTGTAGGCTATTTTCACATTGTCATAGGCAGCAAATGTTCGAGCGTATTACAAAAAAAAAACGATATTAAACTGCAAGTAATTTCGTAAAATCTCAATTTAATCGCGGACCCCCTGGAAATGCTTCGCGGACCACCGGGGGTCCGAGGACCCCCGGCTGAGAACCACTGGACTAAGGTATTGACGAACGCGTATCGAAAACATAAACCGAATGATGTAAATGTTGTATTTTTTCTTGGGTTCACCAAGACGAAAGTTATTCGCGAATTTCTCGAATAAATCAAAATTTCTATTCACTGAATGGGAATAAAAATATACTTATTCACTATCGACTGATGCAAAATTGTTTAGGTACCAGTGCATAAATTGGAGTTCTGTGGATGTTCGAACTCAATCGGACATAATTAGGGTACTAATATAAAACATAAAACTACAAAATTCGGTTGCCCAGATGCTTTTAGTTTGAAACCGTCATTTATGTATTCTTGAGTTTACACTCTGGGTTTGAGGCCCTCCCCTATTTGAATATTATGATTGTATCATACATACTGTTTTGCTGTTGACCGCGATTCCATATAGTTAAGTAAGATATTCTTACTGCAATATTGCAATACAATATTAGTTTTTTTTGGTTATTCGAATCATATTTAATCAGACTTCCGAGGGAAGATTTTTATTTATTCGAGGGGGTTCATCCTGACAGAAACAAGCACTGGACAAATATTTCAAAACTTTATTTTCTTCTACCGATGCAGAGCATGCAATGTAAAGCGTCTCGTGCCATTTTAAATTTCCCAACACAACGCCTTCATGGTGGTCCCCCTAAAATCTTATTTTGCAAGAGCCCGCCAAACTACCGAATAATCCATACAAAAAGCGGCCTACGTAATCACGTGGTGTCGACGAAAACAACAATTGATTATAACAAAATTAGCCGTGTTAAAATTGTATAGAGACTTTTTTGTGAAGTTTAAAAAAGAGATTCAACCGCGAGTACTTCATTGACTATAGATTTCCGTGTTTAGCCTGGTCCATTCAAATCCTAGTTTTCCCCTTTCTAGGTAGTTTCGACGCATGATAATGTTGCACGTATTACAAGATTTAGAAGGTGCAAAAAACTTCTTTTCTCGAATGCTACGTTGGGATTATTATGAGTGCAGTAAAGTAGGAAAACAGTGTATAAATTAGAATTAGCGCGGAGACAATGGAAGTTCGGTGCCCATAGCCACGGTCTATGTTACAGTGGCCAAGACCGACGTCGAACTGTTCAATTTTTTAACATTGGCTCAACTAGTAAGATGATAAATATAAAGATGCAAACCAGTATAGGGGGAAAGAGATGAGATGATGATGATGATGGGATAAAGACTTTCACCCTATATGTTCAAGTTCGATTCCCGAGTTATTGTTTTGACACGCGTTATGGAATGTGACTCCGATCTGGACTCCTTCAGACGATAATAAGCACACAGTGTTGATGCTAATCGTTGTTGTATATTATAGGAAGATGCACAATCCAAATTCCGAAACAGATAAAATTGAGACACACTTAACTCTTAACACAGTAAATCAGGAGTGAATCAAAACACATCACACTTAACGCAATAAAACAGAAATGGATCTAAACACAATATTATGCAGCCCTCTCGGCAAGCCGGAACGATACGTCATCAAATTGGTCGATACGAGAAAGGCAGTACATGTAATCAGTAATCAGTGTTGCTACAATAAAATGACCTATTGTGGGGAATGGAACACACTATTAAAATGAAAGGGTTAAATACATTATAATTCATAGTTACACAATGCACATTCGCTACACAATTCCCTCTCGACAGTAAAAAAAATTAACTTGATAATTTTTTAAATTTTGGAGTCCGGCCGCCGAGAGATGAAGTGAAAGAAAACAAAATAACACGAATTAATAAAAGATATTAGTACGATATAATGAGTAATGGTTAAGGTATACAAGAGAATATACGCCGTTTACGAGAGAAAACAAAATACGAGAAAAAAAATTCAAAGGGTCTCTCTCTATGTTGCTTAGAAATGCTTAACATTTTAAAATGGAATTGTAACGAAATAGTAAACAAAATGGCGACAATACTTGAAAGAAAGGACCTAAAAGAATGTAAAACACTTTGATGTTTAAAGGAAGGGCCTGAGAAGAAACAAATGTCGGATTTAGTACTTGATAATTAAACCGAAATTGGTCTGGTGTTTAAGATTGTAAAATTGGCGTTAGAGGTTATTTGAAATAAAATAATAAGTAAGAAAAAATCCTGTAAATTGAATAATGAGTAATTTGACAGATTATTGAACCATTGAATCCCTGAAATTGAACCTGAATCAAATTCTATATGAAGTAAAAGAACTCGTGATATCTAAAAAAACAAGGCATTGATTAATAACAAGTAATTACACAGAAAAGAAAACTGACACTGCACAATTATTTTATTTGTATGTTTTTTTTTGTTGTTCTATTTAAATTCTTATACTAAGGTGTTTTGATGTTTTATAGTGGATAATAATAAGAGAAAAGTAATAAAATACAAAACGATTAAAGTGATAAAATACAAGATGATTAATAACGAGGCGACACATTGCGAGATACACTGCATATACAATTCGCAACGACCGCCGGAATCGAGTTGACTTAATAGGGTGGGGATAAATTAAAAGGTTGTTACAGTCAAACTTTCGACTCAATTTGAGCTTGGGTGCTCGCACCTGAGAAGTTGTTAGCATTTTCCATCGATTCATCGTCAATTTCGACATCGGATAACTGGTGTATTTCTTGTTGTTCGTTGAATTGTACTACGGTTTGTCGTGGTATGCTGAGAAGTCGTTGTATTGGTTGCAGCAATCCATTTGTTAATGTACGGCGAACGGACATTCGGCAGTTTGGCAAGCTTCGATAGATGAAATAACCTATGTAAAGCAGGGGTACAACGAATAAAGCGTAAATGAGGCCAAATAGCGGCCACGCCTTTATGACGTAATCTGACAATTTCTTGGCAGTTGTCATTTACGTTTAAAACAATACCATTGTATGCACAATAGACTTCGTTTGATTCAATGCAAGATTTCGTTAGTTGAGAAAAAGTTTCGAAGGTTTGCAATGATCGGTATTTCCAATCGGTAAGATTGCCCGATGCACTGTAATATAACAAGAATTCGGTAGTGTTGAATTTCGGAAAGTTGCGAGCTCTACAAGCTTTCGTATCTTCAACATTCCAAACAAATGTAAACACACCTTTCCGGCAAAAACCAGAATTGGGTGCGCGTTGGCTGAGGCATTTGAACGTGTTTTTGGTTGCGCTTGACGAAGAACAGCCATGAAATGGTTCGCCAGTAGGTCGTTGTACGTTTACAAATCTTGGTATCAACATTTGTAAGAAGGGCAGATGTCTCGTAGATGTTTGCTAAACAATTCTTCATTGTATGAAGTTTGTTTTGGTTACAAATAGCTAGTTTGCGTATGTCGTAAGTCTGTCCATGTAACGATTTGTGACATAATTTCAGTGGTACCTCAACGGCTTGCGTTCTCATACAAAGCATGACAAAGCAAAGTATTGTGTAGTAAAATATGGTCATCAGATATCCATCTGAAATTCGCCTGATAGAATAAAGTCTTTGCTTAAATGGCGTGGGAGTTTTCTCAGCCTTCGCGGCCGATTTGATTGTTGCTGATTTGACATTTCCGGAGACGGCCCCAGTCGATGTGCTGAATCTGTAAAATGAATTTCTGCATCGCAATTTGATCGTTTCGTGCTTGTATCGGATATCGTATCATTATTATTTGAAATATTGAAATTGAAAGTCCGTGGGCGCGAAACAGTGACATCGCTCGCCGGTGGTTCATTTGATTTGGCGCCAAGATTCCTATCCTCAATATCTGCATGCCATAGGTCAAAAGTTGGTAGGTGTGCAACTTTTAAGTTGTCAATTGAACATTCATACGGCTTTGAGTTCCGGTCGACGATAAAATGCTTACTTCCGCGTTTTAAGACCTGGAAGGGTCCTTCATAGAAGTTTTCCAGCCCTTTTCTTGATCGACTGATTTTGATAAATACATGGCTACAATTTCTCAAGTCCTTTGGTATATAAGTTTTCCTTGAAGGCTGTTTGCGTGTTGGATTTGAACAGAGATTTCTGAAAAATCTCTTAAGTTTATTTACATATGTATGAGGGTCAGTATTTGTCGCGTCTGGTTGCGGTTCCACAAACTGTCCTGGAAGGCGTAATGTTGATCCGTAAACTAACTCAGCCGGACTGAAACCCAAATCTTCTTTAACAACTGATCGAATACCAAGTAATACAAAACCCAAATTCGGAAACCAGTCAGATGGATCATCACAAGCTCTAAGAGAAGCTTTAACAGTTCGATTGAGACGCTCAACTAAAGAATTTTCTTGAGGACGATATGGCGCTGTCAATATATGTTTTGAACCAAGGAATGTCATGAAATCTTTCCAAGTTGTTGATGTAAATTGCGGTCCATTATCTGTAATAACGGTACTAGGAGCACCAAAATGGCTTATATAATTATTAGTGAAAGCGTGTACGATTGTATTAGTCAAACTGTCCTTCAATGGAACACAAATTGGATATCTTGTATATCTGTCAATTATCATAAGCAAATAAACATAACCATGAGATTGGGGGAGTGGTCCAAGTAAATCTACGTTGATAGTGCTAAAACGTTCATCTGGAACTTTGATGTTTTTCAATTCTGTGCGTATGTGTCGTTGAACTTTTGCTTTCTGGCATCGTATGCACTCACGAACAAACTTACGGATGTCTTTACTCATATTCGGCCAAACATAACTGTCTTTTATAAGTTGTTGAGTTCCTGATATTCCTGGATGACACAAATTATGAGTTAGGTTGATAATACGATATCGTAATGAAGTTGGAATATATGTTCGAGGTTTGCCAGCGAGGCTGACGTCACAAATAATGTTCCCCGCCAATCCTGGGACTGGAAATTGTACTAACTGTAGAGAATGCTTGCTTGCGTTCGTTAAAAGTTGCTTCAGCTCGTGGTCGTTTTGCTGTGCGTTATAGATGTCAGTTAACGGGATAATTTCCTGTTGAGGTATAATGGCATTTATTCCACCATGCTCTGCGGGGTGAATTTCTATTCGGCTCAATGTGTCCGCTGCGATATTCAATGCACCGGCAATGTGTTTTACTGTGAAATCGAAAGTTGATATGTATTCAAGCTGACGGGCCTCCCGTTGGATTAATCGCTCTTTCGGACTTTGAATAGCCTGTACCAGGCTTTTCGAGTCTGAGATTAATTGAAATTTTCTTCCTGTCAATTCATGCCGAAAATATTTGATAGATTCAAAAATAGCCAAAAGTTCCTTGCCAAAAGTAGAATAAGTTTTCTGGGGGCCACGAAGAGCTCTCGAAAACATGCCCAGAGGTCTCCATTGATTATTTTCAAACATTTGCAAAACACCTGATATTCCAATGTCAGATGCATCAGTAATTAAAGAAATGGGTGCTTGATGATGTGGATGAACCAACAGCGTAGCATTGGCTAAAGCATGTTTAATGTCATCAAAAGCTTTCAAAGATTCATCATTCCATTTGATTCGAGAACGTTTACTAGGCTTCCCAACTGTCATCTCATTTAAAGGTCGTATAATGGTAGCAAAGTTCTTTACAAAACGATTATAATATGTACAAAGACCAATAAAAGATCTTAATTCTCTCAATGTGTTCGGTTGAGGATATTTTTGCAATACTTCCACCTTGTCGGCTAAGGGTTGTATTCCTTCGGGCGTAACATGATGGCCTAAGAATTTAATTTCTGATTTGTTGAAATGGCATTTATCTGGATTTATAGTAAGTCCATAAATGTGTAAGCGTTCTAGAACTTGATCTAGTGTTCTGAAATGTTCTTCCTCTCTTTTGGTTGCAATGAGAATATCGTCGAAGAATACAAATATATTGTCGATGTTTGCTAAAACTTCGGTCATGAAATAATTGAACGTCGCTGGGGCAGATGCTAGCCCGAAACAAAGAGTTTTAAACATGTACATCTTATTGTTGCAGGAAAAGGCTGTTTTTGGTTGATCCGATTCCAAGATAGGAATATGATTATAAGCTTTTGTGAGATCAAGTGTAGTGAAATGTCGACAGCCATGCAATTTATTGACAAAATCGTACAAGTGTGGCACGGGGTGTTTTTCCTTGATCGTGATTGAATTCAAAAGTCGAAAATCGAGGCACAGCCTGATAGCATTAGAACCCCGCTTTGGAACGATGGTAACTGGAGAATTATAAACGGAATTACATGGAATTCTATCTCCTAAGGCTAATAAAGTTTTAATTTCTTGTTCCACAGAAGCCTGTAAGTGAAAGGGTACTCTTCTTGGTTTGGCTGAAATAATTTGTCCATTTGTTTGTATTCGATGTACTGTATTGTGTTTAAAGCGAACAGATGTATGTTTAGGAATAGTAATATCTTCATATTTCCGTAGTAAGTTTGTAACTCGACTATCGTGGCTAGGTGAAATGAATGAAGCAGCAATTGTCGGCATAAAGGTTCTCCTGCCTTTAATGTAGTGTTGAGAGCGTGGATTTTTCAATGTAGCTGAACCCACATCGAGTAATAAGTTGTCTTTGGTCAGGAAATCAATGCCAATGATAGGGGTTCGCACTTTCGCGATTTGAAATTCAAAGTTGTAGGTAAGACCATCTCCAAGATCAAGGGTTAACAAACGAGTCCCATACCATGGTATCTTCGTACCATTGATGGCATAAAGGGAATGACTAAGTGGTTTCTTTATAGGTATAAAATCAGCTGGAATAATTGAAAGAAATGACCCAGAATCGACAAGAAATCGACGTCGACTCGATTCATCAATTATGTACATAAGAGAAGTTGGTTGTTGCCATGCTGAGTTTGATGTTGCACGGATTCTTTCGGGTTTTCGACAACATTGACCCGATCTTAGTGAAAATTTTGAGGAGCCATGGCACATCCTACACCTTTGCATTTGTAAGCTTTGTCGCCAAAAGTCGCGTGATAGTAACAGAGATTGGGGTCCGTGTTTTGTTGAGAAATGTTCATTGGCGGGCCATTATTGTGTCGAAAAGGCGGACCGTGAAGTTCCGGGGGTGGACCACGATATTGGCGATCGCGTCTAGGCGGTCCTCTCAAATTGTTGTATCTCTGAGGTGGTCTGTCCTGGTAATCATTGCCTCTCTGCTGACGGTTGTAATTTGAGCGGTAGGTTTGCTGTTTTTTCCTGTGTAACCTTGTCTAACTGAGTTTTAAGCTGTTTCATCTCTGCCAACAACTCTGAATAAGCTCTTGTGTCAGATTGTGGTGTTGTTTTAGAATTAGTAGCAACGCCTGATGCGGAATTTGTATCCCAGAATGTTTCTGCCATGTCTACAATTTGACTCATGGAGCGTTTTGTTCCACTTTTTGCAAAAAGTCGCCTTACGAAAATCGCCACTGGCTCTGGTACAAGTTGAACAAAATAAAACCGTAATATTTGCTCCGGAATCGGGTTTTTTGAAGCGTGAAAATCTAGTGTACGACAAATTAAGCTGTATATTTGGGTAGGTGTCATATTCTTGCATTTAGGGCCTAACGCCTCGATTTGGTCGATGAAATTCAACTCGAAAATTTGTTTGATAGCGTCAATAAAGTTATCATAATCATCCTTCGTTATTTTAGTGTCTCGATCTGGCATAAACTCCTCCATTCTAGCATACTGGTCTGGCGTGAAACTCTGAATTACATATTTGAGTTTAAAATCAGGATCGACGATTCCGAAATATGTGAATGAAGCAGTAATATTATCAATCCATTGCCTGACAGCGTGCTCCCAAATAGGCTCGCGTTTGTTCGAGGTCAAAAATTTTATATAGTTATCAGGCAACATAACCGTCTCCGTATTCGAAGAGGTGGAAGAACTGGATGAGCGCGGTGTAGGGTTCTCAGAACTGACATTCTCTGTAGTTATTGAAGATGTAGAAGAGCTTGATGATCCTGGTGTAGTGTTCTCAGAAGAGATATGTTCTGTAGTTGTAGGCGAAGATGTCATTGTGCACTGTGTGGTTTTGCGTGGACGAATTTTAGTAGTTTGTATTGCTACACTTATCCTTTGTGGTTGAGTTTTAGGTGAGGTTGAATCAGAGCGTCTGCTTTCTGAATCTTGCTTTTGTTTAAGGCGTTGCGACTGTCTGGTACTTGACATGCGTAATACTAAAATCTAGCGGCGACGGAACGCAACGAACGCATAAAGTGTGTATCTGGCATTCCTATATAAAAATTACACATTACAGTAAAAATTACAATATATAATGTTCGTTTGAATCCTTTGTCCGTGAAAACGTCTCGAGAATGAATATGAAAAGGTATTTACTTGGAAAGGCTGCTGTCTTCATTGTTGAATTCCTGAATTGCCATCATGAAGTTGATTTTCCAGTTGTTGAATTGATTTTTCCAACTTGTTGAATTGAATTTCCAAGCGGTTGCGTGTCTTTACACGTCGGAGGTCATCAAAATATAGGGAGAAAGAGATGAGATGATGATGATGATGGGATAAAGACTTTCACCCTATATGTTTAAGTTCGATTCCCGAGTTATTGTTTTGACACGCGTTATGGAATGTGACTCCGATCCGGACTCCTTCAGACGATAATAAGCACACAGTGTTGATGCTAATCGTTGTTGTATATTATAGGAAGATGCACAATCCAAATTCCGAAACAGATAAAATTGAGACACACTTAACTCTTAACACAGTAAATCAGGAGTGAATCAAAACACATCACACTTAACGCAATAAAACAGAAATGGATCTAAACACAATATTATGCAGCCCTCTCGGCAAGCCGGAACGATACGTCATCAAATTGGTCGATACGAGAAAGGCAGTACATGTAATCAGTAATCAGTGTTGCTACAATAAAATGACCTATTGTGGGGAATGGAACACACTATTAAAATGAAAGGGTTAAATACATTATAATTCATAGTTACACAATGCACATTCGCTACACCAGTTTGTAAGCGAAAAAATAAAACTCAAAAAATAAATTCCTAAAAAAGAAATCAAAAATTTAGTAAACTTTTATATTTCTAGGGTCAGGAAAACATCCATTAGATGCGGAGGGTGGCTGGACCCCGTGTCGTCGCAGGGTGGTGCACGTAAACCAATTTTTATCAAACTTTTTCAGCTTGTGAAGCAATATAAAAATTGAATTAATCGCTGAACACCACATATTTATCTTGTTTTGCATTCAGTTACATCAGGATAAAATCCCACATTCGTTAAGCCATGATGGTGCGAATGGCAACCGTATCTCGTAGACTTCAAACTAATCATTAAATACGATACGAGCAGGCAAGATACCTCACTCACTGTTTGACGTAGCAGTGAAATAGCGCGTGCTATTTATGTATTTCACTATCAACGCAGAGAGACAAGTCTTTTTGAGGTTGCGAAACTAATGCACCAACATTCGTCCGATTAGTTGTCGACAGATTTTTTTTAAATATTTCACGGTACAGTATTTCGTACACACCCGATCACTAAAAAAAGATATTTTTTCGTTCCCTTATTTAATTCAAAGCCCGTGCAACCGTCCCTGGGTATATCAAAGTGAAATTTGGAATTCTATTAACCCTGAGATCAAAATTGACATATATATATCCAAATTTCGAACCTCAGTTACGCAATCAACCTTTTCAGTATATAAATATTTTTTCTATTAATATGTATTGATCTGGTCTCGCCAACACGAATAGTCCACTTCTCCCTATTTCTGTTTTGTTTACTGTAGTTTTACATTTCTGAAGTGATCTTTTTTACATACCAGTATTGGCAAGGCTGTATATCGTCTACAATTTAATTTATTAAAACAGTCTATGATTAATACGCATGTGAATGCTCAGGATACCTTTTTGTTGCTTTGTATATATATAAAATGATTCCAAAATTTCACATAAATTCCAGATGGAAATTGCTTACCAAAGCTTCACGTTATTGCAATAACGTGATGCATCCAGTATATACACTTATACTAAGCAAAATAGCTTTGGGCGAATTATATTTTAATTTTTAAGAAGCCTGGATATCACATCATCAAGAAGTGGTAGAAAGTCTCAACTTTCGTCCAGTTTAAACACCACTCACGATATCTTCCGATTGCAGTTCAGAATATTCTATGGTGAGAAAGTAATTGCTGGTCCCCATTCCCTGGCTTATCATATGATTAGTACGCATGACACCGGACTGATAAGTTTTATTTAATTCTCGCTTCAAATTCTCTTTTATTATCATCTAATTAGTTAAAGTGAGTTAAACGACCAGAACAGCACTGTATCAAATAATGAACACTAGGAATCCCCGATTCCACGAAATCGTATTGAATGACTTTGCATTGCCCTTCGCGTCGTTATTGTTTTGATGTGTTGTATTTACTGACAATGTGGTTATGAGTCTTTTTAGCAAATTTCGTTCTTTTTTTTTGTAAGGTAGCTGATGACAAGCAGGCTGTATGGTTATTTCGTGGTTATCCAGTTCATTCCGGGCAGAGACATGAATATTTATATCTGTTGTTTTTATTTCATTGTGCTCGTTAGCCCGAATGTCTAAAAAAGCGGGCTAAAAAAAATTTGGTCGATTAATACAAAGATGTACAAATATGCAAACTTACAGCGAAATTGAAGGCGACATACTGTGCAGCAAATTTTTGAATTGCAACAGGCTCAGTTATTCGCATGAAAATTTCTTAGTATGTAATCAGTAATTTATTTTTCCCTCCAAACAGAAAAAAACACTTTATGCAAATAAATATAATGAAAGAACTTAAATACGGCTACTGCTAAAGGCTCTTACCATGTCCTTGTTCTGGCTAAAATGCTAGGTCATCGGCAAATAGTGGAAAAATACTGTATTGAAGGTGTATGTTTCCGTGATTGTGGTTTTTGCGTGATATAACAACCCAAACTAAGAGCACATGTAAGCACGCGACATTCATCAGAAAACCATGCGTGGTAAGCGTGATCTTTTCTCCACATGTCCAAAGCTTGATATGGTTGGGTGAGCGTCTCTCATTCATAAATCAGCTGTTCAATTTCACGCACTGTGACGTAAAAAAAGAACGTTTCGTTTACGCGTGACGTTTAGATCACAATATTCGTTATATAAAATGAATTGAAAACACCGACTCCCTCTCTTTCAGTAAAGTTGCCGTAGGCATTAGTTGGGCTCCGGCCTTCGGAAGTATTATGTCTCATAGTTTTGTGGGCGTTTTCAGAGGTGATCTGTGTATGTGCCTGGTTAGCACACTTATCCGAGCCTTATTATCCAATACGGTACAGTAATCAATTTGTTAATGAGAAAGGCATCATGATTTCGTAGTGGTATTGTTTGTAAACATTGTGTTTTGTTCTTTTACGTAGCATTTACTAATTTATATTGTGAGTAACTGGTATCTGCGGATTAAAACGTGAAAATGAACGGAATTGGAAATGAACAAGTGTTGAATGGATATATGAAACCCGACCTTCAGCGTAAAATCAACTTCAATCCCGGACCATCGAAGTTGCCGACGCCGGTGAGTGGTTTCGGATATGTCTCAGTGATTTTATTCTGTATTTTGTTGTAAATCAATACAATTTGATATTGTCGTTTAATTAATCAAATGATGTGAGCTGATGTATCTGTCATACCTTTCATAGATAACTCGCATTCACATGTCGAAAATTCATAATCGTTTTAGAAATTTTAAAAATGAAAAGTTAGCTATAATTACAAGAGCTAGAACTTATTGGTAGACAATCTCATGCTATCTGGAAGCTTTCAGTTCACGTTTTTCGCTTACATTTTTGGTCTAATCTGAGTACAATAGAAATACGGCAATCGACGGGGCAGAAGTTACGATTTCGAATTCCAATGTATCTGATAATAATCAATAAAATATAGACTATAAGTCAACCAGGTATTTGAAACTATGATTACAGTTAACGTGTTGTTGTCTGACAAAGCGTGTGCGTGAATCAATTCTCGACAGAACACTCAACTGTGGCCCATGCGCATCCTCCCAAATCTAAATTTACACGTAAATTTGGAGTCGCATCGTACGGTTTCGACGGGCTATATTATTGTCTATACGTATTTTTTCTTTTTATTAACATTTTTGAAAGTATCATTATCAAACATCAACGGGGTAGATCAAGTAGAACGTCAGGAATTAAATACCACGCAAATGATTCAGAGTTGCATCAGCCCTACGACGTGGCGATTGACCATTTCCCTTGTTATATGACTCTTAACAGGCCGACGACCTCTTTAACTATCACTTACGTTGTAGATAAATGGCACCCACGGCAGATAAAATTGGAAGAATATTCGATGATTGTGCGCTCGAAGGAAATCACGTGACGAAACGGCGCAAAAAAAAACAAACCATGTCTAATCAGAGAACGGAACCGAAATTCCAAAGCCAAGATATAAATAAAGCTTTACAATTAATCTTTCTGTTTTACAGGTTTTGGAAAGAGCACAAAGCGAATTGATGAATTATAATGGCCTAGGAATTAGCGTATTAGGTAAGCATCATTGCGCAACCGTTTTAAATTGAATTGTATCCCAATTTTATTGCCAAGAAAAATGTCACTCATTTATTTTAGCATAATATCACGCGCACGTGCACGAGTACATTTTATTTTGACTTTCATAAATAGTGACTAGTCACTAGTGGATACACAAATGAGCGGGAGCACTTGATAATTGTATGTTATTTTTATGCGTTTTACATACACAATAATAACAACATTGCTATTTAACAACATTGCAATTTTACATACACATTAACAACATTGCCATTTTGTTTACAGAAATGAGTCATCGTTCAGCTGATTTTGCTGCAATTACAAATGATGCCAAAAACTCTTTAAAAACTTTACTGTAAGTATCAAAACTTTTCTTCAGATTTTTTTCTTCAGAACTTTTTCACCATTCAATTGATTTTTCTTGATTTTCAGGAACATTCCAGACAATTACAAAATTCTTTTTCTTCAAGGCGGGGGTTGTGGCCAATTTAGTGCCGTTGCAATGAATTTGATCGCAATGAAACCCACTAAGACGGCAGATTATATTGTAACTGGCACATGGTCCGCGAAAGCAGCAAAGGAGGTGATTTTTATTTTTATTGTTTTTTATGAATGTTTAATTGTGTTATAAAAGTCGAAAATAATATCAATTGAACTTAATAAGTACTGGCAAAATGTTTTTAACAGCCGTACCGTGCCTGGTCATACATGAACTGTTGTTTGGTTTTGTACGGGTAATAAATGACAAGCTCCACTTTATCGTTGTTTCACATTCATTTCCTAACAATTCATTCTATCGAAAAGACAGAGGTAATTATACTACGACTGATACTTAGTCTAATAACCCGTCCCATAATAAAATGTTATTGTGTTATTTCCAGGCGGAGAAATATGGGACTATAAACATCGTTCATCCAAAGTCAGATTCTTATACCAGTAAGTTATTATTTGATCATTGTATTTGAAACTGTTAATCAATATTGTTTTACCTGTTTTCTCAGCCATTTTTTATTAATTTCTTTTACGTATATCTTTTTTTACAGAAATTCCGCAGTGCACATTCAATCCGAATGCTTCGTACGTTTACTACTGCGCCAACGAAACAGTTCACGGTGTCGAATTTTCAAATGTTCCAGAAACGAACGGCGTTCCCATTGTTACGGATATGTCGTCAAATATATTGTCACGTCACGTAGACATTTCCAAGGTAACTAGAAATTTAAAAAAAGATTTTTTTTTGTTATGAAAAAATCATTTTGTTGGACAATCTTTGGGATCATGCTTACTTACGATCAAGCTTGGGCCGAGTTCGACCGACTCTTTGTCAAAGTGGTCATGAATGTAGGTAATAACAGGAAACCAGCTTGTCTTCAAACTGACCGTCCCTATCGTGGTGTGGTACTGATACCCGAATGTCTCACAAGTAAACAAGCAATAACTTACTGCTGCGTTTTCGATCGTTGTTATCGGTAATAATTACAAGTGGTAAATTTGTATGCACTTCCCATAAATTTTGTCTGAATTGTGTGTGAATACTCGTCCATAGTGGGAGGTCTCAAATGTCGCAGGCCTAAATTTGCATGTGGTACGTAATTCTGATGCGGATTAATCGCTGGTTATGTCGAAGGCTTCCTGCAGTATAGTACAATGGCCATGATGTATCCTAATTCCAAAGATTGAAATGCTGTTTGTTTCCGATTGCTGACCTAAATTTCATTCGTGAATATGCTTATAATTGAAAAATGTAGGTTAATAACAGTAGGCTAAAAGTACATGGTACAAAGTACGATTTGTTACTGCTTCGTAGAAAAATTTTCGCTTGTTGTATAATATGTTACTAACTGGCAGCAAATTGATTTCAATTTTTTGTAATCGATTTGATAGACCCATCTTCACTATCTGGCGAACAATTAAGTGAGTCACTTTTACACCAATGTACGCTATATTAATAGCAAAGATACTTGGCTCCGATGGGATTTCGATGAACGTAAACCTGACTAAAAACGGCTTTCTCGCCCATTCTTTGTTACCATCGACTGACGCAACGTGTTATGCCATTGATTTCTCAGTATTATTTAAACTTTTAATAACATTTTTTTTTTTCCTTCCTTCCAGTTTGGTGTTATTTTCGCTGGGGCACAGAAGAACATCGGCTGCGCAGGTGTCACAGTTGTCATTATTCGCGAAGATCTGCTGAGTTTTGCCATTCCTGAATGTCCTTCCATACTAAACTATAAGAGTCAAGCCGACACGAATTCCTTGTATAACACTCCATCTTGTTTCAGGTAATTAATTAGATTGTAGTTTTCGTATTTGCTTTCGGTCTGGGTAATTTTACCGAATGATCTCTCCATGTCTGTGAATCAATAATTTCTAGCAGACGTCGCTTCACGTCATCATAGTCTTTGATCACGTTTTTTTTATTCTACAGCATCTATATCATGTCGCTTGTGTTGAAGTGGGCAACTTCAGTTGGAGGTGTATCAGTCTTGTTCAAGGAGAATTGCATAAAAAGCAATCTTCTCTATTCCACCATCGATAATTCTGAAGGATTTTATAGGTGGGTATAGTCAGGCAAACCTTGTATTGAACACGATAAAAGTGTAATTAGAATTAGTTTGTTAGTCAGTTTGCAACTGCCTCAAAGTTATTCGGCGTCTGCGTGAACGCATCTGTCGTACTTCCTAACGAAGAGACAAAATTTTTGCGATTACAAGGTTATCAAATATGCAAGCAAGCAGATCAAACCAACATCATTACCGACTGAAAAAGCAAATTCTTTTTCGTTGATTATGATACTTCTGCCTTTGGGCATATGTGATGTTGTAAAAGCTCGTCTTATCCAGCTGTTAATATAATTCTCCGTGTACTATGTAGTTGTCCGGTTGAAAAGAACTGTCGCAGCTCAATGAACGTACCATTCAGAGCCGGAGGTGAAAATGGCGACCCGGAAATCGAAAAGAAGTTTCTGGTGGAAGCTGAATCGCTCGACATGATCGGACTGAAAGGCCACAGGTATTAATTACTAATTAGCTTAAATAAAAACAAGACTATTTGAAAACAACGTGAAATTATTTTTCCCTTGGAGACTGGAAAGTATTTTAATGTCGCCCCATGAAAATATAGTTATGTCATATTTAATTTAAGTACATTTGACATCGATCTCAATATTTTGTTTATTTTTCGTTCAGGACCGTCGGTGGTATACGGGCATCTTTATATAACTCTGTAAGCCAAGAGGAAACTAAAAAACTTGTCGAATTTATGAGAGACTTCTGTAAACGCCACAGGAACCAATAAATTATTGTCAATAATGTATTATGCCATTTTGTTATCAGAGTGTAACAAAATGATTGTCACAATTATTTTTAAGCAACACGATTCCAAGTGTTTGAATCTTGCCTAACTCGCATAGTGTTGAGCTATCTATTTGAAACTATCTGTAACAGATTGCATTGAATTACTATCATTTAACTCTGTTTAGAGCATTATTATGTTTACAAACCACTATATTTGATGCGATTTTTAACGTTACATGCAATCCAAATTGGTGCAACTTTGTTGTTTAAATGTGTAGTTCAAATACATCCTTGGACCATGCGTATTTTGCATCGATAGCTGCTTTTTATGTCTGCTTTATTGCACCTACCTCCGTTGCAGGGGGGCGATTTCTTTTACTTGATAAATTCGTATGTTTCGAGAAACAATTATACCTTACTTGGTCAAATTTCAAATACTGACCGATTTAAATCTGAAAAACCATATTATTTCCATTAACTTGATTGTCAGTTTTGATTTCATTGTGAGTTTGTATATTATATTATATTGGTCTTTGCTTTTATTGCTTCAATGCTCTATTTTAGCCACTATATAGTAAGTTTTTGTCTAAATAAATAAATACATTGAAAATGTAAGTTTATGTCACGTCTGTATGGATCATTGTGTCAAAACAGAAGTTAAATATGAAGAACCGAATTTCAGCGTCGTGTATTTATTATTAATATATGCGATGGGTATCGTGGATAATTCACCCAAGGTCCGGGGAAAAATTGTATGTGCGATTAGCTGAGCCTCCGAATCAACTTCGTCTTTTATTTTTTTCGTCTTTGTGGATGGGAATAATATAGGGCATTTGTGTACAACTTGTTCGAACTTCCAGAGGATTACGAATGGCAACTATAATAATAGTAATCGCCAACGTTCACCTAATTCCAATACGAATAAGATTGCGTTAGGCACTGGTTGATTAGCAATCCGCTATCTAAATTACAACGGACACAGGGTTTCGCGTTCACAAATTACGTGTTTCGAATTTAAAAAAGCAACAACGTTGAAGACGATATGATGGGTTTTCAACAGAAATAACATGTTATTTTATGATGCTGTAATCAGTTATGTTAAATCAGTACAAAATAAATGAAAAATGATTTTATAAATATAACCACTCGACAGTGTCTTATTAATCTCAGGATAAATTATCGTTAACTATCTGATATTATTGTTTTTTAAATGAGGTTTTCATTATCACTGCCTGATGCTTCTACTAGTGAGAAATTAAACTAAATAAAGTGCTTCTTATAAAGTGACCAATTTATATTTGAAATTGAGACAAATTGTTTAATATTGACCATCCACCGATAAATATATTCCATTCGGAACAGGACTACTATTTCGATAAATATCAGTATTTCATTCCGACTTTTTGTTGATGATTTTCATTTTAAATTTTGTTGAGTGTTGGATGATGAAATACAAAGTCATTCAAAACTTCATAGAAATGTTGTTCGATAATGTTCACCTTTGAACAAATTATATGAGGAAACAAACGCGTTAATTTATTCTGCGCCCGAGGCCCTAATATGGTGATGTCTCTTATAATCTCGACCATATTAGCGTAAAGTACGGATACTTGAAACTACTCGTATATGCCAAAAGGGTGTACTTACGTTCATAACACCTCGCTATACGCCGACGCTGTATAAATAAACAAATTGATTCAAAGAAAAGGAAACCAAAATCGATATGTTGTGTTTATAGGCAGGGAATATTTATCCGGGCGGGCTTATAAAACTCCGCAGAATAACCAAGTATGACCTAACGGTATTGTTCATTTGCTCGATGCTTTTTTAAACATTCATTTCATGAACTCCACAGTCATTATTAGCCTGGTAAATTGTCGGTAACTAACTAATCTGAGGCTATTTACCTGATGCAAAAACGACTCGACATGGAGAAAGGCTGCATATTGAAATCAAATCCACTTAAAAATTTGGCTATAGTTTGGGACTGAAATGGATTTGGATTTGCAAATTCACGCCACTCTTTAGCGACCCCCTGTTTCATAGCCATTATTATTTTGAATAAATAAACAAAAGAGCGATGTTCAAATATACGAGTATGGTCATGAAGGCTTCGCTTTCGCCTGAACATCCCAGTCCTCATCATAGCAAAAATGTGTTGAAAATAGCTTTCATTTTGAATTACTTTGCTGACAGGATCTCGATGCAGCTGTGAATTCCTGAATCAAAACTCAATGTGAATCGACATACGTGGCTGTAGGCTTTTCTGCGTGAAGAAGATCGGAATAAGATCATAGTCAAGACCGATCGAAATGTTGCAGCAATTTCCTATGTTACAGACGCAGTAGTGAAGATGTTCTTGTTTCGAAGTAAGATATATGAAGCAGCGTGAAATATTTTATTTCGTCCATCTTACCTGTGGTTCCTCTGAATTCAGCATAATTGGAAGTTGAAATTACTATGGGTATATATATATAAGTAATTCCATTAAAATGTAACGTCATAGTACGCATTTTGGTGGCAAAAAGGTGAAGGGTATGACCCAAAGGCCAAATCCTATCCTATGTTTATTCTTAGTTAAACTCATTTTCCGATATAAAAAGTTGATAATTCATATTTACATATACTCTATACAAAAAAATCATGAAATCAAGGTTGCACGCTTTCCCTCCGATGCCAAGGAGACCAACCTCTGAGCCATTCCACACGCTGAATACGATTCAGGGAAAAAATCTGTGAGGTAGTGAAATTCACATAGCTGAAGTTCTCGGAAAGAAGTATTTGGCACGTAGAGCCACATAGTTCTGATGACGATAATTATAGCGAAAAATAAAAATATAGGCCTTCTGAAGAAAAACTCTATCTTTAACCACTGAAAATTTCAAAGCAATTGGTCCAGTAATCAAAGAGAAAGGCGATTTCTTGAAAACGTGTCGAAGAACAACAAGAACAAGAACAACATAACAACAAAACGATCGCTATGTCCACTACGTGTCCAATTATAGCCTACATCGAATATACAGTGCTGTTTGGTTAGTTGGTACGCGGGTAATTACACTTCATAAAAACGGGTCACAAATTTTTGATTTTGAGTATTTTGAATATATATCACGGTACATTCGCCAGTAACAATGACCTCCACGAGCAAGAGGGGAAAAACAATATGTAAGATTACGCTCATGTTTATTGTCATCCGCAATGACAGACTCAGGTACGAAAATATGACGATTGGTCCACCAAGCGGAACAAGTTTAACGCAGCTCCTCCAGTTTTAGAACACCTAGAGCAGTGGTTCCCAAACTTTTTTTCGCGACCCCAATTTACGTAAAATCAAAACTTACTGATACTCGCGACCCCACAACTAGAAACCTCAAAAATCAGTATACCGGTATTCAATTTATTTATCTCAATGGAGCCAATGTACCTGTATATAGACTACCATTTGACGTGGACGGTGAACATTGGCCCAAAAATATATACGAGTTCGGCAATGCGCGGGTAAAAATCCCTGAGATCAGAATTATAACGATTTTTTGGAGAAACATAGGCGGACCTGATGAAACGTGGTAGATTGTAAGGAAGAGTGCGATATTTTGGAGATAGTAAGATTGCTTCTCAATATTTCTTCTTATTTGATATATGCCCACAGTGTCTTTGTGGCTGCAGGCATTCGATCCCTTCCTTAGTCTGTTGATGGAATGCTAGCAGACGAATCTAATAACAATTCAATGCAGCTTGACTCGTGTTTCAATATTTTAATAGCATGAAAATCCAGCTTCCACAGGACAAAGTCCAGAAATAATGCAGTAATGTCATCAAACATGAAATATTGTGTTCCGGTTAAATGCTAATTGATAATTACAATGTTGAAACTGCGGTAACTTACATTGAATTCGGTGCTTCTCTGGCAGATTATTATAACAAACTGTGTAAACAAGAACATAACAATCAATTACCTTTTCGTCAAAACAATATGCAACTGAACTCAATACCAGTACCGGTACATATCCTAAGCTCATATTTATACATGCAGATTCAAACAACAAAATCTGACACTAGAATAATATTAATACAGCCACACACGTCTGAACTATACAGGGACAGCACTAACTCGTGTTACAGGCCAGAGACAGGAAATGACATGATTTCCAGATCATTCTAACTAAACGAAACATTCTAACTATGACGTCATACAATCTCGCCTGTCAATCATTAAAGACACTGCTGCAAACCGCTGCAGTAACATGGCTCTCCTGCAAAACAATAACTACCTACTATGTTTTGCAATTATACAAATCAACTCTAAACCTAACTCAATGAACATATAAAATTAAACAGAGTAACATTAAAAAAGAAACAGCACTATTTACACATAGATTCCTTACAAAATCTAAAGAAAATTACACTTGCGGAACCAACTCTCAATAATTACATATGGGATTAATTACTAGTTCGCCGATTCATCGTTTCCTCTATCAAACAATTTTCAGTTTCCTCATCAGCTTTATATAATGAGCTTTTCCAACTCTGATCTTGTTGCCAAAGAAATTCTGGTCCTCTTAGCCAGCAAGAATCATAAAGAAGTTCTCTTGCACTTATGCCTCTTGAGGCGTCATCACTAGGATTCGCAGATGAATCGATGTAAAACCATGTATCAGATTTACTCAAATCGTGTATCTGTTGCACACGGTTAGCTACGAACACATGAAATCTTTTTGCCTCATTATTTATGTAGCCGAGAACTACTTTGCTATCCACCCAATGAAAAACACTGATGTCCTTATACTCGAGCTCCCGAACAATTAGGTCACTCATTTTTGCTGAGATCACAGCTGCAGTCAGCTCCATTCTTGGTGTTGTGATTTGCTTCAACGGGGCTACACGAGCCTTTCCCATAACAAAACTGCAATGAATCTCACCCCGCTCATTAGTCAGTCTCAAATAAGTACACTGGCCATAACCAATTTCACTGGCATCCGAGAAACTATGAAGTTCAACAGAGCTGATACGGCCAAAGTCTTCAGGTTTATAACAGCGAGGAATCTTCAGTCGCTCCAATTCTAGAATTTCATTGCGCCATTTTTCCCACTTACTTCGCAAATATTTAGGCACTGGGTCATCCCAGTCATATTTTTCTTTGCAGAGTTCTTGTAAAATCATTTTCCCTCTTAAAACAACTGGTGCTAAAAATCCCACAGGATCAAAAATAGAGCTCACCGAAGAGAGGATGTTTCTTCTAGTAAACGGTAGATCCTTTATTTCTATTTTGAACTGAAAATCGTCAGATTCAATACACCAGACAATACCCAAAGTCCTTTCAATTGGTAGAGGATCAACTGTGACGTCCAGAGTTTTAATATCCTTAGCTCTTTCATCTTCTGGTATGGATTCAAGCACTTCGCAGTTATTAGATATGAATTTATGCAATTTGAGGCCAGCACTGGCACAGAGTGCTCGACTCTGTTGAATTAAATCAACTGCTTCTTCAAATGTAGCCACAGACTTCAACCCATCATCCATATAGAAATCCTGTCGAATATAGTTAGCTGCCGCTTCTCCGTATTCGGCTTCTCCTTCATCAGCACATCGTTTTAAACCAAAGTTTGCACAACCTGGACTGCTGGCTGCTCCAAATGGATGACTTTTCATTCGAAATTCTACGATACTTCTGTTGAAGTTGCTATCTTCCCACCATAAGAACCGTAGGAGATTTCTGTCTTCTTCTTTTACATAAAACTGGTGGAACATGGACTTAATATCGCTTACTACTGCAATAGAATCTTGCCTGAATCTCCATAAAATTCCAACCAAATTTGACATTAAATTCGGACCCTGCAAAAGGTAGTCATTTAGTGAAACACCAGCGTAGACCGCAGAGCAATCAAATATAACTCTGATTTGATCAGTTTTCCTTTTATGGTAAATTCCAGAGTGAGATATGTAGTTAACTTTACCATTGAGCAGCAACAATTTTTCATCTGGGACCCTTTCGGCACAATCTCGAAGTGTGTTTTCCATGAATTCAACATAGTCATTTTTAAATCTTTCGTCTTTCAGTAGTCTCCTTTTAAGTTGGAGCAGTCTACGCAATGCTAGTGATCTATTATTTGGTAATGAAACTTCCCTAGACTTTAAAGGCAGAGGCATTTCGAAATGACCATCATTGGTTCCGACTATATTTTCTGATGAAATTTTCAAAAATCGAGAGTCATCAATGGAAAGCTCGCTGTATTTATTTTCACGCTCTGTGAATTCTAGCTCCGGCATTCGCTATAGATGGTGAGGCTCAATAATTTCTTTTGTCTTTGTCAATAAAGCAAATCTGCACGTTACTTCAGGATAAATATCTACATCATGGTTGCTTACATCGGTATCAATCAGATGAGAAACAGCTGGTTTGAGTGAAGACCTCCGCACTGCTCCAACAATTCCCCAGCCCAGAATTGACCTTTGAGCATATGGCTGGTCATCATGGCCAGCAATTATTTCTCTAGGTCTCAGTACACTAGGAATGTTGTTCCCAAGCAATAATCCAACTGGAACGATTGGATGATATGGTGGAATTAGATCAGCAATTTTTTCTAAATGAGGCCATGCCCTTGCCTTATCTGGTGTGGGTATTTGTGATCGTCTAATTGGAATTTCTTCTCGAGTGTACACCGGTGGCAATCCTATACACACTTTACGATCATAGCTGAGCACTTCCAAACATGATACTTTTCTAGTTGCAATGGCCACATTGCTTTTGAACATTGTTGATAGAGTTATGCTGGTTTCGTGTCCCTTGACACCAAGTTCTTCCTGGACCTGATGACTGATGAAGCCTGTATTAGATTGCTCATCTAGAATGCAATAAGACAAAACTTCCTTACTATGATCACCTTTATCTCTGATCCACACTGGAAGTATCATAGATAAGTCACATTCGATGTCATGCAATTGGTCAATCTTGTTACTGGTCGTAGTGCATAAAGATGTGGTCTGCTCTGACGTCTTTTGTTTTTCTGCTTGATGAAAACAAGTCATATGAGTTTTCTGGCATATTTTGCACTTCGCCTTATCTTTACAATTTCGTGCAAAATGACCGCTTTCCGAGCCACACGCAAAACAAAGATTGTTGCTTAGAATGAATTGTTTCTTGTCCATCCTTGATAAACTAATGAACTTCTCACAATCTTGGAGAAAATGATCCTTATTACAAAATTTACATTGTGATTTACACTCTTCTTTTGTTGAAGTGGATAGCACCACAACCTTGGATCTTCTGTTTGACATATCGGCTTTGTGATATGATGCTCTAGATTCTTTTTTGAGATCACTCAATTCTGGAATGTTGGCATTCTCTGCTTGATCGTACACAAATCTTACAAGAACATCAAAAGATGGATAAGCATTTTCATTTTTCTTTTCTTGTTTATACTTTCTAACTTCAATTCTCCACAAGTTTATAACGTCATATGGCAACTTTGCCACAATATTCGTATTTTCTTGGGAGTAATCCAGAATACCCAAACACTGAAACCGCCTTTTTGCAGCCAGAAGTTGATTTAGGAAGTCAGAAAACCTTCTTATGCTAATTGGGTCATGTGGTGCTATATTGGGCCATTCTTTCAATTTAGTAGCAAACGCTTTACTTATCAAATTTGAATTCCCATACCTTCGCTTCAGCTCCTCCTTTGCCATTACATATGCATCTTCGGTCTGAAGTAACAAATAACCTTGCACAAGTTCTTTCGGCTCACCGCTCAAATATTGGTTGAGCAAATTCAACTTTTGTTCTACACATGCCGCTTTGTTATCAACTAAACCATTGAATGCAGTCTCCCATGATGGGTATTTAATAATTTCCCCAGTGAATACTTCAATTTTGATTTCTGGAAGTCTATATTGAGCTCCTCCTCTATCTGCTGATCTATCACATGTTGTCTTAATTCCACTGAAAAAGGGGTGATTGTTGACAATGTTTTGACCATTGAGCTGGCTTAGCAAGTTATCACCTTGTCTCACAGTAGAATACAGGCTTTGTGGAGATGGTAAATTGCTCATTGGTGCATACCCATATGAAAATGGAACACTTTGCATGGCATTTTGTGTGTAACATTGACCGTCGATTGGAAGGTGCTGCACGACAGAATTTACAAATTGTGGATGTGATGAGCAAATTATGGTTGATGGTGTTTGCAAATGTCTTGTTGAACCAGAAACAGAATAAACATAACTAGCTGATGTTGGTAAAGATGGCTCTCCGTGACATATTGGCAACTTGGAAGCCCCATCTAATTTCCGTTCGGTTAATTTCAAAGACTTGGTACTCTCTAATTGTGATAGAGATGGCTCTCCATGGCATATTGGCAACTTAGATGTCTCACCTAAATTTTGATTGGTTAATTTCAACTGCTTGGTACCTTCCAGTTGTAATAGCAATGGCTCTCCATGGCAACTTGACGACTCTGGAACCTTACCAGAGTCCTGACTGGCTATAGCCGAGAACTCATTACTTTCCAGTTGAAGTTTCACTTCTTCTTCATCAAGAACAGATAGGCAGGCTTCATTTACTTCAATTTCTCTTCGAAGCTTAAGATTGCTCATTGATGACTGGAACTCCTTCATTAGTCTATCCTCCTCTTGCTGATACTTTTGCTTTACTTTCAGGTCAGCAAGATTTGTTTTATATTTCAGTCTAAGTGAAACAAGGCTGGAGTTGCTTTGTTGGGAAATTGAACTTTTTTCTGTTTTGTGACTGCAATTAGAGCAAGCAGAACCAGCAATTGAAAGTGCATCATCTTCACCTTTCATCTCATCAGTTAAATGCTGAACTTGTTTGGAAAGGCACCTTAAATCCACATTGGGTATATCGCTCATTGTTTCTTCTATTTCTTTTGACATACCACTCGAAGATGCAAGCAACTCGGAATTGACATAATTTGGATTGTCAGCTGTTGGTGTGAACTTTGATATTCCTTCTTCTCGGTTGTCTTGACTTGCCATTATTCTGTTGACTGTTATTGTTGTTAATTCTGTAATTATTCCTGATTACTCGAATCTGACAGTTCAGCAGACCTATTGTCAGTTACTGTGGCTGCAGGCATTCGATCCCTTCCTTAGTCTGTTGATGGAATGCTAGCAGACGAATCTAATAACAATTCAATGCAGCTTGACTCGTGTTTCAATATTTTAATAGCATGAAAATCCAGCTTCCACAGGACAAAGTCCAGAAATAATGCAGTAATGTCATCAAACATGAAATATTGTGTTCCGGTTAAATGCTAATTGATAATTACAATGTTGAAACTGCGGTAACTTACATTGAATTCGGTGCTTCTCTGGCAGATTATTATAACAAACTGTGTAAACAAGAACATAACAATCAATTACCTTTTCGTCAAAACAATATGCAACTGAACTCAATACCAGTACCGGTACATATCCTAAGCTCATATTTATACATGCAGATTCAAACAACAAAATCTGACACTAGAATAATATTAATACAGCCACACACGTCTGAACTATACAGGGACAGCACTAACTCGTGTTACAGGCCAGAGACAGGAAATGACATGATTTCCAGATCATTCTAACTAAACGAAACATTCTAACTATGACGTCATACAATCTCGCCTGTCAATCATTAAAGACACTGCTGCAAACCGCTGCAGTAACAGTCTTCTTATTTATTAGTTCAATGTTAACATATCACAGATTGCTCCATTATTAATTCGAAAGTAAAACAGAACAAGAAAGTAAAATAGGAAAAAACGTGTACGGGATCATATCCTATTAAGTGCCTTTCATTATGCTAGAATTTCTTGTGATTTCGTGTTTGACTGCTTGGAACGCTTCGAAATTATGCATGACACGTCTAAATTCGATAATATTGCAATACGAATATGTTCAGATTTATGTGGAGGCGCGGACAAAAACACGTAGCCTATAGCCTAGTAGCTTTTAGACTCGTGCGCGAATTAGCAAAGCGCTCTCGCAACTGAGCAAAACCTGATGTGTGATTACTCGCCCCATCCATAGTTCCACTCCGTACTACGGCAATTCAGAATTATTCAAATTATTAATTTTCTGCTCATCGATTGTTACTAAGTCTGTTAATCCGGGTGAGTCCTGAACCATTCTTTTTATTATCATTTTACTCGCAAATCCGATGTATCCAATTCATAACGAAAAAAGGTAACATCCGTTGTCGTAGCTTACTCAATAACAAACCGATCGCGATGAATAAACGCTCTACTGCCGCCGATGACACTGATACGGCAAAAACAATTTTTGCACCAGATTTTAGCAGTGGAAACCTGTGTTCCTTCTTCCAATAATCTTATATAAAAATGGATGTTTCAAAAATCTAGGGTCCCACTTGACCCTTGGGAAATACACATGTGTGTTGTCCCATCCCATGGGATTTCCATGGAAAAGTCTGGAAATTTGGGTTACCACGGGCTCATGCCAAACACAAAAATAGACAAGGTTGGGCCGGGGAACGCAGATACGAAAACATAAGCACTCGAGTCGGGTGAAATTTCGGCGAATAAAAACAGAACCTTCGCGGACTCCTCGAGTTAACAACTTGAGATTCGAAATTTGTCTATGACACCAAAAAGATTGAGAACCACTGGTGTAGATCAGGTTCGGGGTGAAGTTTCATACCTTGCCGTATGCAGCCAGACGAAAAGACTCTTGACATATGGGTATACGCTGAGCACGAGCCTGGTGGCGCGTTAAGGCGCGGATATATATACCTATATATATCGGAGGTCGGGTTGGATCGAGGGACGAAGTCTTAGAATAGGAGGATGTTTTACTTTACAGAGGAGGTTCTGGTGCGCGTCACTAGCTCCGAGGGATGTTGTCGAGGTGAACTGGGTGAAGATAAAGCATAGAACGAGACAGACTTTTCTCGAGATTTAAATTTGGAGGTAGAATAGAATAAGTTTTCAAATTTAAAGATAACAACGGTTGGGTGGTGTATTTATTTTGGAATGTTGGAAATATAAGTTTTGAGTTTAGAAAAAAATGGAGAGGCAGAGGAGACAAGTTAAGAATAGCCTGGCAAAGAAGTTGTGGCGGAAGATAAAGCCGATAATAGAGAAAGGGCAGACAATCTTAAGATTCGATCAGGCGACAACCGGGACGAGGCCCGGGGATCCGATTGCTCGATCGGCGAAGAGAGAGAACCTCGGACCGGAGAACCTTTCAAAGGGTACGGTAGTTTTGATTCCTGTATTTCCACTTTGAACACCGTATCCAACAAAAACATTTCTCTCGGAAGCCGGTGTACATTTATAGGGTGAATTCGCCGAGCCATATATAACTAACTGCGCAAGAAAAATATTAATTTAACGTAGTTAAAGAACACGGAGCAAAAAGAGGGTTTACGCCAGGGGTGTGTAACCTTTAATACAGAAAGGTCAGATACAGATACAAGTAACAGGGTGAAGCCGCGGGGCGCACCTTTATTTAAGAAAGCCGTTTTGGTAGTTGCAGACACAAAAAATGTTTCTTTTTGTCATTGATCATTCGGCATTATTAGGGGTCCTTGCAAAAATGGTGAATTAAAACGATACATTTATGAAAAAAACTGCTTTTAAAAATTTCTCTTATGGAAAAGTTTAAACAAATATAGTGAGAAACACGTTTTTATAACATCGTGTATTTTGCGGGATTTGGCTAGGGTTTTGCTAATATGACGGTGGCAATCAGGCACGTGTATGGGCTTTGCGACGCAAAGGGATTGTAATTGCTCTCACGTACCATATTAACTTAACTAAAAACTCGTTTCGAGAGCACATCATCAAAAATTGGCATTTCTCCGCGGGCGCACAATTTTCCCTTGTGAGCCGGATTCGGCCCCACGGGTTGCACATCCCTGGTTTACGCATCGTGATGTCCATCACGGTGTTTATACGACTGTCGATGTTACGACACATGTCATCACTTGCCATCATGACTTAATAATAGTGTCTACAATTACACGTTTTTCCCTTTGATTTGAGATTTTGCTTGAACCTAATGCATGGATGAGTGTGGGTTCAAAATTACCGCATTCATTATATTTCATATCAATGGGATCCTGACTATAAAGCAGGTGTCTCAAACTCGCGGGCCAATTGCGGCCCGTAGGATGATAGTTTGTGGCCCCCGCCTTGGTATTAAAGTTTAATGTTAGTGCGGCCCGCAAGTCACTTAGCTTAGTTAGCATGATTAATGCTTTCAATATATCAGCGCTTTCCAAACTGTGTTCCGCTGAACACTAATGTTCCGCGAGCATCTTCCGAGTGTTGCGTGAAAAAGGAATCAAAAATACATCTAAATTGGTCGCCATGGCGATCTGAGAATCATGAAGTTGTTGCCCAACTGACCGTTTAAAATCGCGTCAACGTCGGCCTAAAGTGGACTAACTAAGTTGGGGTAGTGGCATTTTCGTTAACCGTCGGTTTGGCTAAGTTGGGGTAGTGGCATTTCCGTTAACCGTCGCTTTGGCTTTTTGACTGTTCATTTCATTATCAAATTTACAGTACTTCTTTTGGTTTTGTTAAAGACAAACAACTAAGTCTAATGAATGAAGACAAAAGGTCAACCGTTTTTCCTCCATCTCTACCTGGTTTTACCTCGAAATGCTGAAAGTTTGTCGGGCATTTTCAACTCGCCCCGGCGAAACCATTGGGAACCCCTACATTGCAGCGTTTCTCATTTTATTTTTAACCCTTTAATTTTTGGTGTTCCGCGAGGTGATATAAAAAGTGTAAGTGTTCCGTGGCCGAAAAAGGTAAAATCCGTAATATAAGATATAATCACATAGGGCAAAACAAAATATTTTATCATCTATCCCCTGAAAGGAATATGCGGTGCGGTAACCTACCAGTACCATACCTGAAGGCCTGATATTCGATCGCGGGACCGCCTGAAATAATTTTAAAACAGTATTCCATGATTTTTGACGTCACAATCACCAACGCTTAGTTTTATCTCGATACATTGTAACCATGTGGCGAAACATCACTGCCCATCGGCTAAATGCTTGATTAAAACATCAGTGCAACAGTTATTACAAGATGGAATTTTATAATTTCGCACATCCCTAAACGTGTCGTTGGAAGTGAAGTTTCAGTAAACAGAAAGGTTGGTGATGAGCACAGACAATTTCAAAAAACTGGAAAATGCAATATTTCTTTGTTGAGCATAGGAGCATCCCGACATGATTTATCTGCACAGTTAAAGTTGCAGTGCACGTGGAATATAATTTAAACAAGTTGCTAAGCTTTTATTATGAAAAACCTGATGCGGCCCGGACTCATCCAGACTCTGTATCAGCGCCCGCAAGTTATTTGAGTTTAAGACCCCTGCTATAGAGAATGGTGTCTATGGGCGTGAATGCTTGTGGATACAATATAGACAATAACGGTTTGTGCATTGGAAAATGAGGTACTCTATTAGAATCCAAGTATGTTTGGGAGCACTGAACACCGACAAGGACGTTGATTTTCCTATCTGGTAGAAATGTTTTTGGCTGGCGACAATTCCTTCCGATACAAGTGTTATGAAATCGGTAATAGAATGTTTTCAACGAAAACCGTATTGTTTTACAGTAAACGTAAATGTTAGGGTTTTAAACTTGTGAATTGCACGCGGGATTCGGCACAACTACCAACATAAACTCTGTTTTCGGAAGACATTGCGAGATTGACACGTGGGTGCCAGGAAAAGACTCTTTACTGGAGACTCGCGCACTTTGCTAGTGTTTGGCAAAGAATTAATATTTACTCGAATCCGACTGATCAACATAGGAAAATTGGAATAACGGGAGCTGGTTTCTAGTCTATCAAAAATAGTTTGCATAAATATTTGTTGAATCTTTTTATTACAATTTTTGATAATTATGAATAGCGTTTTCAAACCAAGACAGGGATGCTGTCTGGGCTAGAAGCGGTGGAGGAGACGAGTTTGTCGGGTAGTTATAAAATGGCTATGTCCCTACTAAAATGAATATGTTCTTACTAAAATGGCTATGTCCTTTTTAAAATCGCAATCCTGATATTTTACTAAAATGACAATGTCCCTACTAAAATGGCTATGTACCTACTAAAATAGCGATGTCCGGCAGGTTCCTACTAAAATGGCTGGGTCCCTTCTAAAATTGCGCGTGCAATTTATTCAAAAACCAAACAGTGATCTGAATCAAAGTGACTATAATATATATATATATGATCTGAATAGCCGTTGTACGCGTGACTATTGAGAAACCATGTAAACAAACAATCGAAAAGATTATTTAAAAACGTATGTAAATACATTCGCCGCCAAGCCTAACTTCGTTTGAACTTATCTTCGTGCCTGTGCGCAACAATTAGCTTAGAAATCTTGCATTTCTGCACCACAGTTGTATTCTATTCCTGTAGTCAGAAATTTGCTATTTCCGTTATATGTTTTTTGATATCTGGGAAGCCACGTCCGGGCCAGACAGCGGTCGGAACTGTCTGGTTCTCAGACTCTACTATTTTTTCTAACAACTTTCAATTTCCGGTAAGCGATGTCAGTCGAATAATGGGTATCTCTGCTCGATAGCCATCATCTTTTCCCCACGGCATTCATCCCATCTATCATTTTCTTGCAGTTTTCGTATGATTAATATTCTTTACTGATTGGAAAAATAAACTTGAAAAGCATAGCACGTTACGTACTACCTAAAGGTTTGAATTGAATTATTTACCTGTTTGAATAATTTACTCTTCTCGAGCGATAACCGTACAAAAAAGTAAGAACAAGTGAGCGTGTGAGCCCGAACAGTTTCAGTTAGGCACAAGGGAGCATGTCCCTGCGAAGCGTATGGGTCCTAACAGTTACTTTAAGCATTATACCAGTTAAATTTCCTCCGTTTGACGCCAAGTTCATTGTTTGAATCGTGGTGTTATTACTCTATATTTGTATACATTTCAACCGTTGCAAAGGAAAGCAGGGATGGAAGCAACAAAAAATAATCACATGGAGGTATTGCAGAAATTGGAGATTGAGGATTAAGATTATAAAAATGATTTTAAATCAAAAGATAAATTAAAGTTTGCATATATCTACAAAAAATGTAACTTCAGAGTCTGGACTGAGCTCCTCCTGCTATAACAATCGTTTCTCCAGTTATAAAAGAAGCTTCTTCTGAGCATAGGAAAGAAACAATACCGGCACATTCATCTGGTTCACCAAGCCTGTAAAAATAGGAAGCGGAGTTGGCAAATATTCAATGACAACCTCTTAATCATTGTGTCGATATAAATATCCATGTATCAATCAAAATAAGGCGCAGTGAATTACATTTCCATTTCATGCATGCACACCACCCATCTCTTCAATAGTGAAGCGTAATCAACTTTTCCCCCAAAACACTCAACAAAACTTAAAAGCAACAACTGCTAGATTTTCAACTAGAAGCTGAAGAAAACCTGTGTGAAAGGCAATAAAGTATTGCTGCTGGTAGGTAAAACCTGTTGGAGTATATAAGAAAATGGCCGATATCTCACCTATTCATTGGGTTAGTTGATTCTATAATCTCTTTTTGCTCGGGTGAAGTCCACAGCTGCAAATATATAAAGCATGCATTCATACGACAAATTGAAGATTTGTTTTTAAATCAACTTAATCAACAAAACAATGGTAATGTATAAAAATATTATTACCGCTCCACTAAACTTTGTCTTGATGATGCCTGGTGCTATGCAGTTAACCCTAATATTATTTGGTGCCAGCTCACTCGAAAGAACCTTGTTCATACCTAGACAAAGAAGACAGACCAGATTGTAATAGGTTAGTGCAGGGGTGGGCAACTTCTCTAGTCGGCGGGCCAGATGTGGGAAAATAAAGTCCTCGCTGGGCCGGATTATAACATGAATAGTATTCAATATATTAATCGCATATTTATTCGCTAATGCAAGAAAGTAAATTATAAATCGCGTTTAAAGTAAAGTTCAAACTTTACTAAAATTAGAGACCAAAAACACATAATGAATTTATCATAATGTACCAAAAGTGTAATAATGTAATATCATAATGTACTGATGTACAGTCTGCGGGCCGGTCACAATCTCGTCGTGGGCCGGACCCGGCCCACGGGTCGTATGTTGCCCACCCCTGGGTTAGTGGAATGAATTTATCAAATCAATACATATTTAATGGCCTGGTATGGTTAACAATAAATTTAAAATGACTCTACTGAGGAGGCCTTTAAATTAATGGTGATTTGGATTATATATATGCATCCATGTTCCTGACATTCTTTCTTACCTAACAAAGCAGTCTTGCTTATTGAGTATGCTCCCAACATAGAAAATGGTACTAAACCACCGATCGATGACACCAATACAATTGAGCCTTTGCTAGACATAAAACAATACAATTTATCATAGATGTAAAGGTGAAAATCTGAAGCATAACTTTGATTTGCAATTAGAAAGATATGATTGAATCACATTATGAATTTTAATTATACTTTATGAACTTTACTGAGGATGAACATCCTATATTTATTTAACTGATAAATATTCAATGCAAAACTTTTGCAAACTAATTTAGTCTTGATTTGCAAAATCGCAATGATTTTTAGATTTTTATGTTTTCGATTCCTTCCAAACAAAAAACCATATATACAAACATTATCACAGTCAGCAAAACGGTTTAATAGTAGGCTTTACTGTTCAAACATATTGATTATATACAAGATTTTGTGAAAAAAAATTATACCCTCTTTTCTCCATATAAGGTGCTGCTTCTTTCACAAGCAAATATGCTGCTTTTACATTTATTTCCATGATTTTGTCAAATGCTTGCTCAGGTGTCTATAAAGTAAAGTTCTCAGTAAGAAAAAAAAAGTTGGAAACATATTATTGTATATAATCTATAAACTTACAGTGATCAATGTCCCAAAATAAGGGTTCACAGCTGCATTTGATACAAGAATGTCCAGACCACCAAAATCAGAAACAGCCTGTGAATAGGAAGAAATTTCAAACAGTGTATACCAGCAAAAGAAAATTATTAATATGCATTTTTTAGTGGTTAGAGGAAAGTAATTACCTTGTATTATACGGGTCTCATGTACTTTCTTACCTGAATAACTTCTAGTGGGCGTGGCGTAACAATTTTTGGATATATGATTCCTGACCCCCACCTGATGACGTCATCCAAAAATTACGTCACTGCGACGTCACAATAACGAAATACAGCTTGCCAAAGTATAGCGACGGTCTCCCGTAATGGCGCCTACGAGTATGTCAACAAGCTCAAACGTCAGCGACCTCTCTCTTATCGGGGTCGTTGTACAGAGCTCAAAATAAACAAGAATCACAAGCGACTAAATTGTCGCCAAGGAACGTTCACGATATCCCATTCTGACCAATTTCTGTCCAACAATAGCTCATGTATCGTGCTACAATCTAAAATAGAGCGTTATACGATACAACTCTAACCAAGGCTTTAGACAAGCAGAAAATACATGTTATTTTACGCAATGGTTGAAGTTGGGTACCACACACATAAAGACTTATTATTTTATGTCCAGCAATAGCTCATGTATTGTGCTACGATCTATTAATAGGGTGATATACGATACCGCTCTGAGCTAGGCTTTAGACAAACAGAAAGAACATTTAATTCACGCAATGATTGAGGTTAGGTGCCGCAGACATAAAGACTTGTTATTTAATATCCAGAGACTGATCATGTATTGGGCCACATTTTATTAATAGGACGTGGAACCCTTTCACTCTATGCAAGGCTTTAGACAAGCAGAAACCGACATATTAATTTGCCTTAGCGCAATGGATGTAGTTTCTTACCTCGATAACTTATACTTATCTTAGCGTAACAATTTTTGCATATATCATTCCTGACCCTCACCTGACTTCGTCATCCAAAAATTACGTCAATGCGATGTCACAATAACGAAATCGAGCTTGCCCAATAATAGCGACCATAATGCAATCGTGATAAATACGCCTGTGTGTCCGGTATGGGTGTAGTTTCGTACCTCAATAACTTCTAGTTAACTTAGCGTAACAATTTTTGCACGTAATATTCCTGACCCTCACCTGATTTAATCATCAAAAAATTACGTCAATACGACGTCACAATAACGAAATAGAGCTTGCCTAATAATAGCGACGATTACTGGTAATGCCACCTATGGATGTAGTTTCTTACCTCAATAACTTTTAATTATCTTAGCGTAACAATTTTTGCATATAATATTTCTGACCCTCACCTGACTTCATCATCCAAAAATTACGTCAATGCGACTTCACAATAACGAAATAGAGCTTGCCTAATAATAGCGACCATAATGCAATTGTGTTAAATACGCCTGTCTGTCCGCTATGGGTGTAGTTTCATACCTCAATACCTTCTATTAGGCTTAGCGTAACAATTTTTGTATATATGATTCCTGACCCTCACCTGACTTCGTCATCCAAAAATTACGTCACTGCAACGTCACAATCACGAAATAACGCTTGCCCAATAATAGCGACGATTACTAGTAATGCCACCTATGAATGTAGTTTCTTACCTCAATAACTTATACTTATCTTAGCGTAACAATTTTTGCATATAATATTCCTGACCCTCACCTGACTTCGTCATCCAAAAATCATGTCACTGCGACTTCACAATAACGAAATAGAGCTTGCCTAATAATAGCGACCATAATGCAATCGTGATAAATACGCATGTGTGTACGCTATGGGTGTAATTTCTTACCTCAATAACTTCTAGTTAACTTAGCGTAACAATTTTTGCATATATCATTCCTGACCTTCACCTGACTTCGTCATCTAAAAATTACGTCACTGCAACGTCATAATCACGAAATAACGCTTGCCCAATAATAGCGACGATTACTAGTAATGCCACCTATGGATGTAGTTTCTTACCTCAATAACTTCTAGTTAACTTAGCGTAACTATTTTTGCACATAATATTCCTGACCCTGCCCTGACTTTGTCATCCAAAAACTACGTCAATGCGAATTCACAATAACGAAATAGAGCTTGCCTAATAATAGCGACCATAATGCAATCGTGATAAATACGCCTGTGTGTCCGGTATGGGTGTAGTTTCGTACCTCAATAACTTCTAGTTAACTTAGCGTAACAATTTTTGCACGTAATATTCCTGACCCTCACCTGATTTAATCATCAAAAAATTACGTCAATACGACGTCACAATAACGAAATAGAGCTTGCCTAATAATAGCGACGATTACTGGTAATGCCACCTATGGATGTAGTTTCTTACCTCAATAACTTTTAATTATCTTAGCGTAACAATTTTTGCATATAATATTTCTGACCCTCACCTGACTTCATCATCCAAAAATTACGTCAATGCGACTTCACAATAACGAAATAGAGCTTGCCTAATAATAGCGACCATAATGCAATTGTGTTAAATACGCCTGTCTGTCCGCTATGGGTGTAGTTTCATACCTCAATACCTTCTATTAGGCTTAGCGTAACAATTTTTGTATATATGATTCCTGACCCTCACCTGACTTCGTCATCCAAAAATTACGTCACTGCAACGTCACAATCACGAAATAACGCTTGCCCAATAATAGCGACGATTACTAGTAATGCCACCTATGAATGTAGTTTCTTACCTCAATAACTTATACTTATCTTAGCGTAACAATTTTTGCATATAATATTCCTGACCCTCACCTGACTTCGTCATCCAAAAATCATGTCACTGCGACTTCACAATAACGAAATAGAGCTTGCCTAATAATAGCGACCATAATGCAATCGTGATAAATACGCATGTGTGTACGCTATGGGTGTAATTTCTTACCTCAATAACTTCTAGTTAACTTAGCGTAACAATTTTTGCATATATCATTCCTGACCTTCACCTGACTTCGTCATCTAAAAATTACGTCACTGCAACGTCACAATCACGAAATAACGCTTGCCCAATAATAGCGACGATTACTAGTAATGCCACCTATGGATGTAGTTTCTTACCTCAATAACTTCTAGTTAACTTAGCGTAACTATTTTTGCACATAATATTCCTGACCCTGCCCTGACTTTGTCATCCAAAAACTACGTCAATGCGAATTCACAATAACGAAATAGAGCTTGCCTAATAATAGCGACCATAATGCAATCGTGATAAATACGCCTGTGTGTCCGCTATGGGTGTAGTTTCGTACCTCAATAACTTCTATTAGGCTTAGCGTAAAAATTTTGGTATATAAGATTCCTGACCCTCACCCGACTTCGTCATCCAATAATTACGTCACTGCAACGTCACAATCACGAAATAACGCTTGCCCAATAATAGCGACGTTATTCGTAATGGCACCTATGGATGTAGTTTCTTACCTCCATAACTTCTAGTTAACTTAGCGTAACAATTTTTGCATATAATATTCCTGACCCTCACCTGACTTCGTCATCCAAAAATTATGTCACTGCGACTTCACAATAACGAAATAGAGCTTGCCTAATAATAGCGACCATAATGCAATCGTGATAAATACGCCTGTGTGTCCGCTATGGGTGTAGTTTCTTACCTCAATAACTTCTAGTTAACTTAGCGTAACAATTTTTGCATATAATATTCCTGACCCTCACCTGACTTCGTCATCAAAAAATTACGTCAATGCGAATTCACAATAACGAAATAGAGCTTGCCTGATAATAGCGACCATAATGCAATCGTGATAAATACGCCTGTGTGTCCGCTATGGGTGTAGTTTCTTACCTCAATAACTTCTAGTTAACTTAGCGTAACAATTTTTGCATATATCATTCCTGACCCTCACCTGACTTCGTCATCCAAAAATTACGCCACTGCGACGTCACAATAACGAAATAGAGCTGATCACCCTCAATGGCGTCGTCGATTATGTTAACAAACTCAATGAGGCCCGCCACCTCACGACCACACACACCTAAAGATTTGGTATTTTATATTATCCAGCAACAGGTTATGCATTGTGCTGTTAGTTATTATTAGGGCGTTTTACGATAGTACTCTATGTGAGGCTTTAGACAAGCAGAAAGAACATATTAATTCACGCAATGGTTGAAGTTGGATACCACACACATAAAGATTTGTTATTTTATGCCCAGCGATAGATTATGTAATGTGCTACAATCTACTAATAGGGCGGTATACGATATCACTCCAAGCAAGTCTTTAAACAAGCAGAAGCGGACATATTGATTTAAGTTCACGTTGTCCGTGTAGTTTCCTATGTCCATAACTTCATTTTGTCGTAAGTCGATACAATTTCGAGTTACGTTGAGCACAACTAAATTTTACTAGACAGATAAATCGTTATACGCTGAAAAGTCAACTTTTTTAATGTTCGGGAAGAAAGACAATCGTCTCGAATGTGGGACACACTGTGCAAGTGTAAGACAAGCATGTAATCACGGAGATTGATTCGGAAATTTCGAATTTTAACCCCGCCTCATTTAAAGATCCTTCCTGCATGCACTATCGCCTGCTAGTTCTCTGATACATCTCTGTTAGAGTCATTTTCTAACACGTAGTGGGATTACCGTATATTTTTTATTGTCCCAAAAACTATTTATATTTTCAAGTTGATTTCGCAATAAAAGCAATATTGAAATCCGGTCATTCTATATTTAATTTAGCAGTCTGTATTAATAAACTGAAGAATAATACGGTAAATCAACCCGGAAAAAGTACCAATTAGGTCTGATGATCGCCAGATAGACTATATCTAAATCCATTTCTTTGATGTACCCGTTTACAACAAAAACCATCGGCTTAAGATCCTTCAAATGTTAATACCACTACAATGTTTCCAGAACTTTTTCATCTTGCGGTTCACTAACAGCGAAATATTAAGAAAAATGTTTTCTGTTCTCATACCGATCTTTGAACACTCGCTCGCTAAAATTGGTTAACAGAAATTTGACATAGTGGAGGAAGTGGTATAGTATTTGATCTCCAAGTAATTCAGGGGAAATGTGAAAAAGGATGAAAGAGGATCATATTTATAGGCTCTTCAATTTTCTAACTGTTGAAATTTGGAATGGATTCGACTTCAAGCGCAAACGATAATTAAGCATTCGTTCACGTGGGACGTGGATTCAGAACGTGGGTGTTCTATAAAATTATAGCGCTTTTCAAAATTGAAATAGGCACCAAACAAAGCCAAATTTTAATCAGAACAAGTAAAATGGCTATGTCATAGTCGCGCAGAGAAATGGGAGTAAAATGGAAATCACAAATACAGCACACATTAAAGTAGTGCATAATTATTCACACGTCTGTCTCAAATATTTTCATTGTCCTTTTAGAGAATCTGAGTACCCTGTGCCAAAAGTCTCCCGAATCCGACTATAGGGATAGAATGTCAAGATCCGTAAAATATTTGCCTTTGTATATGTGGCACTACACTCATTGGGGGACCGTAAATTAATATGCCTGTTTCTTATCCAAAGTCTTAGTCCGGCAGATAAGGGGACCTTTTTGGCCCAAGTTTGATTTCAGACATAAAGTTTTTTTTATTTGTGATTATTCATCTTGGGGTCATTGCCCATCATTTCTACATGGGTGTGGCGTTTGCAGCCTTGAGCACTTTTTTACGGCTCGATATTTGTATTAGTGTTTTTTGTCAAATCTGTGCATCATAATGACGCACAACCTGAAGCATAGCCTGTTACAATACTATGTTCAGGTTGTGCGCAATCTTGGTGCACAAACTACGCAAGCACCAAATTTACTAGGAAATAAAATCGATATCTTCTAGGTATTTGTTGAGCCCAGCTTTGGGTCGCGACCCATATACAGTATATGGAAATACTGTCGAAACATACGCGTAAAATAAAGAGTACTATTTCAAAATACCCGTTTTTTGTTGCAATTAACAGTACAAGCCTGCTAATATAGTCGCCAGTGGTTCAAGTGGATATATACCCAGTGGAGAACAGTCAATTATTTGTTGGCGAGAATTGTTATGCAGCGGGATGATCACGACGACGCAGTGAAAGATAATGATATCACGAGAACAAGAATGAGAAAATTGCTACATTTTATGATATATCCCTGGGAAAGAATGTAGTTCATTCTTATGTTCCATGCCAATGCTTTTCAAACTACCAGAGACTCTCAACACTTTTGCTTCTTCTCTTCTATAAAAATACATTGTTATTATGTATTCGCATTTCCATCTGTTTGTTCGTGCTCCCAGATAACCGATCAGCGCCTCCAAGGAGGACGGGGTCCCCTTTCAAGAAACCCTGTCATAAACTAAAAGAGGCGACCGTGCTTCTCTTGCCTGTTGTCATGCTGTCCCTGGAATTCAGCTACAACAAAAATTTCACGAAAACGGATTTTTAAATTTTATGATTTTATTAATATTCTCAACAATGAATGATATACGGGTGGTAAAATGCCAAGTTATTCCAACAACATGATCATGTTTTGCAATTTACAACCAATATTTTGTATGTAACTTTGTTTGACAGAGCCCCAAGAGCTCTAACTACAAATATCAAAAATGTGAGGCTAAAATAGTCACACTACAACATTGTCAAATGTGCTGTATTTACGATAGATAACAGGTTTACCAAAAAGAATTACATGCAAAATGGTAAAATAAAGATCAATTCAGCAATATCTACTTGGTGATATTCATCTGTTGATGATTTTATGTGTTTGTTTCGGAAGTTTAATAACAGAAGTAATTGTGGTTGTTGGGGATGTTTTAAAAAAGGTTGCATGGAAAAAAGTTTTCACAAAATGTCAAGGTTTGATAGTAGTAGAGAAGTAGAAAAAATACTCCCATGTTTGTTTTTCCATTTGATAACCACGCCACAGAACTTCCCCGATAAGTATACGCAGCAATTGCGAGAGGCAGAAATGCTAAGATGGGATTTCATCGCATTACAAACCAATATTAGCAATTCTTATATATATTCGCGCATTAACATCTGAACAGCGTGGAAAAGATTGTACCCATCTACACACTTTAAGAACTATGTCAGATGAGCGTCATATTATCGAATATCAGTAAAGGAATAGTTCAATGGGAAAAGACATATAAGGCGGAACTTTCAGTAGTATGCAATCAAATAATCTTATTGTAGAATATATATTTAAAAACATTTTGTCACGCCAACTGCAGTCCGAAACTTTTTGTCTCTGGCTGAGCTTAGATACCAATTGGCACTCATGTAAACTGGTAAGACTGTAAGAGGCACACGATGGAGCAGATACTAAGAGTATCCATCCCCTAGCTGTCATTTGAGTGGGTACTGCTGTTTTTATTGCAGATGTTACTGATCTTTTTGTATTAAAGATTTACTGGCATCACCGATTTAAGGATGTTGGAAACCAACCCGCAATATTACAAAACTTACTTTCAACACGCGGTTTGAATGAATGAAAAAGCTGAAACTAGTATTCTTTAGAACAGCATACAAATTCTATGGAATGAAATCATACACAAAAGCTCGTCAAAAACCTATAGCTCAATAATCAAATGGAATTTGATGCATGTGCGCGTTACCACGTACAACCGAAGCACGCAGGAAAATGCGTGTGATGTACTAGTATTCAAAACGTTTGACTCAACTATGTTGGCATAACAGGTGCACATCTCGGTTTCGCATACGCATACCTTCTATCTCCACAAGGATATATTAATTTTGCCAAAGTCAATGCAGCACTGAAAGGTTGCGGTTCTTCCAAAAGAAAACACGTTACACATCTTTAGATACCAGTGGATGGTATTACATGGCCTTGTTCGGAGTGAAAGACGAGGTCAAATATTCCAATCCAATTCAACTAATAAAATATTTCACAAGTCCCTAAGCTTAAACTAGGAAAACGAAATGCCAGATGTAGTTTGAAGAGCGCAATAGAAAGTGGCTAGATGCTGTCGATGGATCTTGGCTTGTATTAGTGAAATAAACTACCATTTATTCTACTAAAATTGAATTTCTGACATTGTAAGGAGATTCAATGTTACTATGTATGCAAACCTAAACCATGTAGTTATGAAATGATTGTTTTTAACAAAAAGGCGCTCTTGAAGTATTTGTACCAAGATGGCGCACAACCTGAACTCAACCTGTGTGGTTACCAGGTTAGGGTTCAGGATGTGCGTCATCTTGGACCGAATACTTTAAATCCACTTAAAAAAAATTGCTCAACATTACTCCACACCCACCTGGGTATCATTATATATGTCACATACATTATATCTAAGCAACAAAAAAAAACTTTATGTCCCAAAACAATGTTAAGGCCCGATTCTGCCGGACTATCTTATCCAAAATGTATAGTTTACAAAAAACAAATTAAAATATAAACCTCACTGATAAATGGTGGCACAATACAAAATACACCCATATAATGTGGACGTAAATTAATATGTCCGTTTCTGCTTGTCTAAAGCCCTGCTTAGAGTGATATCGTGTAACGCCATATTAATATATTGTAGCCCAATACATGATCTATGGCTGGACATAAAATAACAAGTCCCTCCTTATGTGTGTGTGGTAGGGAGGCCGCTGCCCTCACTGAGTTTGTTAACGTAGTCGCAGACGCCATTACGGGTCATCAGCTCTATTTTGTTACTGTGACGTCGCATTGGCGTAATTTTTTGATGACGAAGTCAGGTGAGGGTCAGGAATATTATATGCAAAAATTGTTACGCTAAGTTAACTATAGGTAATTGAGGTACGAAACTGCATCCATAGGTGTCATTACGAATATCGTCGCTATTATTGTGCAAGCCGTATTTCGTGATTGTGACGTTTCTGTGACGTACTTTTTGGATGACGAAGTCAGGTGAGGGTCAGCAATGATATATGCAAAAATTGTTACGCTAAGTTAACTAGAAGTTATGGAGGTAGGAAACTACATCCATAGGTGCCATTACGAATAACGTCGCTATTATTGGGCAAGCGTTATTTCGTGATTGTGACGTTGCAGTGACGTAATTTTTGGATGACGAAGTCAGATGAGGGTCAGGAATCATATATACAAAAATTGTTACGCTAAGCCTAACAGAAGGTATTGAGGTATGAAACTACACTCATAGCGGACAGACAGGCGTATTTATCACGATTGCATTATGGTCGCTATTATTAGGCAAGCTCTATTTCGTTATTGTGAATTCGCATTGACGTAATTTTTTGATGACGAAGTCAGGTGAGGGTCAGGAATATTATATGCAAAAATTGTTACGCTAAGTTAACTAGAAGTTATTGAGGTAAGAAACTACACCCATAGCGGACACACAGGCGTATTTATCACGATTGCATTATGGTCGCTATTATCAGGCAAGCTCTATTTCGTTATTGTGAATTCGCATTGACGTAATTTTTTGATGACGAAGTCAGGCGAGGGTCAGGAATATTATATGCAAAAATTGTTACGCTAAGTTAACTAGAAGTTATTGAGGTAAGAAACTACACCCATAGCGGACACACAGGCGTATTTATCACGATTGCATTATGGTCGCTAATATCAGGCAAGCTCTATTTCGTTATTGTGAATTCGCATTGACGTAATTTTTTGATGACGAAGTCAGGTGAGGGTCAGGAATATTATATGCAAAAATTGTTACGCTAAGATAAGTATAAGTTATTGAGGTAAGAAACTACATTCATAGGTGGCATTACTAGTAATCGTCGCTATTATTGGGCAAGCGTTATTTCGTGATTGTGACGTTGCAGTGACGTAATTTTTAGATGACGAAGTCAGGTGAAGGTCAGGAATGATATATGCAAAAATTGTTACGCTAAGTTAACTAGAAGTTATTGAGGTAAGAAATTACACCCATAGCGTACACACATGCGTATTTATCACGATTGCATTATGGTCGCTATTATTAGGCAAGCTCTATTTCGTTATTGTGAAGTCGCAGTGACATGATTTTTGGATGACGAAGTCAGGTGAGGGTCAGGAATATTATATGCAAAAATTGTTACGCTAAGATAAGTATAAGTTATTGAGGTAAGAAACTACATTCATAGGTGGCATTACTAGTAATCGTCGCTATTATTGGGCAAGCGTTATTTCGTGATTGTGACGTTGCAGTGACGTAATTTTTGGATGACGAAGTCAGGTGAGGGTCAGGAATCATATATACAAAAATTGTTACGCTAAGCCTAATAGAAGGTATTGAGGTATGAAACTACACCCATAGCGGACAGACAGGCGTATTTAACACAATTGCATTATGGTCGCTATTATTAGGCAAGCTCTATTTCGTTATTGTGAAGTCGCATTGACGTAATTTTTGGATGATGAAGTCAGGTGAGGGTCAGAAATATTATATGCAAAAATTGTTACGCTAAGATAATTAAAAGTTATTGAGGTAAGAAACTACATCCATAGGTGGCATTACCAGTAATCGTCGCTATTATTAGGCAAGCTCTATTTCGTTATTGTGACGTCGTATTGACGTAATTTTTTGATGATTAAATCAGGTGAGGGTCAGGAATATTACGTGCAAAAATTGTTACGCTAAGTTAACTAGAAGTTATTGAGGTACGAAACTACACCCATACCGGACACACAGGCGTATTTATCACGATTGCATTATGGTCGCTATTATTAGGCAAGCTCTATTTCGTTATTGTGAATTCGCATTGACGTAGTTTTTGGATGACAAAGTCAGGGCAGGGTCAGGAATATTATGTGCAAAAATAGTTACGCTAAGTTAACTAGAAGTTATTGAGGTAAGAAACTACATCCATAGGTGGCATTACTAGTAATCGTCGCTATTATTGGGCAAGCGTTATTTCGTGATTATGACGTTGCAGTGACGTAATTTTTAGATGACGAAGTCAGGTGAAGGTCAGGAATGATATATGCAAAAATTGTTACGCTAAGTTAACTAGAAGTTATTGAGGTAAGAAACTACACCCATAGCGGACACACAGGCGTATTTATCACGATTGCATTATGGTCGCTATTATTAGGCAAGCTCTATTTCGTTATTGTGAAGTCGCAGTGACATGATTTTTGGATGACGAAGTCAGGTGAGGGTCAGGAATATTATATGCAAAAATTGTTACGCTAAGATAAGTATAAGTTATTGAGGTAAGAAACTACATTCATAGGTGGCATTACTAGTAATCGTCGCTATTATTGGGCAAGCGTTATTTCGTGATTGTGACGTTGCAGTGACGTAATTTTTGGATGACGAAGTCAGGTGAGGGTCAGGAATCATATATACAAAAATTGTTACGCTAAGCCTAATAGAAGGTATTGAGGTATGAAACTACACCCATAGCGGACAGACAGGCGTATTTAACACAATTGCATTATGGTCGCTATTATTAGGCAAGCTCTATTTCGTTATTGTGAAGTCGCATTGACGTAATTTTTGGATGATGAAGTCAGGTGAGGGTCAGAAATATTATATGCAAAAATTGTTACGCTAAGATAATTAAAAGTTATTGAGGTAAGAAACTACATCCATAGGTGGCATTACCAGTAATCGTCGCTATTATTAGGCAAGCTCTATTTCGTTATTGTGACGTCGTATTGACGTAATTTTTTGATGATTAAATCAGGTGAGGGTCAGGAATATTACGTGCAAAAATTGTTACGCTAAGTTAACTAGAAGTTATTGAGGTACGAAACTACACCCATACCGGACACACAGGCGTATTTATCACGATTGCATTATGGTCGCTATTATTGGGCAAGCTCGATTTCGTTATTGTGACATCGCATTGACGTAATTTTTGGATGACGAAGTCAGGTGAGGGTCAGGAATGATATATGCAAAAATTGTTACGCTAAGATAAGTATAAGTTATCGAGGTAAGAAACTACATCCATTGCGCTAAGGCAAATTAATATGTCGGTTTCTGCTTGTCTAAAGCCTTGCATAGAGTGAAAGGGTTCCACGTCCTATTAATAAAATGTGGCCCAATACATGATCAGTCTCTGGATATTAAATAACAAGTCTTTATGTCTGCGGCACCTAACCTCAATCATTGCGTGAATTAAATGTTCTTTCTGTTTGTCTAAAGCCTAGCTCAGAGCGGTATCGTATATCACCCTATTAATAGATCGTAGCACAATACATGAGCTATTGCTGGACATAAAATAATAAGTCTTTATGTGTGTGGTACCCAACTTCAACCATTGCGTAAAATAACATGTATTTTCTGCTTGTCTAAAGCCTTGGTTAGAGTTGTATCGTATAACGCTCTATTTTAGATTGTAGCACGATACATGAGCTATTGTTGGACAGAAATTGGTCAGAATGGGATATCGTGAACGTTCCTTGGCGACAATTTAGTCGCTTGTGATTCTTGTTTATTTTGAGCTCTGTACAACGACCCCGATAAGAGAGAGGTCGCTGACGTTTGAGCTTGTTGACATACTCGTAGGCGCCATTACGGGAGACCGTCGCTATACTTTGGCAAGCTGTATTTCGTTATTGTGACGTCGCAGTGACGTAATTTTTGGATGACGTCATCAGGTGGGGGTCAGGAATCATATATCCAAAAATTGTTACGCCACGCCCACTAGAAGTTATTCAGGTAAGAAAGTACATGAGACCCGTATTATACACTATGACCAAGGTAGAATGTTTCATGATGGCAGATATAATCAAAACCCCTACCATATATGGATAGTCTTGAGTTTTCCAACCTCATGCTTATATTTCAGAACTGTTTATTTTTACGATAAAAATCAATTTTTACTTTTTCAAAAAGAGCTTTTCTGTGGTCACCGTTACCAACATGACAAACCATTCCAGAAACACTCAGATTTTCTGCTTTTAATTCCTGTAATGCTTTGTCAACATTTTTCTGCTTTCGACTGCTGATAACAACATGTGCACCATCTTTTCCTAGTTTCTTGGCAATTGCAAGACCAATTCTAAACAAAAAAATAATAACTAAACCTGTAAGTATAGTAATTGTATTTTAATTTTACTCTTCAGTCAATAGTCAAGATGGCAATATCATATCTATTGAAAGTATTATTTGTTATACCAATTCAACTAAAGCAAATTTTGTCCTGTCAAAGCAAAAGATGTCACACTCACAGTGCTAAGCATTATTGCATGATAACATTACTGAACACTGACAGTGCAAACATGAGTAGGCCATTATGTTTGAATTGATCTGGGTGCAACTTTATAAAACCAAATGCAGAAATACCTGCCAATTCATTCACTTTATATTACAGTATTGGGCATACAGGCATAGCAGTAGTAGTATACTATAAAAGCCCAAAACTACTGCAATGTGACACCATTTTCAGACTTTACACCTATTTTTCCATGTCTCTCATCAAGTTACCAGTCAGGTTTGGCCGGTGAGGAATTAAGATAAACTCTCACACATGATTAACCCCCTTCAGCCTTGGTCCTGGAACCTGCTACGGTAATCCACGCAGTGTAACTCCAATTTTACTGTGTTGATCGGCAATCAAATGATCAGACATTTTATGCATTTATAATTTAAACTACCCAGTCGATAGTTACCGTACGGTACCGTACCGGTATGGAGCTACTAATATGGTACCGGTATGCAGGTATTCCTATATTCACCCCTCGGTAGATGCTGTGACAACCGCAACTTTGCCGTCAAGTTTTCCCATGCTTCTTGATTGAACTGCAATCAGCCGTTTATTAGTTTTCAGCAAAGATGATGCGACACAATTTTTGAACACCTGCAGCATAACTGCATACGACCAAGTCTTTACTATACTATCTTGCCTGTAAACCAGCGGAGTTTATAAGCAAAATTAATGATCAACGAATTTACCGTTCGTTGACGATGCGGTTACTTGTTTGAACTTTTGAACTTACACATCGTGTGGTGTGACTCATCGTTATTTTACACCAATGACATTAAACAACATGATAGGCAACTCTGACGTCACTCCATAAGACTACATGCGAAAGATTGTATTTCATGATACGCTCCAATGCACATATTTCTCGTCGCCTTTCGCGACGGTTTTCCGCTTGCTTTTGCTACTCGGCGTCTTCTTTACGTGTAGTACCTGCCTTTTTGCGCCTGTAACGAAAGAAAATAATCTCTATATCTGAGAAGTTTTGCTCATTTGGAAAGCTGGAATGGCAGACAAGCTGTAAAGAGTAATTCTGAACATCATAGACGTTTTTTTATCAGAGAATATTACAAACGCGATAGCGTAAAGATTTGTGTGAAACATTTTGCAGATAATGACAAAGTTCAAAGTTAGTAATTTTAATGTTTGCGCTTAAACATTGAAATTTCATTTAAAGAGGGTGTCATACAAAACAGCAAAACTGTTTTTACTTCTCTTAAAGGTGCTGTGATACAATTCCATAACACAAAGTTTGCACCTATCGAACTTGTTTTAGTAGGTGAATTTATTAGACATATCACATATTCAGTTAATCGTAGGTAACATTACTGGTACATAATGCCTCGTAGATAGGTTTGTGTCTAAATTTAGGAATTTAGCTCATAGCCCGCTAATTAATATTATCTTCTATGCAGGAGATTGCAGGGCTGATTCAACTTGCAGCCTTACCAATCACCTGACGATGCTCATTTAGTTTGTCTCGAGCAAGTCTTCTTGAAAGACTTGTGTGAATGGAAACTACCTATATGTTTTGCCTTCCTCGGATTTTAGAAGACAAATTCAATCTGAGGAATTTTGCATATAATTCTCATTGATTGTTGGCTGTTTATAATTCCTATTAAATGTGAATTCTGATTATATCAAAGAGTTAAACATTTTTTACGTAATTTACGGGCACTTTTTTCTTGTCAATACTCCAAGCTGAGGTAATAAGCAAGACAATACATTCATGTCATCTGCAAGCAAAATATACACACTAATTAAAAGTTTGACACATTGAGATAATACATCATGACAGAAAATACAAAGATACAGTATGTATGACCATCACATGGTAATTAAAATTAAAAAAAAATTAATAGAGGCTGTGGAGTATGAAAAGTTCAAGACAAAGAAAAGAACAAAAGTTCATAGCTCATGAACTCTCAATTCTGCCTCCATTGCTTTGTGAAGGCCAATATATTCCGAGTGGCTGAATTGGTTTACCTTTATGATAGCAACGGTTTTGTATTTAATATAGCGAGATTTTTTTTCAATTTAATTGAAGTGATATCATTTCCCAAAGCAATGCTTGAATCGTCTAGAATAGATCAGTGGTGTCAAACTCATGGGTTTCGAGAGCCGCATTGCATGTTGGAAATTGTAAAAAGAGCCGCAACCAGTTTTTGATAATGTATACTCGCGAGATATTTTTCAGATAGTTTTAGTTTGTGACATATATTGTGATGCAACTAATCAGTTGGATTAAGTTTTATTATTTTCTTTAATTTCAAATGCAATTACATATTAATATTTGCATTCCACTATTATTGCAAGTTACTGTATTTATTACAAAAAATCATAAAATTCCATGTACAACCATCAAAATCATTTTTGAACAAGCCTTGGTTAAGGAAAGAATAATATATACACTAAAAATGACTTAATCTAAATATATGAACCTAAAATTAACAAAAATACTACAGTATAAACTCAATGTTTTTTTAATTACATTTGTCCTGACGTTTGGCATCTTCTTTGTGTCACCAGCATACTAAGGCCAGGCTGAAATGATTTTATAGTACCAACTCTAACTAACGAGGTCACATGATCATGGGTTAATCTGTATCTTTGCAAAAGTTTAATTAATTCCAGTAATGCAAAAAAGTTACTTTTATCATTTCATGTATAGATCAGTAAAAAAACAAATGACAGATTTTTTCGTCAAGACATTTCACGCTACATTGCATGGCATAGGATTGCTTGAATTATTATTGATATTGATTTTTAGTAACTAAGTCGTTGTATATTTATATTAATATACAAACACATGGAAATTTTCTGTTCGGAGTTGGTCTTCGAATTTGTCATATTGACTGCTGAGCTTATTGTGTTTTTCATTGTACTGATGGAAATATGACAAATTAAACAATGTGCTTCAGAATTTTGTGAAATGCAGAAATATTGCAACTCCCATTTTCTTCGAAAATGCCACCTTCTTCGTGTACTTTAATTTAATCACTCAAGTGTTTTATTCAGTATTCTTTTGCTAGCTTGATGTGTATTCTTAATTGAGTCAAAATGTGAACAAAAAAAAATTAACTTTCTACAACTACTTTCAGTAAATTGTTTTCTGTGTGAATATTCAATTTCACTTTAAAAGGTTTGAAAAATCTTTTACATTTAAATAAAAAAAATTCCAAAATACTATTACAATTATTGTTAAGCGTTCGAGGGCCGCACTGGAAGTTCTCTGGGGCCGCGAGTTTGACATCCCTGGTCTAGATTGAAGTTGTCCAAAATATATAACATTATTTTATCATGAATCATGATTATACCCTTTTCTGAATTTCTTCTATAGTACTACCAAAATTTGATGAACCAAATATAACACAGGTGTAGTCAGTGAACCGTAATCCTCATTTTTCAAAGCTGTTTTAAGTATGTCTGGCATATTTTGTGCCTTTTTACAAAGAAGACCGCTTATGCAATCTTACGCTTTGGAATTTTTAGTTATTTCCCTCAAGCCCTGCAGGATGTAGGGGCCATACACAACTTTACCGGAGGGTCAAATGTCTTTGCATTCCTCCATAGGTTGTTCTTCTATTGCAAACATTTATGGAGTATTCTAATCATATTTCTTGGAATCAAACTGTCACTGATATGTCGCCAGACTTCTGATATCTCCCCTTCAGCTACAGTTGTCCTGTGAATAAATAATAGGAAATTGAGGTTAGACGAATAGTTGAAAGTTTTGTTTTATGTCGGCCTAATTTCTTGCTTGATATACTCACTATTATTGCTATTGCCTCTTGTGCTGCAGGAGTCTCACAATGCCTAGACAGGTCTGTCCGCAACTTTCACATCTGTTGGAGAGGAGATGTATTAATTTTCGTTAAGAATATATAAAGCAGTCTATATGATTCAGAATGAAAAAGCTAATAAATCCAATATCTCATGTTTTTTGTAAAAAATGTTTTACTGAATTTGGTATATAAACCAACTAATAAAGGGGTTTAGTCAGAAAATTATAAGCATTCGTGGCTCCAAATACTTGAGAGATCAGACTATACAATATGGACCGGTATGAGTGAAATTTTAGGTGAACTTGTTAACCCGTTGATTCAATACGCAAATAAAAGTGAATGAGCAATAGTATGTTACAGCAATAAGTATATATCCTCACTGATTAAAAAAATCTAAATGGAGGTGCATGAACTATTTGAAACCATAAGGGGTAAGTAAATATGCAATTTCGGCAAATGGGCAACTACGTACCGTACTGAATTAATAACTTCGTAGTATTTGACAAAAGCTGGCTTTCCCGCATGTACTTAACAGTGCGATGCCCGGGTGTGATAAACAACAATAGTATTTACCTTACCTTTTTCCGATTTATTTTTACCTTCAATTTTCCACATATCATTAAAAACCACAACAATTGTCGAAGCAGGCTCGAACACCATTTGTGCTATGCCTTGAAAGCAACACACATCCGCTCGTTTTCGTCTCGTCAAGTATGTGCATTGGAGCGTGCTATCGAATACGATCTTCGGCCAAAAATGGCGGAGTTGCGCATCATGTTGTTTAATGTCATTGTTTACACTGAGCTGTATATCCTCATTGACCGGAAGTTTTCAATCTTTATCGATAAATTCCACTTTTTATCTATTTCGAAACTCTCTATTCCTCCCCAACTAGACGGATCTGAGACAACAAATGGTCCGAAATATTTAAAAATATAATTAGTATAGCCATATATCGATATTTTCTCAACTTTTTAAATAATAAAGGCATTATTACGGTAATAAAAACTGTTTAATTAATCTAAATTATTGTATTTTGTGTTAAAATTAATAAAGGGGGAGAGTTTTACATTTAAACCATTTCATTTGTTTGACACTATTCATTATTTTAACCTTCTAAAATTTGAACGGTAAATATTTCGGACACCAATTGATTTACCTGAAAAATAAACGAATATCAGTTTCATGAAATTTTAAACAAGCCCTTACAAAATTAACGACCTAAAAACTAATAACTGTTTGGATTTGAAAGTCGAGGCATCTAAGACTCCAAGGCTCTTCAGACTACCTGACCTATTGGTAAATCCGGTCCACAATACTAAACTTAGTAAACTTAAACTTTTAATATTGATTTAATATATACTAAGTGAACTCGCGCGACAAAAATACTTAGATACGGAGCAGGCGAGCACAGTTCATAAACGGAAATGAAATAGAGAGGAACCGAGCTCAAACATGAAAATCAGGCAGGCTCATATTTGTTTGGCAATTCATGCGTGGCAAACTTGCATTCATGTTAATAAAACAATATCAAGAATTTAGATCAATCTAATTGGCATGAACATAGTTTTTTTCCCAGTGTTTAATAAGCATATGTGTCTCAAATCATTGTCAATTAAAATTGCATCAAAGTAGCTCATTATTCTAAAAACTTAATTCTTATTTGCATTGTTTGTTCAATAAGCTTCTGTTCAATTTTTTTTTAATTCATTAATGTTCTTGTATTCTGTGTTTGTGTATCTGTCCTGGTCTCGTTTGTTTCTCCGCTACACGTAAGAGTAACAGTACATTAGAAATGTTCACCTCTATAGCATTTAAACAAATAATATCATTTATTGATTCAATACAGTGCACTGAGTTCAAGGCTCTTCCAATCAAATTGATTGATCATACAAATATAATTGAAACGTCGAATCGAGCGCAATTTTCATTTTGAACATAGCCTTTTCTAAATTTCACATCAAAATTTTAATAAATTCAAAAAAAATAGTATGATTTTAGGGGAAATGATGGTAAAACATTTTGTTATCAACATCGTGTACATTTATTTTAGCATAGCTCTCTTGTTAGTATAGTTTTGGACGCCATGTCATGATACCCGACATGGACTTGCATACAGGCGGGAGGCCGTGGTTCGCCATATGATTATGCCGTCCTGTCACGTTTCGTCTCCCCCGGGACAAATATGTAAAATCCTATTCTAATTGTAAGTTCAATTAGACTGCATAATTGGCATAACAGGCGATAAAATGATGATAAAAACTGATTATGAAATCAGAAGAGTTAAAAAAAAAACGATAAGAAGAGATAAAGTATAAAAGATGGAAGCATAATCTAAGATGGAAGGTTTTGGCAAAAAAGTGATAGCCTACATGTTCACTCGCATAAAATTATTAAATATTAAAAAATAATATTATTATAAATTATTATTAAAAAAAAACATTACAACATTACAAAAAGTATTTCACTTTCTTTATTTCGCTAAGAGGTCGTACAAATTCATAGAGGATTGCCTACAGCAGTTTATTTAAACAACTAAATTGAAGAAACAATAGACTTACATGCATTTAGCCACACACTGCTTAGAGTTAAAAAAAATGTTTTTCAACTATTTTTCAATTTTGTAAAATATTTGCGTAATTCATTGAAAAAAAAAAAAGAAATGTGTCTCGTAGCCTATCTTGCATTCACCAATACAGGTGTTGAAAGCATTAGATGCTGGAAAGAATACATGCTGGAATTCGAATTTGCCAGAGAGAAAGGATCGCGTTACATGCAAATATTCTGCTACACGGGGCGAGTTTCTGATAATGATGCCCCTAATACTTAACTTAAAAATAATACAAGGGATGAACAAATTATAGATGTCGTTATACATGAAAATGAATCACTCAAAGATCAAGTATGAGTCGCAATCCGTGTTTAAAGCTGTTTTTGATGATAATTTTTTGCCTCGTCTTGCAGAACAGACAAAGCTGTATTCAGTACGGAAATTCGGACTTATGATTTATACAAAGCACAGAAAAAGAACACCAATCACTTATGTCAGTGTGGTCTAAACCAGTGATTCCCAAAGTGGGCGATATCGCCCCCCAGTGGGCGAAAACGATACAGAGGGGGGCGAAAAAGTATAAGGGGGCGATAGGGGGGCGATTTCGCGAAACCTGTTTTATGTTTGACGCACTTAATTCTGTACTCTGTGTGCATTCGCAGGCTTGAATCATGTGGGCGATATTCACACGCGAAAGGTTTTCTGGTCTCGTCTTCGCAGTAAGGTAAGGTAGTTTGCGTATCCCAGTGGTCGGCAAAATACGGCCGGAATAAAATAATCTGGCCCGGGACGATTCACTGAATGGACCTTTCCCCGATCTTTGACCGCGGAAAATTCTTCCTATACACTTTACCATTTAAAATTTTCGGTGCTCATTTTAAGAGTGGTTTCGCGAGTTGTTGCCTGTAAAATGAGGTATTTGTTTCAAACTATCATTCTAATACACACCATTTAACAATATGTTTTTTAAAAGTACCGATAAAGAATTTTAGCCTAGTCTATCACAGCTATTTCTACACTAATTTTTGATTGCTGTATTTAAACTGAAACTCATAGAAAGACAAAGTAATCATTGACTTATTTGATTTATATTTAAATTTCCGAAAAACAACTAAAAACTAACGAATATAATTCAAAAACGCAAAAATTAGCCGACGAAATGTTCACGACCACGCCTGAAAATCTGTCTGAGTGAGAGTGTCTGAGCGCCTGAGCGGATGCGAAAGGGGGCATTGTTACGTTTTTTGCATCTTGCTGATTGGCCAATGTCACGAAGTAAACAAGGAAATCCTATGCCCGGAGAAATATCCAAACGGCGGTTTTGACGATGAAATTTTTTTATTTATAATCTATGCTCGAGGAGTAAATTACATTTTTTTACGTAACAGAATTTATCGTGAGACACGTTTTGACTAAATTATACTATATCCCAACAATTTAGTGAACAGCACCTCGTTTAACGAGCCTACAATTTAATTATAATTAGACAAATGGAAACACGCAGAAAAGTTGATACTGATTGCAGGGGTTCAATAGCGCAGTAAATATTCGAATATATTGCAAAGCAATAAGGAAATAAAATTCATATTCTATTCGAGGATTCATCACTGCTTAATTTTTGTAAGAATGTATCTTCTTGAAGAAAATATTTATCAAAATTTCACAAATCGTGCGAAAATATTCACTTCAATGTTTGGAAGTACATAATTGTGCAAACCATTATTTTCGAAAATGAACATTACAAAGAACAGCAAAGAAGTGGGTTTGGTGATGCCCATTTAGAAAATGTTTCAATCTTGGCGTCGTAAAGCTATCCAGCGTGATGCAGCAACAAGACAGTGTCACATTAAATGTCATTGTAATATTTTTTCAATAAGACGACTAATTTGAGTCCACGAATTGTCGCAGTTTTCGCTTTCAAAAAATATATGCGACCCGCAAAAGACTAGCAACCCTGAATTTTGTCCTGCGAGCGACATAAAATTTGCTGACCCCTTGGCCGTAGCCGATAGTCAGTCACGGCTTCTTCCACATCCGAGTCCATGAATCCAAAAGCAAATGGCTGGTTTATTATGGAACGGTGATCAGACTGGTGGCCGTGATAGAATGAGGAAAATTTAACTTTTTTAATTATTTTAATGTGAAATGGGGTGAATTTAGGAAGTGAAATGCTATAAGGGAAGAGTACACGGCGGCTTTTGAGGAGGTAGAACACTGGATTCTTTCATTTCCGACCTATTATATGGTGAAAAAGAGGTTTTCAGCCGTGCTACTATTGCTATTAAAACAACAAAATCACCTTTCCATCAGTAAACGGGGTAATTTTAAATATAATAAAAAACTCGCTGAAGAACACCAAGCTCATCTATCTCATTAAAAAACACTATAAACTATGATTTGTCTTATTCGGTCTGTAATATATTCGTTTCTGACTTTATATTTTTGTAGTGCAGGGGGGCGATGAAGTTGTATAAACTACTTTAGGGGGGCGATGGTCAAAAAAGTTTGGGAACCACTGGTCTAAACTGCGGTCCGCCGACACATTCCGTGCGGCCCAAAGTAAATTTTAGCTTGCACTAATAAACCATTCGCAGATATTTGTATTTATTAGCAGAACAATATTGATTTAATTATTGAACTGGGAACAGTCTTTGGGTCTGGTATAGTTTAGTACCACATGCACTTCTAGTTGGCCTGGCTCAACAATTTTTGCATATGCCAATCCTAACCCCCACCTGACTACGTCACCGGAAAATTACGTCATTTTGACGTCACATTGGCGTAATAAGGCCCACCAAAGTATGCGGATGGTCGTCCAAAACGCGCAGATGATCACCCGAAATCGAGTAAGCTATTTCTTTCGTTTTCCCGTCATAACGATCACGATAGGAGAGAGATCGCCGGCGTAAGCGAGTTCGTTATCGGCGGCGCAGATGCCATTTCGGGCGATCGTAATTGTACTTTGGCAAGCCCTATGACGTGTTTGTGACGTCGTATCGACGTAATTTTTGGATGGATGATAATTTTCGTTTTGATACGCCAGCTGGAAGTACTTGTGGTACTGAACTATACTAGACCCCAGTCCATTTCCTAATCCCGAGTCGGGATTGATGTTTGGTAAAATCACGGAATTTCATTGTTGTACCTAAGGTGTAAACGTCAAGACGGTGGCTATACGGGAATGACGTCTTGTGATCGGTAAAATGAGAATGAATTGTCTTGTGCAGACAGGACAAAGCCGATGAGATGAGGTCGCTTCAAGTAACTCCCCATTTGAGGAGACGTTTTCTGCCTTTATTTTAGTCAAAACACTCCTCTATTTTCATGCGTTCGCCATGTGACAGCAGTGACGAACCGCAGAGCTGACTTAGCGCCGCGCGATCCAGTTTTTTTTTTTGTCTGGGTCCGAGTCCCGACTTAGACGGACTTGGTTGTTTTTTGGCGGTAGCACTAGGCCTGCTCACGCTACAAGTAATAAATTCATACTGCAATGAGTGTAGAAAAAAAGTGACAGAAGTAAACTGAAAGTAAACGTATTTCCTCACCAGCAACAACGTTAAACCACAGTTCTGGTGTGTTTGCAAGAATATAGAATCTATCTATATAATTTTAAGCGACACGACAAAACCAAACACGAGACCACTATATTTCTCGGGAAGCAATTTTAAAATAACTAAAGGCTTTATTCATATAGTTTTCTTTATAAACTGATTAGAACGATAAACTCTCATTCTTAAATATTTTTAAAGTGAGTAAACCCAATGAGCTCATTGGTAAACCCGATGTTTTGATCACTTTTGGATTTTCTGCGATTGCGGCCCGCGAGATATCCTCAAAAGTTTTTGTGGCCCTTCAACCACGCAACCTTGGATCACATTGGCTTATGTAATTGGTGTGAATCATTGTAAAATCTCCTGCGGTTATTTTATTGCAATGACAATTCTTGTATGTCGAATGAGACAAGTAGTGGCATGGGTAGGATTTTGTACGAAGTAAAATTAATTCTGATCCTACAGAGGAAAAACACAGAGAAGATTCCTACAAAATGGCGTACTAGTCTTCGACTTTTCTTCCTAAAAAGACAAGAAAATGGAAAGCCAAAGTTTGACAAAATGTGTGTGAGTGGGAGGAATTGCATAAAACTCGTGGAGTTTATGCGTGAAAGCAAAGTATGAGTTAGAAAAATATATATTATGTTGATGATGAATTCTACCGACGCGACACGCGCTGGCAATTCTGTTTCGATGACGCATCGTATGTCACAGACTAGCCCACCGTTCGCTCCATCGTTACTGTAACGATATCTCGCTATCTGGCGTTTTATTAACATAGGCCTATTATCAGCCCATATTGCAGAAGGACCATTAAGCTTGGGACTATGTTTATAATGTCTGAATGTGGCGATCCAGGGCCTTACACCCAATCTACGATCATGTTTTTAATTGTCAGTTTAGACTAAACCATTTTTTAACATACAGACATAGGTCTAACGTCAGAACGTTTTGTTTTAAGATATTCAATCCGAATACAGTAGGGTACTGCAGCAATAGTCTGCGCACTGCGTTTGTTTAAAAATCAGTACCGGTAGCAGTACACTGCAGTAGTAGGTCTTCTGTGGAATTGAGACATAAGTTTATTGTCATGTCTTGCTTGATTCTTGTATGTTTAAACCTAATACTAGGTTGGTACCAGTACCGGTACTGCAGTAGTAGGGTTTCTGTGAAATTGAGACATAAGTTTATTGTCATGTCTTGCTTGATTCTTGCATGTTTAAACCTAATACTAGGTTGGTAATACAGTAATAATGAGCTGTAATACCTGAATACTGTGATAAATGCTCTTTTAGCTCGTTATTTTAATCCTGTATAATATTTGTCTAGTGTGTTAACTTTTTGCAGTTTTGTGAGATGTTTTCACTCAGAACAAGCCTCTGTCTGTCTGTCAGTACAGAGGCGTAGTTCTTACCACTTCATGGCAGCTCCTGCCACGAGCGAACTGCGGCAGCTCTTGCCATGGTTTTATAGCGTTATTCAGTAATTAGTATTAATGGTATATTCACAAATTAATGTACCAGATTTTAATTGATCATGCGGAATAATATCTACTTGAACCCTAACCCCAAGTCCATCAAAACAGTATCCATAAGAAAAACGTTCCAACTTACCCAATATTTGTCACCATAAGAGATAGCCCTGTCTTTACGGCAGCAAAATTTTACCTGTCATTGGTTTTCAATTTGCTACCGCGGTAACGGCAGCTCGTCATTGGTTTGTGACAGCTAAAAAGTCAGTCGCCGTAGTTTTGGCCGTATCGGCCATGGTATGGAAATACCGCCATGGTTTTGCGGCAGCTGCAGACGCCACAAAATGTTTAAAACTGCACTTGTCAGTACAAGCACCATCTAACCTGTAATTAACTTAGCTACTGAACTTGTAAAAACCATAATCTCTTCGGTTCAGTATTGCCCCATCTATTTCGGTATCTTATTAGACTCCAGACGAGAAAATATGGCTATGTGTTTAAAGCTGTGATTTGTGACCCCGAATGACTCTTAGCTTAGTAGCTTGTGACCCCAACATACTGACATACAATTGGTTAGTGCCATCGTTCTAATCAATTGGTCATACTGCCATATCGCACACACCATTTTATTGTATCATGGCAGCGTATGAAATAAATAATCTACTGTATTTATGGTTCCACATGAAAATGTTTTTAGTTGAAAATATAATATACTGGTATTTAAATGCGAAAGTTGAAATTGTTACTTACAATGTAATACTTGTACAGCAATTACAGATATTTCTGAGTTTCAGACTATGATAAGTTCAACAGTTTTGTCTTTGCTCATCGGCCCAATATTACAGTTATTATCCATACCATGGGGATAATTTGTAAACAACATTTTTATTGTTATTATTGTTTCTAATCCTTTGGCAACGACCATATACAGATATGGAGTAGACAATTCTGCACACAAGTACTTTTTAATTATATTAAAATTCAAAGTAAAAAAAAATATGTTTGATATTAGTCTGCCTCTGTATTTTGAAAGGAGGAATCTTACAGGTATAATATTGTTACGCTAAATTGTTAGATTGTAATCCTGTAATGAAATTTTCCTAATTGCAGATTTTCATCAGTTACATTATGCTCAATGGCTGAACAGAAAAATCAACCATCGACAAACTTGCTTTTTTCTCCTGCTAACAATGACCTGTTCAATGTGAACAATTCTAGTGCATTCCTAGTGCCTGTGCAGGGAACAACTTCGTCTGCATTGATGACATCTGAAAATCCTGCAGAAGAAGATAGTTTCCTTGGACAAAATAATGCTCAACAACCAGCAACCTTTTCTCTTTTTACCGGAGCAGAAGGAAGTGATCCGTTTTCTGCTGTGGGTAATGCTCCTCCTGGAAGTAAATCAAGTGGAATTACAACTTCTGAACAAGAACCAAGCCTGTTTGTCCCCTCTTCTACAAGGTCTAGTCCACCATTGCTGAGCACTTCAAGTTATAGCACAAGTAGCTATAGCACACCACTTGTGAATTCTAGTTTCCAATCGCCCACACCTATGGCTATGTCATCAACAAATGGTATAGCGCCCCCACCTACACAAAGCTACTCGGGTACCCCAAGTGGTCGTTTGTCACATTACTCAACTCCAAGATATGTTCCTCCACCTGATTATGGTATTGCTCCCACATCAGCGACGCCTGTATCATTTCCGCCTAGTGGAAATGCTCCACCTCCTCCTATGGCTGGTTTTACCCCAAGTCCATATGCCCCTAATGTACAGTACAATGCAGCAGCACCACCACCATCATTTGCAAAACTTGCAGATTCTACTCCACCCCCACCAAGTGCTGAAAGCATGTATCACCTAGTCTCTTCACATTGGTGCTACAGTAAAACACTTTCAGATGGATCTCTAATTTGGAATCCATTTTCCTATTTTGATTCTCAGAATTTGGAAGAAGCTGCTAGGAAAGGTACCGAAGAAATTGTAATCACAGATGGTGGTAGATATGATGTAGCTGTTAAAAGTCGTGAACGAACAAGTGTTTATTGGGAGGAGCCGGTTGCTCAAGTGAGACGTTGTACATGGTTTGCGAAAGCAGATACTGATCACAGATATGAACCTTTTGATGAGGCACTGTCATTGAAACTTGAAGAAGAATACAAAAAAGTTGTCATTGGTAATACATGGCACAAACAAATTGATCTCAGCGGAGGTGAAATGATTGTTATTCACAATCCTCAAGTTATTGTTCATCTAATACCTAGGGAAAATGAAGTTGGGATGTTCCCTGAACAGCAAATGAAGTCGCGTATTGTTAAGCGTGGTATTACAGAAATTGACATGAGCAGGGAAATTCCTGAAAACGAAATTGGTGAGCCAGATCATGTTGTGTTTGTTTGTCATGGCATTGGGCCAGTATGTGACCTGAGATCCCGTACGATAGTTGAATGTGTAGATGATATTCGAGCAATTCAGCTCTCTCTGCTAAAATCCCATTTTAAAAATGCTTTAGAAGGAAAACGTGCTCAAAGAATTGAGTTTCTTCCCATACATTGGCATCGGGCACTTCATGGTGATGCCAATGGCGTTGATCGAGATATACGAAGGTTAACACTTCCAAGTATACAGAGATTAAGGCATTTTACAAATGAAACACTTCTTGACATTCTGTTTTATTCAAGTCCTGTTTATTGTCAAACAATTGCTGAAACTATAGGTGCTGGAATCAACTCTCTACATCAGTTGTTTTTGAGTCGTAATCCAAATTTCAACGGTAAATTTTCGATAGCTGGTCATAGCTTGGGAGCACTAATGGTTTTTGATCTATTGTGCAACCAAGGCACCAAACAGCAAACTTATGATTTGGATCCGAAACCGTCATCTGTTCCTGATGAACTAACAGTGCCTCAGTCAAATATTTCGGCACGATCATCAACGCCAAATTCTACTCAGGATGGAAGCCTGATAGATGAAGAAGTGGAAGAAACTACGTTGGATGATCTTCTAGCTAAATTAAATCTTGTTAAGTTTAAAGAAAACTTCGAAGCTGAACAGATGGAGATGGACACTTTACTCTTGTGTGGTGAAAATGATTTAAAGGACCTTGGCTTACCAATGGGTCCTCGTAAAAAGTTGGTTGGATATTTGAAACAACAGCAACAAGAACAAGAGAGGAAACGACAGGAGAAAGATGCACAAGCCAAACGTCTTGAGGAAGAAAGACGACTTATGGAACAAAAAGTTGAACAGGAAGCTGTTGCTCCTGTAAATCAAAGAATGGAATCTGTGACAGGATTTTTGTCTAGCGCTATGAATGTACATGTTGATTTTCAGCAATACGATTGCGGAACAGGACAGCCCATGGTTAAATATCCTCAGCTACAGTTTGATCCCGAAATTTTCTTCACACTGGGATCACCCATTGGAATGTTTTTGACTGTCCGTGGTATATCCGACCTTGGTGAAGAATTTTGCTTACCAACATGTGGTCGATTTTTCAATGTTTTTCACCCATATGATCCAGTTGCTTATCGTGTAGAACCTTTAATCAACCCGGAGTTTTCTTTGAAACCTGTACAAGTTCCCCATTATAAAGGACGTAAGCGACTTCATTTAGAGCTACGAGATAGCTTAGGACGAATGGGAACTGAATTGAAACAAGGCATCATTAACTCAGTTAAACGAGCTATTGGAAGCATGCAAAAGTTCGCTCAAAATTGGCAGGGAAATGCAGAATCATCGGAGAAAGAGATGGAAGAAGAAGTTGAAAAAGTTGCTGACGAATTGTTAAAACAGCAAAGTGAAAAATCCCATGAAAATGATGACATTGTATCAGTGGCGTCGGAGTCTAGTCAAATACCTGGAGGGATGGGAAGACTTAATGGAGGGCAGAGAATTGACTATGTACTACAAGAGCGACCACTAGAAAGTTTTAATGACTATCTTTTTGCATTTCAAAGTCATCTTTGCTATTGGAATAGTGAAGATACAGTTCTTCTTATGATGAAAGAAATATATAGAGGAATGGATATTCTATCAGACAGCCAAATTCAAAAGATTCAAGCTGCACAGCAGGTTCAGACTTTACCCCCAACATTAAATCAACCACTTGGACTACCGCCACCACCAATGTCTTCTTATCCAGTGCCAAAATAAATAAACATTCTTCCTTATTTAACGAATATAGATTGCCGATGCCAAATGACCAAACTACTAAACAAAGGGTGATTTTGTGAAGTACGAAAATTAAAAATGCTATTGCACTATTAATTTGACCTTGTAGTTAAATAATAATATATATCATCAACATTCTTCTGTATTGTTGAACTATTATTCAACTAGAGAATATTTCAGAAACTGGCCATGTAGAATATCTGAAATATAAGCCAAAGGTCCATGCATGTCAGATTAATCTTGATATGTTAGGAGTTTTACATCAGCAACATGGCAATTTTGTTTTCCTGTTAGATACATATACCTATATGCCAAAGGGTCATGATATTTTTTCTAAAATTGGTTCTAGAGTACAAATAGCAACAATCATAGTTTTTTCCTGAAGTTGTGTAAAATGCCTCATCATTCTGGATATACTTTTCTAATTCAACTTCCTGGGTCAAAGTTGAACTGGTACTTCTGCATTATAAACAGAATTATAAAATAAGAACTTTGCCCGTTAATTTCATATGAAGTATATTGCACTGGATTTAGTTGTTGAAGCAAGTTTGCAATATTCTATCTCCTATGGTGTAAAACATGTTATCGGCACCTTCGTTGCGAAATGAATGGTATATATACATTATTGTTTTGGAGAGGCCCTCACTGGCAGAGACATGTGTCTTTGGAGCACCTTCACAGGGCTGTCTAATGTATAAAATGTTGCTGTTCATTGTCTTTCTGGCAAAGAATTTATTTGTAACTTTGCCTTCAGCTGGCTCTAGTTTATAATGTCATTGTTGCCTTTGCATAGATATATGTGGTGAGTTGAAGTCAGATAATTTGTTTCACTTGTGCAATAAGTAGCCATAGGTGCACCGTCTGAGTTGCTATTTGACCATTTCAATTGTTTTCTTGATTTGCTGATAAAATTGTATATTATTATGGTAAAATGATATTTATGTGAATTATTATAATATGGCTCATCAAAGGTCTGTTACTATAAGTTACAGAGTAGTTATTCCTGAATCAGCAGATCGCAAGGACTCACAACGGACTTTGTCCATCTCTTATTTAGTTAGGATGCTGCGGATTATCTGTCTCTATTGTGGTTGTGAATGTTTGCCATCGACGTCCAATAAATTTGAACATTATGTCTTACGGCTCGGGGATTCGAAAATGCCGACTTCCACATTAAATTATGTGAAGTTTTCTCATCATCCGTGTTGAATCTGTATGGGAGAGGTTTGGAAATATTGTTTACAAATCGCTTCAGAAATGCCCGTTTAATATGCTTGATTGGATACTACTCCCATGCTTGATCCGATATGAAAATGGATTTGCTTGTAAATATTGTAAGGTAAAAGGGAACTTGGCACGCGGAAATAGTTTTTGCGCCCTTACCACGACGATTCATCAACTTTTGCACACTTCATGGAATAAGCTTACAATTTTTGCCAGATATGTTTTCGATGTCATTATTTTTTGTTAAAACTAGGTTGGTTAAACAAGGCAAAAATTCAACCTACTTCAAAATTTAGAACCAGCAGACAGATGCGCACGACGTCTTGCGCCAATGAAAGGCATTGAATAAAGACAAATAATTTTGAACGAATTTTATCACAATAAGCGCCATTTTACTTTCTATTTATAGATGATAAATCTTCGTAGCCCAACATAATACAGTGTTAAGTAGGTACTCTTGAAGTATTCGCACCAAGATGTCGCATAACCTGAACCCTGACCTGGTACACAAACTCAGTTGGTGCGCATTCTTCAGGAGGTCCGATAAGTGAACATGGTCTGTGTTAAGTTTTGCCATGAAAATTCAGGAAAACAAAAGAGTGAGGTGTAGTGTGATAGTGTCGAAAGTAAAGAAAATCAATATAAAAATACATGACGCAAGCGAGGAACAGAATAGTAAAGCAAAGGTGTTAGGTGTGTATAGTAGGTGTTCGCTCATAGTCGGGTTCTTAAAACTGGCAAGTTTGGAGCTTGGGACCAGATTGTCAAACGAAATGACTGTGACATAAGAACTAACATTAGAAAAATCCACTACTATTTATAAATCTATGCAATTTATGAGCTACATCATCGTTGTTGACTTTATTTGTCCAATGTAACGTGTTCTTCACCACAAAAACACGTTCAGAGTTGTGCCTTTTTTCACATGTAATCATTGCTTTGTTGTTTTTATTGTTTATTTACGGATCGCATAAGCCTATATTATCCGTGTTGTGGCGTTATTGAGCTGAGTGTCATACATCATGCATCTTGGAGTTACAACACGATATAACAAAATGAGTGGAGATATATATATGAATATGTAGATATGAATTTAAAATGATAATGGAAAGTTTTATGTTAGGAAAACTTCTGCATTTATAATGTAAATATGCTGCGACCCTTGTTCGGGAAAATATTTTGCACGGAATCATGTTTACATTAGCCGGAACATTTCCTACTAGCGCAATCCAAACAATTGCTTTCGCTATGATCCGGCTATGAACGTTTCGATTATGTGGATACATTTATTGTCCTCCGACGGAGGTGCGTTGAGCATTAGTGGAGTTTTGTGACGAAGACATGTATGCTTGAAACTAGGGTATTGATAGTAACAAAAGTAGATGAGAAGTCCACAGTGAGGTCTGAAATTCCTATATTTCCGATCAGCAACGCAAAAAAACATTTTAATTCGGCTGCCACAACCAAACTAAAACCAAATTATGATGTTTCACCTAAAAATAGTTCAAGGGAGTTGTTGAGGTTAAGTTTAGTTTTGGCACAAGGCTTATTGTTTTTCACTTTCAAAACACTGTAAATATTGTTCATAAAATGTAACTTTTTACGTTACACTTACACGGCCCGCCAGTCTATCTAGAGTGGGCAGATTTTCGGCCCTTGGTCCAAAAACATTGCCCCACCCCTGTGTTAGAAGGTTTGATTTGATGCCACAGATAAGCAAAGAATTTTCTTAACGCTTTGCTAACGTTGGCCTTAATCATCCAATGTTCTGATCCTGGATGATTCACATAATTAGACCTTTTTTACCTCACTAATTTTAACCAGCTATACCGACAGAGTTACGATCACAAAATATCTTCTTCTTACGACTTGAAATTGACTTGGATTCGAATCAAGTCAACAATGTTCAAATTCAAATATTTAAATGACAACTTCACACCGATTTCGGCTCGACTTGAAATAGAATAGTAAAAAAAGAAAATTTGACTCGACTTAACACAATAAATTGGAGTTGATGACTAGGAGCCGTCCAGCGCCACGTATAGTGAATATTGTTCTGACAGGTTTATATACTCCTCACGAGGCAAATTGATCTTGGATATTGGCTACGGATTTCCTGAATATTATTTATATATACTACATTTTTAAAAGAGCGAATTATAAACGTGAATTTATTGCAATAAAAGTTGGCGAAACTTAGATGCTATCTTCTAAAGAAGCGAAATTACAGTAGGAAAGGTGACCAATATGAAAATGAAAAAAGAAAACAGTGTCGTTTTTGTGGGAAATCTTTTCGTTTCAAGATAAGATTACATAAACATAATGTAACACACGATGAAAAACTTACATGTGAGAAGTCTGTGGTAAATCTTGCACCACTGAACGTACACTACTAGAGTACCATTCAAAGACACACTTTGAAGAGGAATATTGATGCTCCGTCTGTGATAAAGCTTTCAGCCGCATTTGTTAATGAAACTGCATTTAAAGATTCATATTGTACAGGAGAAAAAATATGATTGCAATGAATGCGGAAAATCATTCAGGTTCCGAACAGGACTGGCTAAACATATAAAAAATCATACCCAGGATAAAAATCATTATTGCGATTTTTGCGGCAAGTCATTAAGAAGGAAGTCAGGTTTGACGAGTCATTCAAATATCCATTTGCCAGTAATGTGAGAAGCCATGAAAATGCCAAATTTGTGGAAAGGCATTTTGGGAAAAGCATCAGGTTGATGAAATTTGATAACGAAGAGAGACCGTGCGTATGTAAAATATGTAATAAATCATTCAGGAAAACCGCTCATCTAAAATCACACATGTTAGGATAGTGTGAACTGTATGTTTAATTATCTGATCTATATTTAAGTTTCCGAAACACAACTGAAAACTAACGAATAGAGTTCGAAAACGAGGAAATATTTACGACCACGCTTGAAAATCTGTCTGAATGAGGAAAGTGTCTGAGCGGATGCGAAAAAGGAGCATAGTTACGTCATTTTTTGCATCTTGCTGATTGGCCAATGTCACGAAGTAAACAAGGAAGTCAATGCTCGGGTAAAAAACCATTGAACAGATTTTCAGTCGTAGTTTCAAACAACACCTCGTTATCGCGATTTTGAATGCTATTCGTTAGTTTTTGATCGTGATTTCGAAATTTAAGTGTAAATCCTATCCCATACCACCATTGAAATTTACAAATATGGACGTCTGGTGAATTGCAGATGACGATCTTTCATGCCCACTGGTAGAAGCATCGTACAAAATCAGAGGTTCCCAAAGTTGATTGATTGCGGGCCAAAATTCGAAGCAGACAGATATTAGCGGGCCAGAAACGGAGAGCGGAAAAAAAGGCGCGGCGCGACGCCACGGCTGGGGTTCTGAGAAAATTTTAAAAAATAGGCCCTACAATAGGCTGCACGCTTGATTTTAGATACACCCAGCATCGCAGTTTGTTATGCAATAAAATTGATAAATATACATAATAGTTAGATGATAGAATGCCCGAGGAATAACGAGCACGACTTTCAACAAGAAATTTGCATCTGATAGTGACTAATGAAGTTACTTGCACATCTGGCATACGGCCGTCTGGGCCGAACTTTTGATTTATCATTGTGCTGTTAGAAGACTGATGCTGAAAATTTTACTTATTTCATCAGGAAAATTGACTTCCAAAACTCGCAGCATACATCCGCGGAAAAATTCCCTTCAACAAACGGGCGATTCCTTTTAGCGATGTTGTGGGCTACAATATAATAACCAATAACGTGGACACTCATTTTCATTTGACATTTTGACAACAAGAACGCTGCCCTTTATGTAAAAAACGTCTGGTCAGCGTAATTGGCCAGCGGTTCGCGAACCCCTGGTATAAAACTATGAATTTTTTGTAAAGTGTGCGTATTCGCACATAGTTCTTGAGAGTCGCAAGTATGAACCAGATTGCCAAACCAATTGACTGCGACAACATAAGAACTAACATTAGAATCCACTACTATTTATTAATTTATGCAACTTATGAGCTACGACATCGTTGTTGACCTTATTTGCCCAATGAAACGTGCCTAACTAAATCCACCGAGCGGCCCAGTAACGACAGTGCTCCAGAGGCCAAAACGGGGGTTTGAAGATCCCCCTTGAATGCAAGGCAGCGTCGGCCATGTATTTCTTCTTAAGATTGATTAATGCCCAATCGGATTATGATTACCAGGTTAACCCCGAAAAAGTTGACATCATGATGCCAAGTGAACGTTAGAGATGGTTACGGTATCTATTTATTACTTATCGATTTTATTACTTATCGATTTTAATCGGTAAGTATGTTGATAGGTATTTGTCTGTCTGTCTGTCTGTCTGTCTGTTAGATGCACGCGATATCTCACGAAAACGAGATTGAATCTGCTCCAGATTTTGCATGTGCATTCATCATATCTCGGACCAGAACTCTATATTGATTTTGGGCGAATCATGTCGTATAATTAGCGAGTTATTAATTAATTAGTGAAGGGACACAACGTACAAACAAACGTCTATGTATAAAAATGTGCAAGAGTGAACGATGGAGGTAGTCGAGACAACGGCGACGAACTAGTATCACTTGAAATGATATCACGGGTCGGGTAGAGTGAGAATCTTTACTGTTATCTCATCGCATGTGCTGTTGTTTTGATTTGTCATGTTATCATTGTTCATATTGAAATTGATTTGTGTATATGTGAACTTTCTGAGGCTACAACTTTCGTGTCAAGTTCTTTTCATTAGTCGCAGACGCAGATTTCTGCATTAGTCGCTGATGCGAAATTATTTCGAGATCCCGCATAACTGCAGCGTTTAACGTAAGCACAACTAGGACGGGTACTAAATCTGAAATTCATTCCGGCCACAAACGACAATCCATTTTCTTTAAACACTGGACTGGCAAATTACATACATATATCCAGTAGTGGGGTTCAATATTTTAAGGATGGGTTCTTTTTTGTACCGAAGTCACTAATAACAGGTTCCCTCATTTGAAAAATATATATGTAGGCCTAACACATAACTCTTGAAACGCAAAATATATATAACGCTGGTTGTCAGCTGTGTCGAACTTGATCCATTTCCTGCGGGCGTTTTATGTCTATAGCAGTATTTTCTATTACCTTTTTTACAGTGTTACCATTGTACTATATCCAATCGTCCACTATATGACATTTCATAAAATAGCTCAATTATGTGTACGTTAGAACAGGTATAAGTTTTATTGGACCTGTAGCGAGTACATATATAAGGATAGTTACTGTGTATTTCAATATTTCCACCACGTATTGTTCATAGTGCATGTTATTTGCCTGAAACAAGGTCGTTGCTCTAATTCATTTTTATTATGATATTTTCCCTCGCTAAGGTATTCGTTCTTTGTTAGTTAGAAATTTGATTTCATCACATCTATTTGCGTTAAGGTTTTAAGTGTATTTCATTATCTGGTATTTGGAACAATTCGATTGTGCAACAAAATACAAACATTGGCATTACAATACATTGTGTGCTTATTGACCTCTGGAGGAGTTCAGATCGGAGTTATACTCAGTTAGCGTGTGTTCAATAACACGGGAGTGGGGACACGCGGATGAGGCCGAAAATTCCCTATAGACCTGTCAATGACGGATAAACTTTTGCTAAAGTACCCCACTTCGAAAACATGTTGTAGGGTCACAGATGTAACGGGTGCACTTCTGTGTGATAGCGTTTTTACATGCTCTCCGCTTCTATCTGTAATGGACAATTTAAAAATCGGAAGGGAGTGTTAGCATAAAATTATAATCACCCTGTCCCGGACGACCTTAATATGGCGTTCAGTAAGATCGTGCCCAAAGATTCCAGCCCGGCCCGACCCAGGCCCGTGTGTATTAAACCCGACTAATTAACCGGATTTGCATATTTTATTTAAGAGTTCCCTGAATTGTCATTGCAAGAGTTTAGTACAGTATATGTGTCGTGTTGATGATTATCCACACATAGTTTTACTATATATTTTTTAATAAACATAGATTTAAAAAGAAAGTCAGCGATAGAGAAGCCCGGCCCGAACCGAACGTAATGATTGACATTTCAGGCCCGGATTTCTTGTCGGGCTTCAGATCTTAGCTCTAGAAACAAGCGCTTTCAGTTCCGCATCAGACTGCTATTCTAAGTCTGGGCAATAGAAGCTTTCAAGACATCACTTCATATCTCCAAGGTTTGAAATTTTGCTTCTGGTGTTCTTCTCCGTTGTTATAATAACTCCGCATAACTTTTATTTAGTTATCCCTCCGCAAGAACATAATTATAGCATACAGCCCGACACAAGCACTTTTTATTTATTTTATTATTTAATCACCAAGCAGCAGGAAAAACAAGAGTACAGTACTTGCTAACGAAAGTAGAGAGGAAATTGCCTACGGACAGCACTGAAAACCAAAAGATTAAAATTACATATTTATTCTGACTACTGACAGTTCTAAGTTTTATGAAAACTCAGATATACATACTACATTTTCTACTGTCACATAAAGATTCAAATGACAACCACGGTACAAATTTGATCTTGATGTTCTCCTGTGTTCACCACCGCTTAAAAATTCGAGATTGCAGAACAGTTTTAACATTGTGACATCCCTGTTATTAGCATAACTGGCTGAAATATTGATGCTCGTCCTGAACTAACATTCATGGTAGTTTTATATACAGGGCAGTACATAATTTTTAATTTACATCTACACCATTAAGAATATGCATGGAATGAATAACAATATGCCATGATACAATATGCCATTTTACGATCCCGTGAAATATAGTACAGTGGACAATTATTACTAGGTTGTGACTTGTTTTACAACATTCTGACATCAGGATTTTTTACAATATAGAAGTCTTTGGTGAATTTGAGAAGTTTCTATAAATCGCGCTCACTTATGGTACATCACCGTTTTTATAGAGTGTTACTTCTTTCGAATCAGCAAATCAATGCATGAAATTTCACGAAACAATGCCTAAATCATGGAGCATCAGATCGTAATCTTTCAAAAAGCTGGCCATTGTACATAATAAGCATAGATATCAAAGTGAAACGAGATGGCACGAAGAACAATACAAATAATGATTAATAGAGAGCAATAATATAGAAAACAAAGTTAATTCATCACCATTTCGGACGATTTATTGAGACCTGCTAATGTCGCCTCTGTTCAATCGCAGGCTGTAAATATTTATGTGAAAAAGCTACACAGTACAACATGTAGTGATCTCATGATAGAGTACAATTATGATCAAAGTTGATCAAGCATCATTTCGGTGATTCTTAATATTTTGAAATTTCTGGAATAAATTGTGAACTGGACCGTGTTTACTGTGATGGTGATGATCTTTCTTTTTCACTTTCTTAACCTAGAAGTAAATGATATAATATCACACAAATTAATCTCACAAATTTACTTCAAACTGTATAAAATTGGCTCGGTGGTTGGCGCAATGTGCTAAGGCCCAACGTTTCCCAACCTTTTCGGGTCGCGGACTATTTCTCTCTGGCAAAAAACTTTGCGGACTCAACGTGCGTTTATTGCAACCGTACTCTGTGTGAAGAAGTTATAAAACCAAACACAACAGAATTTTAACGAATTTCAAAATCGGAGATTTGTCGCAATTACGCGTTTGTTAAAAGAGCTGACCTTTTTAGTGTGTAAACTGTAAGTGGTCTTCTCTGTCGCTCAATAATCAATCCATGACAACGACGAAAATTTAAAATGTCTTTCTATTTTAATTTAATTGTGTTCATGGTCACTCGCGGTTGCGTCGATTTATGACAAGATGAAAGCATTACTTTTTAATGCCACGGCAATCTGCGAACATAATAATGTGAGGAGATATCGCCCGATTATTACTTATCGATTTTATTACTTATCGATTTTAATCGGTAAGTATGTTGATAGGTATTTGTCTGTATGTCTGTCTGTTAGATGCACGCCATATCTCACGAAAACGAGATTGAATCTGCTCCAGATTTTTCATGTGCATTCATCATATCTCGGACCAGAAGCCTATAGATTTTGGGCAAATTATGTCGTATAATTAGCGAGTTAGTAATTAATTAGTGATGGGACACAAGGTGTCACTATGGAGTAAGAGCGCTGTTTTGGGGATCCCCTAACTTTTGATCGATAAGCCCTCGGTCTCTGACCGATATTCTCGTATTTAGTTTTAATACATATTTTTTGCGATCTTGCGAATTTGTTATCGCCGTTGGAAAAATCCTACTATCTGCTATAAATTTCCAAAAATCTTTCTAACGAAATAAAAGCAATACTACTCAGGGAATATCACGACAATCCGTGGACACAAAAATGCGTGGTAAAGTGTCGGATTATATTTTGTTTTGATTCGTATTTTTGTGAAATCGTCAAATCTGAGCTGTTCGTACAACACTTACGGCGCTCCAGTACAATACGTGAGGCAGTAAAGCATGAGGCAGTAAAGCAAAGAATCCTAAGAGAAAATGCCCTGATACGTATACTATGGTAGCACCCAAAATTTTGCGATTTGCAATGTCTAAAAAAGCGTTTTTAATTGGTCGCGGACCGTCTTAAAACAAAACTAATGGTGTTCCCCGTTTTATTTTAAGTATATTATTGTATTGCCGCTTTTCAATTTAGAAAATTGAACCTACCAGAAAAAAATTATTATTTCTCGTTGCTCGCAAGACACACCACTCCGGTATCTATCCACGCGTGTGCCGAATCGTATTTTCGTCGGAACTCCGCAAGTGAGTTGTAAAATCCAATCGTTTGAATAAGCGACGCGCAAGTGACCTGTCGCGTCACCTGTTACCAAATTTTCGAATAGTAAATTACTATCCTAATAGTTGAACATTCGAATACATGCCCAGCCCTACTCAGTATCCCTTAATTATTACCTCGATTAATGTTATGTGAATAAACTTACTTTTTATGTTTTATGTACATTCTAACGTGAAACGTAACTTGGCTGATGATTAAGTTTAGCAAAGACTTTGAAAAAAGTGTTTGTGTTTCCGACTCGTTGCGGACTCATTCAAGCGCTCCGCGGACTCATTTGAGACCTCGGACTCTGGTTGGAAAACACTGTGCTAAGCATTAGGTATAGACTTGCCATCGCACACACCTCCGAGTACCATGTACTTGCAGGTCCGCAGGTTTGAATCCTGTCAGGGCTAATTATGTGCGAGAGGATTGTTTGACTCCTCATTGCTAACAGGCTAACTAATCCCATACCTAACATGGACCGAATGAGAGGCTGTGGTTCGCCATATGATTAAGCCATCTCCCTCTGGATAAATATAAACATCCTCCCTATCCAACAAAATAATGAAGAATGTATGTTATGTCTATAGTTCATGTAATGAATTATATGACGACTAGAACTGGACATTTCCAATCAAATAGTGAATCATTCGAATCGGTTCAGATATTATTTGGCACAATTCTGAAATCATCAGGTATTCGAATATGCCCACTGGCTCAGCCCTAATGACGACCTGGGATTTAAGTTAACATTTTTTAAGGACATCCAAAAGATGAAAGGTTAAATTTATTAATAGTAATAAGTTGTTCGATTAGCCAATGACAGGTCACCCATGAAAATTATTCACTCACACACACTGCTGGTACAAAGCCTTGGTTAAGATATAATGATCATCATACCTTTCCTTTATCATACTCTCTATCCCAGTCATCAATGGAAGCTGCCCTCTGTTCTGCATATGTTTGTTGAGCATCTTTCTCAACTATCGATTCTCCACCGTTCCATGAATCCACTGTTTTTAGATATAAGAAGCAATTAATTAGATCGGTACAGCAATTGAAGTTTTTTATAGTGGTGCATTTTATTAAAAATTTCTAGCTTTGAGTGAAATTATTGTAAAATAAGTGAGTTTTTTATATGGCAGTAATACACTCATATGGAGATTGTACCTTGTATCTATTTGTAATAGAGCTAGATTCTCATATAATATCAATTGTATGATTAACAATGAGTACGCAATCATAGCACTTTATTATCTGAAAAAATATTATACAAAACCTAATGGAACTTGCAAAATTTTAGTTGGTTAGTAGATGTTGAGATGACATAGCACATACAAAACTAGTCCTGATACCATAAAAAGCGAAACCCTACAAAGTACTTCAATTTACTTACCTTTAGTTCCATATGCTTTACCAGATGATTGTCTGAGTAGTTGTGCTAAAATATTTGGCCTTTCTTTGGATGAAGATTCACGATGTTGTTTCTCTTTGTGGTCTGAGAAGAGCAATAATTTCATATGAAACTAACACAACGGCAATGCTATTAATCACAAGAAAGTAATAATCAAATGGACAGACATGAAGGCCAAAATGAAGTAAGTCTTCCCAGATACCACCATCAACAACATAATAACAAAACGATCCATAGGTCCACTTTGTGTCCAACAAGAGACCAATGCATTATTTTCAGAAAAATGTGTTTCCTCGTAAACAACAAATCATTACAAAATCTCTCTAACCCTGATTATAATTTTTATCTCCATTTGAACTTCTATGGTGTTGATCGCCATTGGTATGTGAAGTTTCGTCTTTTTCATAATCTTTTGTGTTTGAATGTTCCCTTGATTTATGGCTCTTCTCACCAGATTTATTTTTTTTCCTGTGTTCACGATGTGTGTCTGAAATTATAATGAAACAATGATATTGTTGTAATTCATAGTGCATTGCCAAAATCTAATAATATTACCAAATCTATACAACTTGTGCAGTAAGTTTTGGATAGGATTTACAGATTTATCCCACAGGAGAGAAAAACTGATAAAATAGCGCAGTGCTTAATCTCATGGCGCAGTCTCTCTCTTGCATGGTTACCAGTCGATGTCGGGTATGGGATTACTTAGCCGGTTATCTGTTTCAAATTCATGGATCTGATAGAGGAAGCCGTAACCGACCAGCGGTGTGTGAATCTCCATACAACAGTTAGAAGTCCAGCAAATCCTCTCGCATATAATTATGCATCACATGATCAGGGCTTGCGAACCCACGCAGGGTAATTGGATGTGCATTAGCAAGCATTACCCACCCTATTTATTACACCCAGGGTGCAGTGGGGAGCATGGGATTTGAACCCGATATCGGTAATCTGTGATGTCAACACAGAAAGCCTAACACTTTAACGACTAGGCCATCACGCCCTCAATATGCCGGGTTGCCAGCACTACTACCGGTACTTTTTTATCAATTACATTTGAATTAATTATATCAATTTTTTCATTCCAACTACAATTTTTGAGATATATACACTTACGTTTCTCATGATCAGATACTGATGGTGATTTTTCGTTAATGCTTGTCTGCAACAATTTCCTCTTTTTCAATCTTTTTTTCTTCTCTTTCTTTGCTTTCCTCTTGATACATTGCTCAAATTCTTCTTTATCACAATATAAAGCTTCGATACTTGAGTGTCGTTTTGGCGAGTCACTTTCGCTATAGTCTGAGTAATGACTGTTCGATTTGGAGTGAGATCTTTTCAAAGGTGAATAAAAATGTCGATTTTGTTCTTTTTTCGTCTTCTTCGAAACAGAATCTCTTTTTTTATTACCAGATGATTTATGTTTCTTCTCCTTTCTTTTATCATAACTATCATCAGAATCATATTCATCATCTGAATATCGCCTGAGGTAGAAATAATTGAATATGAAATTGGTAGATCATGCTAGGTATGCTTTATACTAAATCGGTTGTTCCCAGCCCTCTCTATTTGATTCAGGGATGTGAAGTATGAGAAAATTTACACTCGACTCCGACCCAGGTTGAAAAACATTTTGGCTCCAAATATAGATCCGCTTATTGATAAGAAAAATTTTGGCATATTCTATCAACAAGCTTAACGCTTTTGAGTTTTTGTAGAAAATTCAATGAAATTCAGATTGCCACTCTCTCAACTACAGAATATATGCAAATACGCCCACAGTCTCTGAGTGAACACTAAGAATATATTGCTATTTTATATATTCAAAATTATTTCCAGTTTAAAATAAAAATACATTCTGTATTATAATAAAAACAGTACCTATGTTCACTCTTGTCTCGTTTTCGTTTTTTAGTCGGTGTGGAAGATTTTTGAGAATGTTCGTTGTGGCTTCGGTCCGCTGGAGATTCACTACGATCACAATGCCGTTTTCTCTCATCTTTATTTTTTCTATTCGATGGTAAGGACGATGATGTAGAGGTAGATGAGTCGCTTGAATATTGATGTTTTTTCTCCTTTTTCGATTTCTTTGATTCTTTCATTTTGGACCTTGAAGAAGCGAAGTTGTCAAAAATAGGCAATTGTGATAAAATATTTGCATTTAACATGACTGAAAAGCCAAAATAACCAAAATAGAGCATCTGCAACACAAGTCCACCAATCCTATAGCACATAATTAACCCCCCCCCATGGAATTTCAACCCATGCAGAGTAATCAGAGATGCATGTGGGATGGCTAGCATATTTCTAGGGCAAGCATATTTCAAGATAACTGCCAAACTTATATTATTAAAAAATATTTAAGTTTGTTAAAGAGTGATCAGACTGAATTTACTAAATATCGATCACTATTTGGCCTAGAAATGACAAATAGCGACAGTGAAATACTTCACTATCAATGGAGGACTGAATTTGAAACATTAGGATATTGAGCGAAACTTTACCAAAAAAGACATACACTCTCTGGTTGATGTCAAATACTATGAAAATCGACCAGAACAAAAATCAATTGAAAGCCTCTTTGTACATAGTAATGCAGTGACACTCCCACCCATTTATAGGAAACTAAGATTGAGGTGCAATCAATAAAATATTGATCTGAATAATGCATTAATGAACTAAATGCTGCACAAGATGTAGAAAACTGATTTGGGGTTTAAGGCAATTTTAAGTTACCAAATGGTTTTAGCTCACAGGTGTGGTCCTATCTGTACCATTAATTCTGCTATCCATATTAATAGCAAAATTTAGTATCTGTTTTAAGCAGAAAACTGATAGATTTATTGATTGAAAAATGACAATGAACGCATAAAATATCAAACACAAATAAAACAAAATTAGCGTTTGAAAACTTATCTGGGTACCAACCTGGAATGCTTTTTGTAGTCGTTTTCATAATGTGAGTGATGATCTTTCTTTTCTTTCGAGCTGGCATGGCCATTACTGTATCCATTCTCCTTAATCCCATTCTTGTGTCCATGTTTTCTGGTTAATAAATAATTCAATTGTCATTCTAAAAGCCCAAAAGGGAATCTGCGGTAGATGCATCAAGCCAACTTTTAGGAATACGCTTGCCATGACACCTCTGATTACCCTGTATGGGTTTGCAGGCTCGTATCGATAATTGTGTTAAAGAGGTCCCCTCAGAGCCATTGGGTGATTTAATGGCATAATCTGACAAAAGGCCATGGTACGCTATACGATTGAGCTTTCCTCTCCTCTCGAACATTTATGTAAATCCAATCCTATCCTGAAAATCCTAATAGGTAAAATATCTACTATAAAGTGATATGAATATTGTTAGATTTGGATGGTTCGAAAATAACACAGTATTGTTTATATACATCCTACTTACTCTTTTGATTTCATTTCATCCGAAGAATGTTTCTTTTTATCATTGAAGGAAGTAATTTTTGTTGCAGCTGGTTCGTCTTCTGATTGATTCTCAGATTTTTTATCTGATTCACTCGTACCAGCAGAGTTTATTTCATTGTTCAAAACTAGTAAAATCGGTTCTCTCTCTGACGCTGATTCACTGTTCGAAAATGGTTGATTTTTGCAAGGAGACTCTTTCTTTTTTGTCTTTGTAACGACGTTGCTACCAGAATTTCCATTAGATTCATACTTTGCCTTTATTGGAGATTGTTTCACTAAAAGAAATTTTGTTGAACTTGAGATTTCAACCTGCGATGGCATCGTAATTTTGATTCTAATGCTTTTACTGCTATGTCACTGCATCTATAGCTGACATTGGGAGACTACGTAAACTATATTGAACATTTTACATACAGGCCATAATTAATATTTCCGGTATTAATGTCATAGAATGGGAAAATTTTCATGAAATACCGTGTCAGATAATTCAAGTTTACAATTTTAAAATCTCTTTCAGGGAAAGTAAAATCGAAATGGTGATTAGTGAAAGAAACGTTCTTGCATGCATCATGATTTGGTAAAATATCCAAATTAAGTCAAAATTTCAGAAGAAAACATTATGAGCAAAGTCAATTTTTTGGTTGTGGTAAAACAAATATTCTATGTCAAATGATTTATTATTTTTGTAAATAAAGACAAGAATAAGGACACCATTCAACCCAAAGTGGAAAAAAAAATTAAAAAAAAATATTTTAAGAAAATGAGGAATTAGTATATTTTTGATTTCTAAATTCCTGTAACTCTATTGACATTGATGAATGAAAATCATTATGAAATATTGTCCTGGAAACTCAGAATTTATAATACAGTTTAAAAAACTTTGCAACATAACTTTGAAATTATTAGGACGAATATTTATCAAAATTACCTGAATTATAGGATTTATAAATAGTAATTTATTTGTTATACCGGTACCTTGCTTTGCCTTCATCTCTTTTGAATTGGGAACTCTATCATCTTGTTTAATTTCTCCCAAACCTGATTTGGAAATTTCTTTCGATATCTTCGATTCATTGTTTTCATTCCCTTCTTTAGGAACTCCAACTGGAAGAAATACTGTTCTTTTAACAGTAACTTTCTTATTACTGATAGAAACATTAGACAAGGTTTTTGACTTTGTGCCGGACTCCTGTCTTAATTGTTGTAAAGTAGATGTCATTGTTGTGTAACTTAGTGTTGAAGCGTCCTGGCTTTCCTGTGGATAAAATAAATGCAGATGAAGAAAATTTAATTTTAAGATTTATCGATTTTAATTAGCTGACTCGGCGAATAAGCTCTGCTAAAACAGTATTAATTTAGTACCACAAATATTGAATATACTTCACATTATTAATTTTTTATGTTTTAGGATAGTTGGATAAAAAAGTAGGCCGCAGGCACAATATGGTTCACAAAGCCAATCAATCAAAATTAAAATTTTGGAAGACCTAATTCACACTCACATCGTCATTCTCGTCATCATCACCACTAGAATACGAGACAAGAGCTTTTAATCCGACAGAAGTTGTTGTGGAAGATAAAGACGAATGAGATGTGTTTGCAGATGATGATGAGGGTCCAGCAACATTTGAATCATTCATGAATTTATCAAGTATCGGAGATCGAACCGCACTTGTTGAACAATTGGCTAAATTTAAGAAAAAATGCATATATTTGTAAAATGCAGAAGCTTTTTCCAATACAGCAGTTCACAAAATTTACGATATTATCAATTCTAAATCTTAAATACCAGAATCCCATTTAACCTCTTCCATAAAAACAAAGTTTTCAGTGCACAAATCCAAAAGTCAAAGCGACCAACTACAATGGGATGTATAGCAATGCTCATTGACAAGATGCGAAAACAGCCCGCATTGCTTTTCCAGAGACACACCAACATGAATTACAAAGTAATATGTTAATAAGACAGTGAATGTCTAAAGTACCCCCTCAAAAATCACCCCTTTGAGTTTGATTTGAGAAGTCCATCGCAATAAGTCGCTCCAGATTTATGAAAACCTACATACCTGGTAAAGTTGAACTCTTCGTTTCTATATTCGTTTTTTTGACAGAAGTATTATTTTGGTCATTGAAGCTTCGTGATTTAGTCATGTTTGTGTGAACCTTATCATAGATTAGAAAACAATTGAATACAGAAAAGAAAAATTACAAATGATTCCAGGGCATTGATTGAGACATATTTTATAATATTCAATGCATATTATAAATCAAGGGCATCAACCCAAAAGGCAAAAATTGAAAAGTTCTGCGGAAAACTTGAACTTTTAATTGAAATACTTTGATGAGAATGACTTCAAACTTTGATATGAAAAACAGCTTCTTCTTTGAAATTTTCTGAATTAAAATTTCAATATTCGCCTTCATGTCTTGAAACCCTCGTAAAATAAACATAATTACTTAAAATGCTTTCAAAACTGGAAGCCAGACCGAAATTGGGATAAAAATACTTTGAATTTGAAACATTTTTTGTTGAACACAACTATAGTTATGGCATAGTTAGGTGCCCTGGACAAAAGCATGTCTGAATAAATGGACTGCAAATTTGTGATACAATTCTCAAAAGACCTGACAGACTTTTCGTTTTACTAAAGAACTGACTCAATGTGAATGTGCTACAAGCCGGGATTAAATCCCTATTCTAGAATTTGGATTTGCATTTAAATTAGACTTTGAACATTCTGAATGAATAGGTTCACAACAAAATCATGATCCATAAAAATCATGATCGAAAATTTTACTCAGCGAAATTTTACATACACTGTTTTGATCATAAAAAGATGCTAATTTTACGGAAATGCAGTAAATTTAACTATATAACAAATCTCAGTTACATTTTTCCTGATTTTTTGAACACCTCTAGTCTAATGTCTTATTGATACTTACCCCATTAGAAAACTTCGAACTATCACGATTAGCGATGTTGTTATTTGTTGATGTAATGTTAATGGATGATGGTGGATTTGGTTTTCTGTTGAGAGTAAACTGCAAAGGTTGTCTGTTGTTGTTATTCAAACTTCCAGCTGAAGGTTTGATGGCATTTTTGAGCAATTTAGTTTGATTGTTGAACTGTTTTGACATAGGTGAACCTGTGTCTGGAATAGGATGTATGCAAAATAAAAATAGTTCTCAATATATCTTAATAACCAGGGTTCATTTTAATCAGTGTTTATTAAATTTTTTCACTCCATTTGATACTCCCACCATTAGTTGCATGAAGCACATCAAATTTAATCACAAAATTTAATACAGGACTTTACTAACATCCAGTATGTTGATAATTAAATAAGTTTAGAAGTTTGAAAAAACTCATGGCACTGAGGAGAGCTATATCTTTCATACAAGTCAAGACTATACAAATTGCTCATAAATTGAACGAAGATTATCATGTCATATTATAAAACTTTTTCTTGACATTGAAAGCAAATTTTGAAAGTATTAAAATAAATTAGTGTCGATCAAAGTTGCAACACAAATGATATGTGGAGCAATCTGCCACTTTGACAAATTCTTTTATGAACTGCATAACATGCTGATATATGATAGAATTTGTAACATATTTCTAGAAACCGAAAAATAAAATATTGTCCCGGTAAAACCAAAGTAGCTTCGGTGACATTAAGGAATAGACTGTTTTTCTACCTCCTGTTATTATGAACCTTGGGCAATCTTTTGGACTGAATTTCATATATATATTTGTTTTAGTTTTGATTTTAGATGTCTTCAGTCATTCTTACATTTGGCTGTACAGTTCTGGAAATTACAAAAATGAGATTTCTCAAAAGTTCAAAATATGAAATAGCTAATTTGGTTCTGCCATGGCGATATAGTCTATTAGATATCTTGTCTTTAATTAACGAACCTGAACTTGATGAATTAGACGAGAATGTGTATTCTTTGTCTCTCTTGAAGCCTGGAGGAAGTTGAGGTCCTATCACAGGTTTATTGTTGAATTTATGATGTTCGATCAAAGCTGGCTTGATTCTGTTTGCAACGCCAGAATGATGAGGTTTATTCATCGGCATTCCATGCAAGTTCTTATTCACAGACTGAATACAGAAGTAGTGCGTTGAAGATACTGTCTAACTAGTGGTGTGAGAATAAATATAATTTTTTACTTTTTAAGGAAGTTTGCTCAAAGCAAGGTCACATAAACTCAGTTAGGAATAAAGGAAACTGATTACTGAGCAAAGTTGTGGGCGACTATGAGTCAAGAGTAAAATAGCTAGCAGTTAGTGGTATCCACATAACAGAAGTTCATGAAAAAAAAATGTAAAAAATAACAGAAAATTAATAAATTGAATATTTGACTAAAATATATATATCATACATCTTTTACCTTAAGATTTCCTAGTTGTGTAGAAGCTTTTGGATTTTTGGAGTAAAACAGAAGATACGCCTGTTGATTCAAGGCTTGATTCACACTCACTTGGTGAACCTGAATAAAAACCCAGATCAGTTATCCAGTTGAGCACAGGTTGACACACAAACACTGCAATAATACTTTGCTTGATGATATGCAAAAAATACGAGTGAATTGAATTTGAAATTTGTCCAGTTTGATAAATTTAGAAAATTGAAACTATTTTTCAGAGAAATCTCTATTAGCCTACATAGTGAAATCAAGATTTATGTCAAATTGTATTGTAAGTAAAATTTAATATATTTAATAATTTTATTTCACAATAGATCAACTCCAATAGATCAAAAATTTTAAAATCGGTGAAAAACTGAAGAACAGCGGAACGAAATTTAATTACATACGGACGAAAAACTAGATGTACATTTGAGTAAAGCTATATTGATTTCTGAATTTACTCTTTAGCATTAGTGACCAAACCAGTTACAATGCCAACTAGAATCACGTATAATCTCAGGGTTAGGCCAGTAGCCTCTGATTTTTCTTTTATATTCAATCTGGTTATTGATTCAGTCAAAATGCTTTTATTCCTGCACTCAAGAGAATGCAAGAGAAATTTCGAATCAATATTCAAGCTTTGACAGATTACTGGAATATAGAGTAGGTAGTACTGTAGTATTTTCAATGAGATATTGCATCGTATTGAAATCTCAAAAAGAATTATTCTGAATTTACTAACAAATTCTGATATGGCATATTTATATCAAATCGACAATAGCAGGATAGTATAAATAAGTGATATTTCTAAGTCAATAGAGCAAATATTTTACTATGAACTACTAATAGCCAATAGGAATTTTTTAAACGGCGCTTATTCATGGCTTCTGCTCTGAACACGGCACTGCACAAGCAAACACTGATATATCACGATATAGAAGGAGTTACTTCTTTTTATTTGGAAGGACCGGAATCTGTCCAGCGCAGCATTATCAACCCAACCTACTACATCTTGGGTGAGGTGGGGAGCATGGGAATTCAACCCAAGATGCGTAATCTGCGATGTCCACGCAATTGGGCTTAATTCCTTAACCGCTAGTCATTGAGCAGCCAAAAAATGAAACAGAAATTATATATTTGGTTAAAAAAGACTTACTGATGAATCATTGAAGCAATACCACTGTCCATTGGGTGCTTTTGCGTAAGCATAATAATGTCCTGACTGACAAGAGTATCCTGAATGCACTAGCACAGCATACAGCTCATACCAAAGACCAGATTCCTGAAACAACAAAGCAAAAATGCTTATACTAGCATATTATAATTCTCATTTTGTATTAGAAATGTATATTAACCTAGGCAAGTAAATCATACCAAAAAGACTTTTCACAATCAGTTTTTGCAAATACAAATTTTTATTTGAAAAAGAGCCTGCCATCAAAAAAAATAATAGTTTTGGCAAACGCTGGAATTCATTTTACATGATCTAAGAGTCTTGCTGCACACTAACACTGATTCATATTTCTTTAACAGTAACATATAGCTGTAACAGAATTTTGTTTGTGTTAGTGTACAGCAAGGAATCACTCAGAATAGTTATCTTTACTCTTGCTACATCATCCTATCATTATATAAATATGAATCCGCAGATGCAAAACCATGGAAGGATAAATAGTAAGTCCCACAAAAACCCAATGAACCGTCAAACTTGGTCAAAAATTGGGTGAGAATGAATTCATTTTTATAAGAAAAATATACAAACCGGTTTGTTGCTCATATAAGGTCCGATATTCAGTTTCGAAGGATAAACTAGTTCTTTGTTGATTTTATTTCCCATAAAATTAGAAAATCTAAGAAAAAAATATTTATTAATGATTACATTGCATATCAGAAAAGTTACATGTTATATCTGTCTACAAATAAATAATGTAATATCATGTAATCTTGATCTGAAAGATTTCAAAATCTATCACCTTTTCAGCTGTATCATCAGTACATTCGGAGCACGATGGATTGAGAATTTTTTACAAGCCTGAACTGCCGACTTACATTCCATGCACCTAAAGAATGAAGAAGATAAAATTATTCGATGTCTTGCTTCTTGTCATTCTATTAGAGAAGCTGTCAATAGTTAAATATAGTTAATGCCATGGTAGTAATAAAGGGGTGACATATTGGTACTCTCAAAGTATGTGTACCAAGTTAGGGTTAGGCCAAAATTTCAGGTAAAAATACTACGAGAGTCACTTGGCTAGTCCCCGAACTCGTAATTACTATGTCCCGGTGTCTGCCGTCTTGGTTCACATACTTAGGGAATACCAATTGAGCGAGAAAAACAGCGAGACCACATCGTTTCTTCTGCTTATCATTACCAGAAACATTTGTGCTTTGTTAGCCAGCGCACTTTGTTTTTTATATGACTTTCTGCAGAAGCAGTTTAAGGCTTAATTGCTAGGGTTAAAGGTTATTGCTAGGTTGAGGAGCTACTTACAGTTAAGGACTTGCATATCCAATTTATTACACTCTGGGTAATGTGGTGAGCATGTGATTGGACCATGATATTTTAATCTACGATGTAATCCTGGTTAGTGAGTTTAACTTAACAGAGCCCAGTAATTCCTTTTAGACATCATTCACACAATTTGAATCTTTTTTTCTAAACTAGCAATACACAACCTGTTCATAGCCAGAAAAACCTAAAACTAAAAATATTTTTAACTTGAATCTTTCAAAACTACGGTAAATACCGAACAACTTACTTGTAAGCATTATCACCTTGCAAAACTTCAATTCTAACGAACATTTCCAAACAACGTTGAAGATCGACACATCCTTGTTTGTTTATATCGAGACTTAGATCAAGGAAAGGGTCGTATGTGTCTGACACTGATTTGCATTGTCTGCATTTCACTGCAAATTGAAAGCATATTTATGTTGTTCTTCAGTATTACTAAATCACAATAAAGATGAATCATACATTACAAATTTATTAACCAAATTATTTGAATTAAATATAATATATATAATTTACTCGAACATTTTATATTCCACATTTGTCACTTTTTGAACCTGTGAAATTTCTTTAATTTTCGTTATACTTTGTTCCCGAGTAGGCCATACCTAAGTTAAAACTTATACTTAACGATGAGGAAGGCGCTAGTGTTAATTGGGAGGAGCGGAATCTTAACCACCAAATTTATTACACCTGGGTGAGATCTTAAGATTGAGATGTGTGATCAGTGATGTTAACACAATTGTAGGGTAGTTCATGCTACTGCTGGTTAGTTGTGGCTTCTTCCCCCATACACCATCATGTCCATGCATCCGAAATGAATAACTGGCTAATCATTCCCATAGGCTACTTGACATGGAATGGCAACCGGATGAACGGATCGTAGTTTGCAATTTGAATGAAAATTTATCGACTTTCCTCTCCCCCTGAGATAAATATGAAATTCCTATCTTAAAAAAATAATACACTTACCTCTACTTCTTAGATATCCACCGAATATTTGATGAATCACAGTGGTGGCTTTGATGTGAACATCAATCCTGAAAACAGAATCGCCTATCAATGTAATTCTACACTTGTTAATATTTCGATATTTTCGGAACCAAGCATGTCAGTTTTAGAAAAATACATAATGGTCATTGAAGGCCCTAAAAGGTATCATTATAATCACAAATTTCATACCGGCTTAGCAAGAATAATGTATAGCATCTCAAAATGTAGATAATAAAAATTTGCAAAAAAGAAATATACAGTAGGATAGCGAAGTAAAATACACCACCTGGATGAAATATTTAAAACAAAAAAAATACAAATTAACATACTTGCTTGGATATCCGAACAAGCAAGCTTTCTGCATTGCATCAACTGAATATCGAATAAATTCATGAGCATCCTCTTGACGACCAAATTGCAGATGTTTTGCTATCACTGATAAACAAAATATGTTATACGGGATCAATACCATGGGAATGGGAACAATTAACAACTGTGCAAAACAATCTTTTATTAGTAAATGAAAGGAAGAAAAATACCACATGTAACACAGCAGTAGAACCAACCAATTTAGCTTATAGCATTTTGAGGTTTGAAGAAATCACATTTTTATAATTTTCATATCTGCAAATAACGAGTGCTTCAAAACCCAAAGGGGTAGAATTCTGATCTTTTTTAAAAAACACCACACAAGTATGTCACCTGAAACTGTGTTCACGATGCCTGAAGAATTCCCCTATATATATTTTACCCCCATTTTAGACATGAACTACTTTGTTTTCAAAATATGCAAGGTTACAATGCTGAAATTTACAATATTGCACTCAATACATGCAAAGCTATCAAATCTAAAAAAAAACAAAGATTAAAACTGTCCTTTCTGTGAAGTATTTGGCATACCGTACTTTGGTTCTACTGCAGGTGATATAAAGGATGATAATTGTATAATTTTCATCCTAATTCAATTAATGGACGGAGTTTCTGAGACTATCTGCACATTGCAAACAAATGCTACATCTAGGATACTCACTTCTCAAATTCTTCAGAATATACATTGGTTTTATAGGCTGTCCTGAGTTGGAATGTATGCTGAGTAGATGCTGTTGCATGGCACATAACATACAAAATTGTCCATTGACCTGACCTGAAAATGATGGATGTACATTGTACAATATTACTTATGTACCTAGTATATTTACGCCAGAAATTAGGCACCATTTTTATATGTAATTTTGCTCTGCTATCACTTCTGATTTGAAATTTGTACAGCAAAATTATTGAAGTTTATCATGATTTTACTTGTAAACAATAATTTTAGTCAAACAGTAATTTGACACAAATTAGAGGTTGAGGTAGGGGATCTAGTTAGTCCAAAAAAACTTGGATAGTCTGTTGCCCAGAGGCAATCTATCTTAATGAGGATGGTTACTTGGTGCATAATGTGAAAAAAAATTGATTTTCACAATTAAAATCCGTCTGTTTCCACAAAAAGACAAACCTATTATAAAAAAATAAATAGTTTTGAAACAATATTATAGGATTATTTGAATCTGAATAAAAAAAAAGTCTTACAATGTTTTCGATGATCCAAATGTATTAAATAATTAGCAAGAGGTGCAGTGTATGCGAGACATTGCAATGCCGAATTCAAAAAGCAGGTGTTTCCTAAATTACAAAGTCCAGATCCGGCACGCATAGCTTTCTTCCAAGACAATTCAACCTGTTTGTTACAAAAAATTAGATTTTTTTTCTTTAAAATTGATGATAATTATAACTTTTCTCTGGCACATTCTTGGTAAAGGTGTGAACTAATATAGAGTTCTCTTATGCATTATTGATATCCACCATGACAAAGTGAATAATACTATGGCTATGGTATTGTACATAAAACAAAAGCACTTAGGATAATGCACTAGTACTAGCGATAACGACTCAATTTGTCATTGTTAAATTTGACTCCCATTAAATAATTATCTTCCTTGATCATGGAATGGGAAATGTGACTTTGGAAAAGACTTAGTAATCAACCAAATAGCAAGCAAATTGATTCTACATATTCGAAAACTTAAAAATATGAATACTAGCAAAACCATATCATACTAGGTAAACGCATATACCCAATTCCTTCCTTATGACAAAATATCATAGATAGCTAAGTATCGTAATATGGCACAAAATTTGGAGAAAAACTATCAACAAATAGATTTTTAGTCTAGAAATTATAAGTCAAATTAAAGAAAGATTTAAAAAAAGAAACAAAAGACACCTTGTCAGCTGAAAATATTGTATGTTTAGGTGATGGTATCCCATCATGTCCTGTTCCAGATGTTTCAGTAGTGCTTGGGGCATTAACTTTAAGTGCTAAAACAGAAAAATACTAACGTGAGCATAGAAAAAAACAAAGATAACAAACTCGTACTCTGCTAGAAATTTCAGAGTGATTGGCCATTTTCGTCATAAAAATAACAAACAATTTAGCAAAATAATTAAAAAGCTATAGGTACACAAAATGCTCAATTAATCTCATTAAAACTCCTCGAACATAAGCAGAGTTTAAAGTTCAAAAAAAAAGGTTGCCAAACTAAGAGGGTCGGATTATATGCGCATAACTCTGATCGCACTAAAACTTCACCTTATACACGCATACCTCCGATCGCACTTGATAAATTAATAACTTAAACTGAACGATATTATCATTAATGACACGAGTCTAACAATATAATTCGTGCTAGATGTTAAATATTATTTCAGAGCTACTGTAAATTGCTGGGAATGCAAAAAATGCGCTGATTTCCTTTCATGTAGTTCTTATAAATATAAACACTAAACAGACACAGTCCTGCGGAGAATGGGCACTGATTATTTTGTTCTCGATCCAAGTATGTATGCCTCTAAACCAATTTGGTAAATTTGAAAAAATTTAACCTTCTCACTTGAAATCATTTTCGATGCACAGTTGGTTAAATAATAATTGTACTTTGGTACAGAAAATCGTGTAATCTAACAATCAGTCGATGAAAACTAAATGAATAACAGTTTAGGATTTGGAAATGGAAAATCCAAATTCAATTCGATCTAGTCTTCAATTAATACTACCTGGAGACATGGTGATTGAATTCTTAGTTGCTTCACTTTTTTGACTTGGATTTAGGATAACGTATTTTGATTTCAATTTCTTCAAGTTTATGTGATATGGCTGCTTCGCTTCTGTAAGAATTAAAATAAATAAATATAAAGGAATATGTTTTAGTAATGGTTGATGATGATGACGTGGAAGTCCAGAATTTTCTTCACAAACCAATTCATTGTCGATTAATAAATTTACAATATATTAGATTTGCAAAAAAATACAAATTTTACATTGGAACATTCCAGAATTGTATATTTCAAATTTTACAAATACAGTAGAACAGATACATTATTAAATTAACACAAAGTGATAAAAACAGGTCATTGGGAATACTGAAATTGGGTATAATCATACACAAAGAGAAGCTTAAGTGGTTGAAAAATATTCTTCATTTTTCGTATAATTAAACAATTTTAAGTTCTGTTTTTTAGGATCACCCTGTATATAAATATGGCTATAGCAAATTTTATAACTACCGTATTTCAATTTTCATTTGTATTAATGAACTTTCAGACTAACCTACAAAATTTATTCTTTGCAGCAAAACTTTCTTCGACGCGGCTCGAAGATGTTCATCAAGATCAAAAACGCCTTCCTCATTCTCTTCTCCACAATTGCCAGTGGAAATATGAGAATCCGATCTCAATGACTGAATGATTTGTTGCGATATCGTCATAATGCAAAAGAATTCCCATTACTCATCAATATTGACAACATATTTGATTAATTAATGAGCAGAAAATGAAGAAGACCTTTGTCCAGTGTTGACTGACAATATTTGGTTATCTACATGCAATATAATCGTTCTAGTACAGAACAATACCCTATCTGCAAACCTAAAAACTGATAAAATCAGTTATTAGTAAAATAGTTACTTCAATTCCAAGATGTCGTAATATTCAGAATATTTAGATAAAAAAACTATTTGTCCCTGAAACGTCTTATAATTAAATTCAATTGGTCTACAACTTAGGTCATCATAACGAGGTTACTAGACCTGCAGACAATTAAAAATCATTCATTTCTCACAAATTATGGTGACCAAAAAATTATCTGACCAATTAGCCTAATTACTCTACAATAGGATACAATTCTCCAATTTCAAGATGTCCCGACATTAGGTTTAATAAAACAAACACACTGAAATAAGGGCTTCTGGTGACAGATCATGCCATGCTTGTTTTGATAATGCATCAAATCAATCGCGACGTGCGTGGGCCGTCACATGAAACTTCGAAGACTATAAGTGCTACATTCAGAACTATTTCTGTATTTCCACTAGATGTTTTTCTGCTTTTATATTATATCTGTACCTGCAACATGATGCAGTGCTGTATTTCAGTATTTCCATATTTCTAGGGTAAGACAGTACTGCAGTAAGATGGGTTCTATCAGGGCAAAAATAGTCAAATTGTACAACAAGAACGACTAGATAGATAGATTTTATTATGATTCATTTTCAAAAAATAAACAATATACAAAAAAGAAAAGGCCAAGAATCAGGAAAGTGGACAAAACCTAAAAACAAGTTTATAACATATAAAACGCGTTCACCTACCGAAGGACTGAAGGAGTAAGAAAACAAGTCACAACAAACATAAACAAATAAACATGATTCCGCACTTCTGGAATAATCGGTCGATCATTATTCAGGTCAGCAGGTGTCTAACTTCATAATCAAACTACTGGACTAGCAGACTAGATTAGGTTAGAAATATTAGGAGGTACGGTACTACGACGGTACCAAGGTCTCGTGTAGTTTACCTCGTGTAGTACCGGTACCTAACATACTTCTGGTGGGCGTACGCTTTTGATAATTCGATTTAGGGGTACCGGTAACAATATTAAAAATGCCGGGTCTGGTATAGTTTAGTACCACATGCACTTCTAGTTTGCCTGGCTCAACAATTTTTGCATATGTCAATCCTCCCCCTCCTGACTACATCACAGAAAAATTACGTCATTTCGACGTAACAGTGGCGTAATAAGGCCCACCAAAGTATGCGGATGGTCGTCCAAAGCGGGCAGACGATCACCCGAATTCGATGCAAGCGATTTCTCTCGTTTTTACGTCACAACGATCACGATAGGAGAGAGATTGCCGGCTTGGGCGAGTTCGTTATCAACGGCGAAGATGCCATTACGGGCGATTGTAATTATAATTTGACAAGCCCTATGACGTGATAGTGACGTCGTAGTTGCGTAATTTTTGGATGGCATAGTCAGGTGGGGGTTAGGAATAACATATGGAAAACTCGTTATGCTACGCCAGTGGTTCTCAACCTTTTACTGACCGCGTACCACTTTACTGTTTTTTACTCCTGTACTCTGGCCGCGTACCACTGAAATAGCCCCTTTTTGGCGTAGGGAACAATGGCACAAGACACATGCTATGGGAGTATTTTATAACGTGGCACTACATCCTTAGTGACCTAATTCGCAAGACGGACGAAAACATGCCCATCTCGATTCGTTCGTGGGCAATAGCAGGCGAGGGCGATCTCTAAAGGCTGGACTGGTCCATAAGACTGTAAGACGTTTCTCTGACCCTTGACCCCAGAAAAATTCTTCCTATACTTTACTATTGCAAAAAATTTTGAAAACCTTCATTTTTATTAAAATTATTCAACCATGTGCCGCTTACAGGCACTGATAGCTTAGTTTAGATTAGTCTATCGCAGCATTTGCGAGACTCATTTTTGATTAAAGCAACAAAATTAATGCTCCTTTGAAGACATAATACCAATTAAGATATTTAATTCACAACTATTTTTTTTGAAATGCAACTGAAAACTGACAAATAACACGCAAAACTATAAAAACGAGGCAATGTTTACTGATTGTTGCTGGTTACGGAAATAAACAAGGAAATTGATGCACAGGGAAACATTCATGAAGGCCATTCAGCGAATACATACAGTATGGAAGATAAAGCGTTGTCAGGCATATTTTGGCCAACTCAAAAGTTAATTGTTGCAATAGTTCAAGGCTGCCCGCGTACCACTTGATCATCTTTCGTGTACCACTAGTGGTACGCGTACCACAGGTTGAGAACCACCGTGCTACGCCAACTGGAAGTACTTGTGGTACTAAACTATACTAGACCCAAAATGCCATGCTAGCAAGCAGGTTGCATGAATTATCGGTACCGGTACTGCTTTCGTCAAATTGCGGATTGGGGTCTAGTATAGTTTAGTACCACAAGTACTTCCGGTATATTTCAGTATTTTGCATATGCTATTCCTAACCCCCACCTGACTATGCCATCCAAAAATTACGTCACTACGACGTCACCATCACGTCATAGGGATTGCCAAAGTATAACTACGATCGCCAGAAATGTCATCTGCGCCGCCGATAACAAACTTGCTAAAGCCGGCGATCGTGATCGTTGTGACGAGAAAACGAGAGAAATTGCTTGCTCGATTTCGGGTGATCGTCTGCGCGTTTTGGACGACCATCCGCATACTTCGGTGGGCCTTATTACGCCACTGTGACGTCGAAATGACGTAATTTTTCGGTGACGTAGTCAGGTGGGGGTTAGGATTGACATATGCGAAAATTGTTGAGCCAGGTCAACTAGAAGTAACTTTACATGTGGTACTAAACTATACCAGACCCGCGGATTGTACTGCCTTCGGCTATAACAACCTACAAACCTAAGGCAAAAGTAAACTATTAACTCATCTGTCTGCCGGTACCATACCGTTACCGTACAGCCGTACATCACCAGCAGCTCAACAACCACGAGACTGTCGAGCTCACGTTAATTTGTCGTCGAAGCATTCAAGGTGGACGGAGGTGGGATTAACCAGATCCGGATATTACTTAACATATTAATACCACGGCTTCTCTCTCCTTTCCGCGGGATCATTTAAAGGCTCTCTCGTTTTGACGATATGCTTCCTTTGCCCAGGCGCGTAATGCATTTCTTATGAGATTTGACACAAAATAAATTATTTGCGTGAATTTTTTTCGCATATTCTCCTGATCTTGACTTGTTTCCCATTATATATCAAACGCTTATATATCCCAGCCCAACATACGGTGCTAATTTTGGCAGTTTTAGAAATTTGCTTGAGTCATGGTTAATAATATAGCCAATATATCAGTCAAAAGCGAACAAAAACGACCACAGAACATTAGCCAAGATGGCTTATCGGAATCGCTTCCCCATTCACCTGTATTTGCCCGTATTTTATCGCCTTAAATATTTTGCGTGGCGATCTCAATATCATTGCGTGGCCTGGTTCCGTAATAGGCTGGGATTGGATAGGATTTACATATTTATCCCGGGGAAGAGGAAAGCCGATAATACGGCTTAATCATATGGCAAACCACGGCCTCTCGTCCGGTTACCAGTCCAGGTCGGGTATGGGATTAGTTAGCCAGTTATTTGTTTTCGGAAGCATGGACTTGATGGTGGAGGAAGCCGTAACCGACCAGCGGTTATGTGAACCACCCTACGGCGGCGAGGAGTCCAGCAATCCTCTCGCACATGATCATCCACGCATGGGATTCTAACCTGCGAACCCAAAAAGGGTCATCAGAGATGCGGTGGCGAGCGGATTCTTAACGCTTAGCACGATGCGCCACACCGCCGAGCCAAAGTACCCGAGCTATAAATAAATAGATCTAAAGGGCGCTCTAGAAGTGTGTACATTGATATGGAGAAATATTGTTCGCCAACTTTACATCAAGGTGTGTAAAGAGACTAAAGGATATATTCACTTGGCTGACACACACAGTACCCGATATCGTAATAGAACTAAAATAAGGAAAATCGGAATAAAGTTATGGCCTAACCCCAACCTGGTACACTACGGGAGTACCAACTAAACTGCGCTTTGCCCTCTACTAAAGACTTGGGTTAAAGTTTCCCCGTGGAGGGTATTGCATTTTTATGATATCAGGCAAAAACAATTGTTCACGCTTATAAGTTATCTATTGTGTAATCGCCTGAACAACCAAATTTTTTCAAGAACGAGATCCACATCGGGTTCTAAATTCCCAACTCGAATATGATTGTAATTAAATACCCACACAGTGTTGCATATACAATCATATTCGGCGCACTAGTTACTAAAATAGACGAAAACTGGCCAAAAACATATGCAACACGAAGAACCTTTGGAAGCATAAATGTCAAGATGGCGGCGATCAAATGATCCCGCGGCGACACAACGCAAAACGAGAGAGAAGATCGTTCCATGTATTTCCAGTTCAATGATTGATACTGTCCAGACATGAACACACGCGGTAAACCTGGTAGTTAATTGTAAATGTATTTTGCTTGGATGCTCTGGATAAAAACAGGACAAAATTTTCTCTCGTCTGTTGACAAAATGCCGCGAGTCACTGATCGAGCCTAAATATAATAAAGCAGAGCCAGTCTAGTTATATAATGGCTCCGAATAAAGAATGAGACATATGACGTTATGAGCCTTTCGCCGACCTTTAACCCCCGAAAAGTCCGTTCTTATTCTTTACCATTGCAAAATTTTCAGGGCTTATTTTAAGAGTGGTTTCGCGAGTTGGCGCCTTTAAAATGGTGTATTTGTTTCAAACCATCATCGTATTTCAACGCATACAACAATCTGTTTTTTAAAATTGCCGGTAAAGAATTTTAGCCTAGTCTATCACAGCTATTTCTATACTAATTTTTTATTACTGCAATTAAATTAAAACACCTAAGAAGACAGAATGATCATTGAATTATCTGATTTAAATTTTAATTTCCGAAACACAACTGAAAACTAACGTAAAGAGTTCAAAAACGCGAAAACGAGGTAATGTTTACGAACACGCCTGAAAATCTGTCCGAGTGAGAAAAGTGTCTAAGAGGATGCGAAAATGGAGCATTGTTACGTCACTATTTGCATCTTGCTGATTGGCCAATGTCACGAAGTAAACAAGGAAAACGATGCTCGGGGAAAGCTTCATTACTTGGACACGATGTTTACATATGGATCGTTTTTATACACGGAGTGTACGTATGGATCATTTTGTATTTTTCTTCTTCTTGTTGTGAAAAAGTCACCTTTCTTTTTTTATAACTGGACCAATTGGTACACGACACAAACTGCTAATCGGACAAGAGGACGTGGTTCGCCATACGATTAGGCCGTCTTATCGGATTTCCTCTCCCCGAGATGAATATGTAAATCCTATCGTATGCCGCTGCCAAATATTCAAGCGTTTGGCGGATCGGGAAAACTCAACTGATGTTTCCCCTGGCATCGACTATCATGTTGGACAAGAGATGTAGCCTACGTAAGTATTGTTTTGTTATTAGTTTGATGTACTTTGTTTGTGTGTGGTGTGGCGCATCGCGCTAAGCGTAGTTGTTGTTCAGCGATTTGGTTGTTCAGGCACTGACTAAATTCGGAGTAACTCATGTGGGTTCGCAGGTTCGAATCCCGCGGAGCATAATTATCTGCGAGAAGATACTCGACTCTTTGCGGCGGCACGAAGGTTCACCTGAACTCCAGAGGTTTTACCTAATTCCATACGCAAAATAAACAGGCAACTGCCTGAACAATGGTATGGAAAACGTTTAAACCAGGGGTCAACCTTTTGTCTCTCGTGGGCCAAAATTAGAGGTTGCAAGTCATTGGCGGGTTGAAAACCGAACGGATGATATTTTTTATACTAAAAATCAAGCAGTGATACATCTCTCAAATAGAATTTAGCTTCATTTCCTCATTGCATTGCCTCTAAAAAAATTCCATTTGAATATTTTCTGCGCCATTTAACCCTTTGCCCTTGCGTCAACTTTTCTATGTTTTGTTGCAATTTGACTGATTATAATATAATTTAGTTTACACGTGTCTCACAATAAATTCTGTTACGTGGAAAATATAATCGTAAAAACAGCTGTTTTGTTACTATAATTCAGTGAAGCGTCGCGGGCCGGATTATATTATTCCACGGGCCGGATCCGGCCAAGTACTAGCAACTAATTTATCCCAAGTTTCTAGTGTTTTTCTTAATTTTTATCATCTTCCTGGTGTGTACGTGTGATTGTGTGTGAATTGATTTAGTTATTTCAGGTAAGTGAACACGTACCGCTTCTTCTGGCAAAACCTTCCTACTTGAATTCTGTACGCTTTAAATCTTACTCAAGGTTTTGTTTACTCTCCTGATTTCATAATTAGTTTTAAGTTATGTGCTTTTATTAATTATTTTATCGTATGTTAGGCTGATTAACTACTTATTACAATTTTAGCAGCCACGGGCACTCTTTTACTCGGAAAGATTTTCAGGTATGCTGGTTTAACATTAGTTCGTTGTCATGGTTTTGTATGATATTTGTCAGTTTTTAGTTGTATTTCCAAAATTTACGTATAAATCAAATAACCCAAATGATCATTTTTATTTTTCATTTCTGAAGAGTGTTAGTTTAGGTGATGTAGTCAAAATTAGTCATGGAATGCCTGCGGTGAACTATGCGGAAATTTCTACCAGAACCTTTTAAGTGCTTGCATTTTTTATTCAAAATAACGATTT